>NW_022437098.1:1768366-1825814 GCF_009761245.1 Sapajus apella | reverse complement strand
TGTCGCCAGGCGCCAGTCTGAAGTGCAGTGGCATGATCTCAGCTCACTGCAACCTCTGCCTCCCGGGTTCAAGCAATTCTCTTGCCTCAGCCTCCCAAGTAGCTGGGACTACAGTCGTGTACCACCATGCCCAGCTAATTTTTGTATTTTTAGTAGAGACAGGGTTTCACCATGTTGGCCAGGTTGGTCTCGATCTCTTGACCTCGTGATCTGCCCCCCTCAGCCTCCCAAAGTGCTGGCATTACAGGTGTGAGCCACTGTGCCCGGCCAGCCTACTTTTCTTAATGGTGAAACTTCTGTTGGTTGTTTGTGGGAATTTGAGCACACCCTCCTCTCTCTCACTGTTCCACCCAGGACACCTGACACCTAAGCCTGAAGGGTGCAGGTTCGCTCCATCTCTGTCTCTATAGATGTAGCCTGACATTATAGATCAATCACCATGCATCAATTGCCCTCACTCCGCCTTAAACAGATTTAAAAAAAATAGACATCTCTTAGCACCGAGCATGCATGTGGAAGTCTGGTAATTAACAGCTCAACTTGGGTCTGCATCTCAGTATTACCATAACCTTAGTGATTTACCTGCCTACCATGCTAGATAGGTCTCCCTTATTATCTAACTTAATCCCAATACACCACTATGTCTCTAAGAGGACAGGACCTACTCCAGCTTTCATGGAGCTTCCTATTTCATGGAGAAGACAGACAATAAATTCATTGCAAGTCTGATGGCTTTTGCAGAAGGTTGCAATGGGAGCCTATCAGAGAGGGATCAAAGGCTTCCCAAGTAAGTCATGTCTAAGTTGGAACTGAGAACTCCTGGGGTGGGGTTTTCATGGTGAAGCTGGAGCCAGATCAAGGTGAGCTTTGGTGAGCCATGAGGATGATGTTGGATTATATTTGATGGGCAATGGAAAGCCATTAAACTAAGTGAGTTATCCAATCCAATGAGAAACAAGAGCAGGGCTGTGGTTTTGAGAATGGATGGCTTGGAGGTGGCCAGGGAGGACAGGGTGGGATGATGATGACTTGGGCCGGAGTATGGACCACCGTGGTGGGAGCCATGGTCTGTTGAAGAACTATTTAGATGTGGGATCAGTGACACTTGATTTACTTGGGTAGCAAGGGAAAGGGAGATTTTGACTCCAAGATGTGAAACATATGTAGTAATCTTCAGTGTAGACTCATCAACTTAATGAAACATAATCGAGTATTACCCCAGTCACGCTGTAGAAAACCAGATTTCTCCAGATTTTACCCCCCCCCCCCACTATGGGCTAAGCACTCTGCAAAGTGGCTTATCAGCCACTTATCCTTAATATTCATGACAACTCTGTGAGGCTATTACTGTTAGGATTCCCATTTCACAGGCAAGGAAGGCGAGGCTTAGGAGAGCCAGGAGGAGCTACGTTAAAGCTCAGGTCTATTTGAGAGTGGTCCTCGTGTCTTTGTTTCCCAAACTTATCTGATGACAAGACTCACGTGGCACACTTGGTAAGTGTCCACACTGCCTGGTCCCCTCAGGCACCTGCTGATTTGATCAGTCAGGGCCCCAGAATCTGTGTTTCCATAGACCTTGTCACCAGGCCACTTTGGGAAGCACTGACTCATGCCGCCAGGACTTGGCCACAGAAGGGGCTGCAGCCAGCACCACCCCATTCTAACCAGTCCTGATAAGCTGTTTGTTTCTGCGCTGCAACTTTCCTCATTTATCTTCACCTTACCCCTCACTCTGACTAGTTTTTATACACACAACTTACTGCAGCCTGAAATTCTTCTGTATTCTTTACGGTTTTTCAGCCCCTCTAGAATGTGAGCCCCAAGAGGGCAGTGATCAGACCAGCTCCTGGAACAGGGCAGGACCGACGCCCTCATTCAAGCCCCTAGTCTCTTCCTGGAGGTCCTCCGCAGCCTTCCTGTTCCCATTTTTGCTCCCCCGACACCCACTTTCCATTTCCGGCATGAAATGTCAATCTCATCTCCATAGTCCTTACAGTCAGACCAGCTGGCTTGGCCCATGCCTGCGCCCCTCCTTCCCAACTTTGTCCCTTGGCTCCAGGCAGCCACACAGGCCTCGAGGGTGTTTTCCAGTCCCTCCAGGAGATCTTCAGCTCTCCGGGCACTTTTTGTGGAGGGGCCGGTGCCGTTGCGTGGGGCGATCAGGTTGAAGACCACACTCTCCGGTGACCACCCTTCTGCCTACTGCCTTTCCTAGGCCTCCCCTGAGCTCTTCAATAGAGAACTGCTCACTTAGAAGAGGCTTGGGAAGGATATGCATGGTGGCCGTGCTGCCGACCTGGCCTGGAAGGTGCAGGAGGCGTCCCGAGCAGGAGGTCAGGAGGGCCGCGGAGCCATTTCCGAGGGGAACGGCGGGCCTCGCTGGTCAGGGAGAGTGGAGACTGCAAGGCTGCAGGGAGGTCCCCTGCATGAGAACTCTGCGGCGGCTCCCTGGGTGGGCCGGGCCGGCACGGCCTCGCTGTGCTCCGCGCACTTGAAAGAAAGCTGCCGGGCGGAGGGGGCCTGGCTGCTGGGGCCTCGGCCATGGGCGGCGCCACACATGGTTAAACTACACAGACTACTAGCAATCAAGGAAGGACCTCCCTGCGAGGGAAAATGACACAGGGGTTACTTCTCTGTAAACATCCCCGGAACAGGCACTGGTTCCTTTTTAGGGCTGTCTTTCCTTCCTTTGAGAAGTTGCAAATGCACCCATGGAGGGCTTTGGCGATCAGTCACACGTCGGGGAGGAGGGACTCCTGTACACACAGTCACTCCCAGAGGGAGAAAGCCCCGCATGCCATGAGGATTTGCCAGTGGTCTGCACCCCGAAATGGATTCTGCTGATGCATAGAACCAATAGCCTTGCAACAGAAAACAGGGCTGCCTGCAGAGAAACGCACCACCTGACAGCTGGGCGCAAACATGCCTTTCCGTTGTGTCCTCCCAGCACCTTTGTTTTACAGGCTGCTTTTAAGAGAAGAAAATGTGGTATTTGCTCCTTGCTTTTGCAGGAACATACTGAAATCACGTGGGTCCTCTGTCAGGCCCTCCTGACAAAAGAAGAGACAGAGACTTATGAGGTGTTTGGAACCTCAAATTGTACCCACGAATGCGAAGCCATAGCCCTCTGGGGTCTTTTCAGTGAGTGGTTGCAAGTTGTCTCTCTTCTTAGGAAGCTTAATAACAGCATATTTTTTAAGAGACAGGGTCTCAACTGTCACCCAGGCTGGAGGACAGTGGCATGATCATAGCTCACTGCAGCCCCCAACTCCTGGGCTCGAGCGATCCTCCCACCTCAGCCTCCCAAGCAGCTAGGACAATGGGTACATGCCACCATCCTTGGCTACTTGTTTTATTTTTTTATTTAGTAGAAATAGGGTCTTGCTCTATTGCCCAGGTTGGTCTCAAACTCCTGACCTCAGGTGATCATCCTAATTTGGCCTCACAGCTTGTGCCTGGCCAGCATTTTCAGGGGGAAAAAGATTTGTAAGTTGTATTGATGGCTATTGAACTTGTGAGTGACAGAAGGCCCTACGCTAGCCTAAATGGTGAAGGAACTTTCTGGGCTTCTGTAGCTGGGCACTTTGGAGGTGGCTCAGGCACTCAAGCGGTAACCGTGGAAGCTAATATGTATTGAGGATGCAGCACAGATCACACAAGCCCTTGCATCTAACCCTCACCATCTCATGACACAGGTCCTATCCTCAGCCCATGTTGCAGATGGAGAAGTTGAGAAGCAGGAGTCACAGCTAGAAAGCGGCAGAGCGCAGCTGAGTCCCTAAGCCTGCTCCCACTCAGTTCTGAGATCTGCACCCTCTGAACTTATCCCATCCGCTCCTACTGCACACGGGCGCTTTCCTGCAGGGAGAAAAGCAGTGGCCGGAAGCACCCGCTGGACAGCCCAGAGACCCCAGGCTGAGGGCAGTCTCCCTGGTTCACTCTGTAGAGCAGGTCCTCACAGGGCCCCATGGGAGATAGAAATGTGTCTGGGCACTGTGACAAGTGGAGGCTCTGTGGCTCAGACAGCAATCCAGAGACGCAGACCACCGTTGTCAGAACCTCCAGTTCTCAAGAAAAGCCAGAAAGCTGGATTTTTAAAAACGAAGTTTTCTGCTTTGGAAAATGCCATGTAGACCTAACAAAATACATCTTGGAGTCCCCAGTATCAAGCCCTTATCTCCAGAAGAGTCCTGAAGAGTTCAGCTTTAGCTGCTTACCCACCCCTGAAGTAGACCCAGGCCTGGGGTGTTCTGACCCATCAGGGACCCGGATCTGCTCCCTGGTAGAGAAGGGACTATATGACCGACAGCCCTGCCAAGCCACCGGGTGTGTGGAAGGAAAGTCCCCGAAGAAAAAGCCACAGGGTAAACTCTAGGCCCTCTCTAGAGCCACATGTGTGAATTCATAGTCCCACAGGCCAAATCATCAGAGAAAAAATACTCCATTCACAAGCTGAAGTTGCTTATTTTTTTGAACAGCATCAAAGCAGAGATGAACACTGCACGGCTGTGAGCAGGAGCGACTCTTCTCCAGCCTCCTCCAAGGAATGGCTTGGTCAGAATGTAGGGGACCCTCTGAGGTTGAATTAAAATTGTGGTTCTCATTTCCTATTCCCATTTCAACAAAGGAACCAGATCCCCCCACTTTGTGACATTTGCTAATTATAGCAGAGACTTTGCTTGCAATGCATTCTCACCTGGGCTGGGGTCTAGATTAGGATTAGCAATTTTTCTGGGCCTTCCTAAGCCGGATTCTAGCTGCATAGCCCATCCGGAAGAAAATGTGGTGTGTGTACACTTGACTTGGGTGGATCTCAGGTTGGTAACTGTGTAGTTCTCCAGGCATAAATCTTGCGACCATTCTCTCATGCTGGTTAGAAACCATCATTTCGAGGGAGGACTTCATGTTGAGGTGTGCCCTGTGTGGTGTCATGAGTTGAGTGCCAGCAGGGGACCCTTCTGACCTCAATGCTCCTCCCCTCCAGCCCCTGCACTTGTCACAGAACCAGAGATTACGCTAGTACTTGCTTTCCTCAAGTTGATGGCATTGTGCGCCTATGTTAGCTTAATTGGGTTCCACGAACCAGGGACGGCGCTGCGTTCTTACCTGTAACATGGCTTGCTATGGACTTCGTCTGACCTGTTTCAGGTACTACACATGCCCCTTTCTTTTATAACCAATTTAATAATGGGTATTTTTGGTCCATTTTTCTCTGAGGAAGAAACTGAGTTTTCAGAGCTTGAAGTGAAGCTCTATGTGTGTGTATACACACATATATAATTTAACTATAAACTATATACTCCGAATACACTGTAAACTCCTAATAAAGGAGTATCAGGATGTTTTTGGCTACAGCTAAGAGAAACCACCAACTTCAAATGACAAGAAAACTTACTGAATATAAGTTTAAGTCCAGAAGTTGGATGGCTCTGAGGCTGGTTAATTTCACAACCCAAATGACAGCCTTGGGAACCCAGGTTCGTTATTTCTGTTTGCCATCCTTGGCATAGCTGCGTCCCATGCAGATATGCCCTCACCCAGAGTTAGGGAGGTGACCCAAGTGTGTCCTCGCATGCCCATTCCCTAGTTCACACTTGATGTTCAACATTCTGCACCTCAGCTTCATTGAATTTTGGTACCAATGACAATCAGTAATACCCATTTTCTTGCAATTAACATGGAAGTTGAGAAGAGTTCTTAGCTTATGTTTTAGAGAGGATGCGTGGATCAGTCAGGGCTGTGAACCAGTAGGAATTTTCTCCACTGCAAGTGACTCAAGGCGTATGTCCTCATTGCTAGCTTCTGCTCTCTGTATTGATAGAGAGCTTGGATTTGGAAATCTGGTTCCACCACTTACTAGCTGTGACTTTGTGCCTCAGTTTGTGCATCTGTTTAATGCCTCTATTTTAAGGATTAAATAAATTAATACAGGGGAAATCCTTAGTTCAGAGCCTGGCCTGTCCTAAATTATTAATGTTATTCTCTAAGCTTCCTGCTGCTGCAGGGGATGTGGAGGAGACTGCTGTGACATGACATCTGTACAGCTTGTGTTCCAAAGGAAAACAGAGGGATACTCCTCCACCTCTGATCCCAGGGGAGGGCTCCATGGGCCTGGCTGTGTGTGGCACCCTCTAGCCACCACTGGGCCCTGTGGCAAGGCCTGTGGGGAATGTGCTGAGCAGATAATACTCTGGATGACCCACGATCACTTGGTTTCTTTTTGAATCCAGAGGAGTTGTGATTTTGATTGGATATGTTGAACGTATTACATATGTTAGCTGCTGTGGTTCTAACAAATATTTTGGTCATAACGTAATCCTTTATTCTCAGCTCTAGAGTGCAATCACATGTCTAACAATTCTCTCTGTGTTTGATAGAACTTATTGCTGAAAATGAAATTCTGGAGGGGCAAATAACACCTTCAGAGGCTAACCCAGCTTTAATAGACATTTTAAAAAACTGTTGTATTTTTACATATATAAGCATTACATATGTAAGTTACATATATAATTACTTATATGTTATATAAGCATTACATATGAATAAAATTATGTGCAGATCCAAAATAACACAGGCAGCAAAAGTGTGTCTCACTTGGGTAATGTTAATAATGTGCGTTGCTTAGAAAGCACATGAAGTACTTAAATCAAAATGACCACCTTAGACTGTCCTGTGTCCTCTCCCACAATGCCATGGGCTCCTGCTAGCACTGAGCTTCTCCCACAATGCCCTGGGCTCCTCCCAGCACTGAACTTCTCCCACAGTGCCTTGGGCTCCTCCCAGCACTGAGCTTCTCCCACAGTGCCTTGGGCTCCTCCCAGCACTGAGCTTCTCCCACAGTTCCATGGGATCCTTCCCCATCCTGAGCTTCTCCCACAATGTCATTCACTCCTCCCCAGCCCTGAGCTTCTCCCACAATGCCCTGGGCTCCTCCCAGCACTGAGCTTCTCCCACAGTGCCTTGGGCTCCTCCCCAGCCCTGAGCTTCTCCCGCAATGCCATCGGCTCCTCCCCAGCCCTGAGCTCACCACAAGGCTTTGCCTGTACAACCAGATTCTAGGATCTTAAGGTGTAAAGAGGGAACTTTTTTGCCTTTCTATCCTCAGTCCCCTCTGTAGTCACAGGAGCACAGTAAGTGCTCTATAGCTGTCTTTTAAATAAAACTGACACTGTATGTCAAAACGTATTTTCCTTTATAATTTACTCTCAATTTGCAAATGAAAATTATATATATTTATCATCGTTTTAAAATGTGTATACACTGTAGAATGACTAAATCAGAGCAATTAACATACCTTACCTCACATACTTATCTTTTTGCAGTGAGAACAATTAGAATATATTTAGCAATTTTCAGGAATGCAATACATTGTTATTAAATGAGGTCACCACGTTGTACAATAGATCTCTTGAACTTATTCCACCTATCTAATCAACATTTTGCATCCTTTAGCAAACATCTTCCCAGCATCCCTCCCCCACCAGTCCTTGGTGCCCACCATTCTATTCTCTGTTCCTCTGAGTTTGACTTTTTAAGATTCCACATATGAGTGAGATCTTGAGGTATTTGTCTTTTGTGCTTGGCTTATTTCAGTTAACATAATAACCTCCAGGTTTACCCATATAGTCAGAAAACGATGGGGTTTCCTTATTTTTTTAAGGCTGAATATTATTCCTGTGTGTGTGTGTGTGTGTGTGTGTGTGTGTGTGCGCGCGTGCATGTGTGCGGACACACACTCCACATATACACACATGCACCACATTTTCTTCATTCATTCATCTGTTAATGGACACTTAGGTGGATTCCTCATCTTGGTTATTGTGAAGAGCACTTCAATGAACATAGGGGTAACAGATATCTCTTGGACATACTTAGACATACTGGTTTCATTTCCCATGCCCACAGTGGAATTGCTGGATCACATGGTCATTCTATTTTTAATTTTTTGAGGAGTCACCTGACTCTTTTCTGTAATGGTTGCACTATTTTACATTTCTACCAACAGTGTGCCCCAAGTTTACATTGCTAGTTCCTAATTTTACAGTTTTAGATCTCAATTAACTTCTCACCATAATATACAAATTTTGGCTCCTTTTATTTAGACTCCCTCTCCACACTCTCCCAATGTAGTAATCTCTACAGTTTAATTTTTGGTTAAATCAAAGTTCTGTTTTTACGATATCATGATTATATAAACCACTAAGTGTAATAGTGTACTTTGTTTTTCTTTTCTTTCATGATCACTGCTTTGTTTCTCTGGGAGTTACCAGTTGCCTAAATTTTCATTTCCTATTGTGAAACGTACCTGTCATTTATTTATTCTCAAATGCTTAGCCAGAGTATACATCTCTCAAAACATTTCAATACATCAGGTAATCTATGTGACTCCTGTTTTTCTTGGTGATTATCTTCCTAGAGATTTCTGTTTAAATCTATCAGATATTTTACTCAGTTCTCCGTTTACCCTATATTTCTTTCCCATATCTTTTCTAGAGCTTTTCTCTTCCAGTGTGGACTGGTGCTTTCTTAAGACAGCTATAGAGCTGTTATCAACCGAGGGGTCTTCTCCATCACCCTGGGAATTCTCGTTTTTGTTGGATGCCCAGTTCCTGTTCCTACGTCTTCCTCATTCCTGGTGTGTTTTCTTGCTTGATGAAGCACAACCTCCACCAGTTTCCTGAAAATAAAATCAATAAAAAGTAGTGGTGTTTTAATAAATATTTTGAGACTGGCATGTCTGAAAATGTGTTTATCTTACTTTCACTTTTTTATTGAAAGTAAAATGTTTTCACATTGTGGGTGGGGGTACTAAAGATGCCAAGTTGGAAATCATTTTGAAGGCATCACTCTTCTGGCTTCCAGTGTTGCTCTTGAAAACCCCAGTACCATTCTAATTCCTGCTTGATATGGTTTGGCAGTGTCCTCACCCAAATCTCATCTTGAATCATAGCTTCCATATTCCCCCCGTGTTGTGGGAGGTAATTGAACCATGATGGCGAATTTCCTGTGTCGTTTTTGTGATAATGAATAAGTCTCATGAGATCTGATGGTTTTATAAAGGGAAATTGCCCTGCACATGCTCTGTTGCCTGCTGCCATGTAAGAAGTGTCTTTGCTCCTCCTTTGCCCTCTGCCATGATTGTGAGGCCTCCACAGCCATGTGGAAATGAGTTCATTAAACCTCTTTTTCTTAATAAATTACCCAGTCTTGGGTATGTATTTATTAGCAGCATAATAATGGACTAATACTCTGCTCCTTTGTGTGGTTCTGGTATTCTCTCCAGAAGATTTAGAGTTTTCTCACTTTTCCCAGTATTCTGAAATTCCAAGGTGATCTCTTGTCAACTACAGTAGTTGAGTCTATCACAGACTCTTGTAATAGGCTCATTTGCCCAATGCACAGCAAGTCAATATGCTGAGATGTCAGGGAGTACCAGAGAACAGATATAATAATTATAAGGCAGCCGAATGAGATGGGAGGAAACCTCACATCCACCTCCCTGAGGAGTTTGGGATGTTATGGGGTTTGGAGTGGGCTGAGGTGTGGGGATCATTGATTGATTGAGAATTTAGGTAAAGTTATGGGAAGAGGAGATGAAGAAACTTATTCTCATACTGATGTAGTTCTTCTGTAAGGGTTTTCACACTGGTTGATGTCAGCTGTTCTGCTGGAATTCAGGATCTGAAAAACATTGTAAGCAATTCTTAAGCAAAACCCATATGATTCTAGCATCAGAGATCCTCTTTGCCTTCCAATTTTTATGATGAAGTTTTATCATTTTTATGTGTTCCTCTTCATATGGTACCTTGATCTTGTCTTATGGATGCAACATCTCCCTTTTTCACTAAAAAAGGAATTACAAATTTTATAAAGGTATCTTGTTCTCTATGTTATTTCTCATTTCTTTATTCTGTTGATCTCTTTCTTTCTTCATAAAGACTTTCTTGAAATATCGGCTCATTCAGATTTAAAGGGCAAATGACTAGACAGAAAACATGATTGAAGGCCAGGTGTGGTGGCTTATGCCTATGATCCCAGCACCTTGGGAGGCCAAGGTGGGAGGTTTGCTGGAGCCCAGGAGTTCAAGACAAGACTGAGTAACAAAGCAAGACCTGTCTCTACAAAAAATTGTAAAATTAGCTGGGCATGATGGCACAAGCCTGTAGACCCAGCAACTTGGGGGGCTGAGGTGGGAGGATGGCTTGAGCCTGGGAAGTGAAGGTGACAGTAAGCCATGATCACCCTGCCGCGCTCCAGCCTGGGTGATACCACAAGACCCTGTCTCAAAACTTGAAAAATAAACAACCAACCAACCAACCAAATATATAAGGTTATTGGAAACTCTGCATCCAAGGGTTTTTCTTTTGGTAGGGCTTCCCAGAAGGAAATTGGCTGTTTTGTTGAGAAACTCTTAAACATTATTATCTGCAAGTCATATATCTAGGGTAGATGAGTTTCCCCAGAGAGGAATTCTCTAATTTCCTGAGCCTGGCTTAGTTCACAGCCAAGTGAGGAAAGGGGCTGCCACAGGGGCTTGATTTTTATCACACCCCACTGTTTTCACCTAGAGCTGGATCCTGAGCTTGGACTTCCTTTCCTTTGTCCCCCACCCTTGTCTTCTTCTGGATGAGGAAGGGGTGGCCCATTCCTGAGTGAGGTAGGCAAGGGAGTTTCTGACTTATTCTTTCATAGATTTTCAATGAACACTGGGATCCTCCCTATGAGCAATGCCCTACGCTTCTACTTCCTAAGACTCCCTGGGTTCTGTGCTGTGGACCCGCCCAGCAGCTCCTGCCCCAGCCCCTGCAGTGCGAGCTTTCTGCATCCTGTGGTCTGCTCAGTTATTCACTGCTAGATCTGACTTCCTTTTGCAGTTGTTCAGTTGACCTCTCTCTGCTGTGACTCCTTTCATGTTCTCTTTGCTCTTGTGAGCCAATGTCTTTTCATCTCTTTCCTGTCACTTTTGCGGGGGGTGGGAGGGAGTAGAGACAAATGACTGTGTGCAATTCATCATGCTTACCCAAATCTCCATAAGCTACAACTGCTGACATCATTAACCAGCCCACCTGTGTGTTTCTTATCCACCCTCACCCCACACTGGGGACAATCCCATTGTCTCCTAACTGCTTACCATATTTCCAGTGAAATGACTGTGCCTTTCATTTGGATTTGGGGAAGGGCAGAGTGTGTGTTAGGATCTGCATAAGATCCCTCACTTTCAGTGTAGAATCCAGAATGGGAAATAAAGCAACCCCTGCTAGTTTCCAAAGCGTTAGACACCGCTCCTGGGTTTCAGTAACTCTGAATATGCCAGACTTTTACCAAGGAGTAAAATAGCCATGTCTTTGTGAAAACTACCAAGTTTGAAATTGTGCTGAATGAGGAAAAGCTCCCATAGTAGACAGTTCTGGGCGCCCCTCTGAAAGAGTAACCATTGCTGTAAGTTATCCCTTTGCCTCAAAAAAGCAAAAAACAAAAAACCAAAAAAACCCCTCTGTGGTCACAATGGAGAAAAGGTAGGTCTAGGGGGCAGTGGGGCTTCAGAGCCCTGCCCTTAAATGTATATATAAGAGGAAGAGCTGGCATGGTGGTGACCGAGCTGTGTCCCTTCCAGGCTGAGCTCTGTCTTCAGCTGGACAATTTGAGCCAGCTGTGCCTGCTTCTTCCCCGGGGATGGGAGGGCTTTTATTCACAGGCAGTTTCCTGGGATTGTTAGTGAAGACAGGGATCAAGGACTCACAGACAGTGCCCTGCAGAGACAGCCACTCCCTCGGCACTTGGGGCTGAGTTTGCACCTTGGAGCTGGAGCCTTGGCGGCCCCGGAGCACAGTCTTCTGGAGGAGTCTGTGCTGAAGGGCAGCCTGGAAGCCTGTGGGACATTGGGAACGGTACCAGCTGGGGCCTGGGCTTGCCCTTGGGTACAGAATGTTTTATTCAGTGGGCAAAGCAGTGCCAGGGTGGATGAATAAAGCCTTCAGATTCTGCATGGGGGTTTGTTTAACTCTCCCCCTTCTCATCCTCTGAACACAGCCAGAGGCATTTGGAACGTGGCCCATATGATCGTATCATTGGTGACAATGGAATCCAGGCCACCCCAAATCAATGAGCCCCTAACAAGACACAACTGGCTGCTGGGACTTGTCCCCAGCACTGCGAGGTTGCCAGCTATTCTTTGTGTAAGTGCACTCATGTTAATGTGTAAGCTGTTTCCTTCCCAGTGAGAAGGTTCTTTGTGAGATTGCTCTGTATGCTCACACTTGGAGACTGAAAGTTGGACCCCTAGGTACTGAGCATCTTGTTGGGGAGACCAGATGCAATGCCTGGGCATCCTGCTCCAGTTCCTATCCAGCCCTGGGTCAAAGCCTGGAGGCCGAGGACAGGACAGCAGGGTGAGCTGTAGTCTGCCATGGCTGAGGCTCATTCATTTGAGTGGGCACCTCCCATATTCCCTACTCTGCTGGCACCATGGGGAGCTTAGCTGTCTTTTGAGTCCTTGGCTTAGACTTCACTGGTTTAACCAGAAGGCTCTGAATTTCTTATTGAAATTCCCACTCAGGTGTCTGACTGACCACCATTGGCAGGTAAAGGTCACATTTTGGCCAAACGAGGAAGGAGGGGCCAGGAGACGACAAAGGGGTATTTTCCCCAATGTCTTAGCCCTTTGTTCAGTTTTGATGACATGTGACACAACTAAGAAAAGAGCTTCTAGGCAGGTCCAGTGGTGCAGGGTGTGGGTGGGTGGAGAATCGTATAAAAGAGGGCCTGTGCCCACATGCGAATTCCTGGTCAGTTATTTCAGCCAGGCCACAGTGACTGCCCCCTTCCTCCCATGTTATTTTCACTGGGACCTTAATCAACTCTTGATGGCCTTGAATCTAGAGAAGGAAAATAATCCAGGGCAGAAGGTGGGCGAAAAGGCCAGGCGCACAAGGTGGCCAGGAAAGGGGCATTCTCCATTCATTTGTAAGTTTGAAGTCTGACCTAAGCAGGTCTAGCAGGAAGGGCAGATTGTCAGGTGTAGCAGAAACAGGACTGACGTCTGGCAAGTGGCACAATCCTTCTTGCGACCCTTTATTTATGACACTGCCATGAGATCCACTTTGTGAAATAGGGGGCCCCGCCTGCCTGCTCAAGACATGGTCTGGGAGAAGAGGCAGACACCCTGCTCCATTGAGAGGTCAGGGTGCTCTTAGTTTCTGCTATGGCACTTACCCAGAGCCTGGGGAGAGGGGCTGCCACCAAAGAAACAAATGTATGGGTGTCTTTCCTGGTTCCCAAAGGACTGACCTTAGCGTTACCCGACTGTGCCGCTATATGCCCCCAGGGCTTTGAAATGCATGCTTAGCTTTTGTGGCTAAGAAATGGACGATGCTGAAATGGATGCTAAGCTCTTGTGGTGTCTAACCCCGTAGGAAGGCAGTTCTGGCTTTGAGGCTGGGAAGGTTCTGCAGGTGCTTTTCAAATGCAAACTTGTGCTACTTTTAGGAACACTTTCTAATTCACTTTCCTGCTGGTCAGGCTCGAGGCTCCACGCCATTGCCTGCTCCCGCCTCTCTGTGGCTCCCAAGGTCCAGCAGGCACCGCCCCGACCATGTCTCGGTGCAGAATCCCCCTCACTGTCTGCTTCCACCGGCCGACTTCGTTCATGCTGTTCCTGCCTCTTGCTCCAGTTACAGCCACAGGTTCTGCACACATTCTTCTGTCTGCTTCCAGTTTCTTCTCCTCACTTTAATCAGTCCTGTCCACCACTGCCAGATAATTAAAAAAACGAAAACAAAAACCTAAGCTTCCATGTTATCTACAAAATATTCAACCTGGGCGTCAAGATCTTACTCGGTCTGGGTCTTTCTTAGTCTTTTAGGAATGAGAGGAGAATTTCAATCCATTGTGGGTTTCAGCCTCCCAAGACTCTAACGGAAGAGCGGCATGGTGGGAGAATAACAGAAGTGAACTCTTGCCACTGGCTGGGTGTCCTGCTTCTAAATGCATGCCCAAGGAAACACAAACGATCATTTTTACAAATCAAAGCCATGCAAATCCCATGGAGACATATTAGAATGTGTTTTCTTAGATTTGTAAGCCATATGACAACGACGTGGCTGAACGGCACCTGAGGGAGTGCCCAGCAGGTTGCTAACTAAGGGGTGCTCTATGTTGCCGCTGAAGAGGGAGAAAAGGAAGGGCAGAGAAAGCCAGGGTGGTGATCCTGAGACGGAAGTTGGATGAGAAGACTCTGCGCCTTCCAGCCATGCTCAAATGCTAGTGATAAACACACACAGACAACATGCTGTCAAGTACACACACACAGTCTCACTTACACACCTTACACACCAACTCATTAAAATGCTCTTGGACTTAGAGCACTCATTTCACTGTCAGGTTGCCTTTTCTTTGGACATCAGTTTTCTTTGTGTGGATGTTGCCCATTCTCCTAAGAAGTACAGCAGAGGCGGGCGAGGGGCTCATGCCTGTAATCCCAGCACTTTGGGAGGCTGAGGCGGAGGATCACTTGAGGCTAGGAGTTGGAGACCAGCCTGGGCAACATGATGAGATCCTGTCTCTGCAAAAAGTCTTTGAAAAATTATCCATGGTGGTGGCATGTGCCTGTGGTCCCAGCTACTCAGGAGGCTGAGGCGGGAGGATGGCTTGAGCCTGGGAAGTTGAAGATGCAGTGAGCTGTGACTGCATCACTGTACTTCTGCCTGGGCGGTGGAGTGAAGTCCTGTCTCCAAAAGTAACAAACAAAAAACCCAAATAATGAAACAACAAAAAAGAAGTCTGGCAGATATGGGGCAGAAGTGCTAATGGTCTTCTCAACAGTCACTCTTTGGGGGCATCCTCCCCTCTTCGCTCCCCCACCTTTTTTTTCTTACATTTTTTCTTGCGGTCCAACATCCTTAGCAGTACAAAATGACTCAGAGGTTCCTCAAATCTTTGAGTCCTCAGCATCATAAAATAATCATCACTTTCGAGTAGCATTCAGAGATGAATTTAAGACGCAACAGCTACCGTTAGTTGTCTAAGGCACTCCATCACGGCCTTCGATCGGAAACTTTCTTATTGCCATTACGTGCATCAGTGCGGGCAGTCTTACATTTCACTGGGTCTTGGGAATCAGTCATACTGTAGAGAGACACAGAGATGTGAGAAATAAATTGAAAAAAGGTCTGTAGCAACAGCTTCTACACCATAAAAGAGTAAATTATTAGGTGTTAGAAAAAATATAAATGTTGCAAACAGTGTGTTTTATGTACTGCCGCCAAGAATAAAAATATGCCAAATATGGGGGGGAAAGGTGTTGGTTAGTCAGACTTCTGGCCGGCCCCCACCCTGCAACTCTGAGCACTGCTGGGCTGTTTTATAGGGCAGTAACCCAGTCACCAAAGCAAAGAGAATTCGAATAGGGGCCTTGGAAGATAGGCCAACATGGGGACTAATTATTGCCTTGTTAAACAGTGAGATGGGGTTATTGTATATTATGGGGTATGATGGTTAAAATGTATTTTTAAAAATAAGTTTCTAGAAACCAAGAATTCCCCAAATTCCAGAAGGAACTGATAAAGTAGGTTAACAATCTCCCCATACAACCAGATTGTGCAACAAAGAAGGAAAAGCAATGATGTTAAATGGGAACCAGAATGGGGGTGACCCTTCCGGATGGCTTTCTGGAAACTCCTTTCAAGCCGGCCACCCACCAGGTGATGCTACCAAATGACCCCTGTATTCGCTTTTTAGGGCTGCCGTAACAGTGTCACAAGCTGGGTGGCTCACAACAATAAAAATCTATCATTTTACAGTTCTGGAGGCCACAGGTGCGAAATTGAGATGTCAGCAGTGTCATACTCTCTCTGAAGTCTCTAGGGGAGAATCCTTCTTTGTCTCTTGAAGTCTCTGGTGTTTTCCGCAGTCCGTGGCTTCCGTGGCTTGTCGCTGCATCACTCCAGCCTCAGTCATCACGTGGCCTCCGCACTGCACGTCTGTCTGTGTCTGCATTTTCCTCTTCTCATAAAGGCAGCAGTGATTGGATTAGGGATGCCAGTATATCATCTTCAGACATCTACAGACTATTACCAAATAAGGCCTTGTTCACGGGTACTGGGGTTGGGACATCAACATCTAATTTCTAGTCTCCTATATCACCATGAAGAAGGCTATGCTAGAAAGCTATGTCCTTGTTACTTATGCAAAATGGTATTGATAATAGCTACTTACTTAAAATTACTCTGGAAAATGTGGCACATATACACCATGGAATACTATGCAGACATCAAAAACAATGAGGAGGAGTGGGATGGCAGTGTTCTTCATCCTTCCCCCAGCCCCCGGCTGCTGAGGCTATCTCACATGACTGCTTGAGAGCTGGGGGCTGCCACCCCTACCCCTCCTCATGGAAGGAGGCCTACCTTGGGTGTGACATGCCGAGAAGACTGTGGCCCTGGTCACTTTTGCCCTGGCTCTTGAAGTGGTGTTTCCATGAAGTTAAGAAGATCACTATACCCGCAACTCCTCCACCAAGCACCAAGCTCCCGGAAGGGGAAGGTGGGAGTGGGGGTCACTCAGAGAAAAGCTTGCCATCATTTCCACCCCAGCTCCAGAGCTCTGGTTCAGATATTTTGTTGCCAGGAAGGGGAGAAGAAGCAGTTCAGAATAAAAGATAATTCTTAATCTCTTCCCAAAGGAACGGACTTCATTTTCAACAGAGCTTGGAGAAAAGCAAGCCTAAGGATGCTTTCGAAACACAGCGGAGGTTGTGGTGAAGGGCAGTTGGGGAAAAGCTAGTCTGCAGGAGAGGACCCAGAGTAAACCACCAGGAAGGAACCCTTCTGGGGTCAGAACAAACAGCAAACACTGACCTCAGAAACTATTCTTTCAAAGGAGCCGGGATTTAATTGGATTAGTTTGTGGAATGCCCCAGGACGTTGTTGAAAACAATAGAGCAACTGACCACCAATTAATGGAGCTTAACAGCTGGATGTGGTTAGGGAAGAGCCAGAGAGCCCTAGCAAAGCCACTGTCATCCCAGCAAACGGTGGGCATATCCAAAGCTGAACTTCTTTAGGGAGCAATAGAAGAGGCCTAACACTGTGGGAGGACAAATACACAGTTGACCCTTGGACAACACAGGTTTGAGCTCTGTGAGTCCACCTGCGCATGAATTTTCCGCCACCTCTGCCAGCCTTGAGACAAGACTGACCCCTATTCTTCCTCCTCCTCAGCAGAGTCCACATGAAGATGATGGGGATGAAGACCTTTGTGATGATCTACTTCCACCTAATGGACAGTAAATGGGTTTTCTCTTCCTCGGGATTTTCTTGATAAAATGTTCTTTTCTTTAACTTATTTTTTGTAAGAGTGTAGTATATAATACATATAACATACAAAATATATGTTCATTGACTAGCTACGTTGTCAGTAAGGCTTCTGGTCAATGGTAGGCTGTTAGTAAAGTTCTGGGACATCAAAGGTTATACACAATTTTTTTTACTGCCTAGGCAGTCAATGCCCATAACCCCTACCTTGTTAAAGTGTCAACATTGCTTCATGAAAATAAACCAGCTAGTCACCAAAAAGAAAAATCAGTAAGCAAATACCAATAATAAGTTCTGGAGGAGCGGAAGACCAATACCCAGAGTTAGTAGAATACATTATCTAAAATGTCCAGTTGCTGACAAAAAATAAAAGGCATGCAAACAAACAAGAAAGTATAATATGATCCATACACTTGAAAAAAAACAAGAAAAAGAAACCACCTTTAAGAATGATAAGACATAGGCTGGGTGTGCCTGTCCTCTCAGCGCTTTGCAGGGTTGAGGTGGGAGGATCACTTGAGCCCAGGAGATTGAGGCTGTAGTGAGCTGCGGAGCTGTGATCATGCCATTGTGCTCCAGCCTGGGTGACAAAGTGAGACCCTGTCTCAAAAAAAATGAAAAAAGATCTCAAAAGACCTGTTATCAGCATGTTCACAGAGTGAAATGAAGGTATGATGACCATGTTGCATCAAATAGAGAATATCAATAGAGAGAATAATCTAATGGAAATTCTGGAATTGAAAATACAATACTTGAAAGGAAATATTCACTAAAGGGGCTCAAAAGTAGATTTGAACTGGCAGAAGAAAGAATATGTGAACTTGAAGATAGATCAATAGAGACTATGTAAGCTGAAGAACAGAGAGAAAAAATAATAACGACAAGTGAACAGCACTTCAGAAGACATGACACCATTAAGTGCACCAACATACATGTAATGAAGAAGCTATCAGAAGAAAAGGAGGGAAAAGAGCAGAAGAATCTTTGAAGATGATGTGAGAGGATCACTTGAGCTCAGGAGTTTGAGATCAGCCTCGCAACCTAGTGAGACCTCATCTCTATTAAAAAAAAATAAAATTTAGCTGGGGATGGTGATGTGCACCTGCAGTCCCAGCTATTCAGAAGGCTGAGGTGGGACGTGTTTTTACCCCCAGAAGATCTACGCTGCAGTAAGCTATGATCGTGCCACTGCACTCAAGCCTGGGTGAAAGAGCAACACCCTGTCTCAATTTTTTTTTTCCTGAAGAACTAGTGGCTGAAAACTCCCCAAATTTATTGATAGATATTGGTCTGTAGTTTTATTTTCCTGTAATGTCTTTTTCTGCTTTTGATACTAGGATAATGCTAGTGTCATCAAATGAGTTAGGAAGTATTCTCTCTTCATCTGTCTTCTAAAAGAGCTTATAAGGGAATTGGTATAATTTCTTCCTGAAGTGTTGGTGGAATTCACCAACGAAACCATCTGGGCCTGGTGCTTTCTATTTTGGAAGGTTATTATTGATTTGATTTCTTTAATAAATATAAGCCTATTCAGATTTTGTTTCTTCTTGTGTTTTGCTAGACTGCGTCCTTCAAAATGTTGGCCCATATCATCTAAGTTATCAAAATTTGTGGGTATAGAGTTGTTCATAGTATTCCCAAGTTTATTGAAAAACAATAACCTACACATCCAGGAAGCTCAACAAACTTCAAGTAGGATGAATAAATGCAAAGAGATACTAAACCGATGTCATAGTACAAATGCTGAATTAAAGATACAGAGAAAATCTTGAAAGTAACAAGACAAAAATGACTCTATAAAAAAAACCCACAACAACTATAAATGAATTCTATATCCAGCAAATCTTTCTTTTAAAAATGAAGGCAAAATGTAGACTTCCCCAGATAAACAAAATGTGAGAGAATTTGTTGCTAGCAGACTGCCTTACCAGAAATAGTAAAAGGTTTTCAGGCTGAGAAAAAAATGACCACAAAAGGTAATGTGAATTCACACACAACAAACACCACCGGTAGCTATGTAATTATAAAAGATAGTTTAAATGCAAATTTTTCTCCCCTCTCTTAACTGACTTTAAAAGTTAGTATAAAATAATATGTATATAATATATTTTGGGGTCTATAATATATAAATATGTAGGATATATATATATATTTGCCAGTAATGCACAAAGGAGGTATGTGAAAGCAAAGATCTACTGGACAGATGGTAAAACAAAATGTATTGTTGGGTTTGTAAAATTAATAGATCTAATATGTATGATAATGATTTTCCAACAAAGAAGGGGGAAAAGAGACTATAGCTATATAAGCATAATGTTTCTACATATTATTGGAATTAACCTATTAAACTGTAAATCAGAAGCGGAGTCTGACAAGATGTATAGGGTAAACTCAGAGCCATCATTTAAAAAGCTAAAAGACCACAGTGGAAGAAAATTAGTAGAGAAGTTAAAATGCTACGTTCGAAGAGATTCACTTAATACAAATGAACAGTAAAGGAAGAATGGGGGGGCGGGGGGGGCGGGGGGGGGGCAGCGCCAAGACGGCGGAGAGAAGCCAGCTCCGGAATGCAGCTCCCAGTGAGGGAGACGCCAGGGCTAGGGGACTTCACGACTGCCGGTTCGTTTCCGTGGGACAGGTAGGGCTCTGAAAACAGGCCCAGGGAAGGAGCCACAGGGCAAAAGATGCCCAGGGGGCAAATGGAGATGGAGGGGGTGCGCCCCACCGGAAACGTGCAGCCGGCTCGGAGGGCGGGGGGACTTCCCCCCCTCGTGCTCCGAATCGGATCCTGTGCATACCTCACCCTTCCTGCAACCCGCGGTCCCGGGCGCCCTGCCACACGTGGGGCGCCGTGGGTGGCGGATGCAGACCTGAGCGGCAGCGGCCTCCCAGGCGGGGGCTGGGGCAGGGACCTGGGCGGGGCGCACCGTCCCGCACAGGGAGGCAGAGCAGAGAGCGGGGAAACAGACCACAGGGCCGGGCAGGCCCCACCTCCGCAAAATTCAAACTGCAGGCCTCCTAGAGCGCTTGGCAGCAGAAACTCCAGCTTGACCCCGCCGGGAAGGTCCAGCCCGGGAAGGAGAGACGCCATTGGGAAGGCGGGGCCGCTCTGGCCTGCAGACAAACCCCAGGGAGGGCCCACCCGCCCAGCCACCTGGCTGACCCGAGAGCCCAGCAGCGCCCTCTACAGGCCAACAAAGATACAGCTCCAACCTCAACAGAAAAACATCCTCTCGGAGACTCCTCCTGAAATCACCAACTTCAGAGATGAAAGGGAGATAAATCCATGAAGATGGGAAGAGAACAGTGCAAAAAGGATGAAACCATCAAAGAACAGAACACCTCTTCCCCTCCCAAGAATCACAACTTCTCTCCATCAAGGGATCAAAAAAAGAATGAATCTGATGACTTGACAAAAGCAGGCTTCAGAAAGTGGGTAATAACAAACCTTTCTGAGTTAAGCGACCATGTTCTAACCCAATTCAAAGAAACTAAGAATGTTGAAAAAAGGTTAGACGAAATGCTAACTAGAATAACCAACTTAGAGAAGAACATAAATGACTTCATGGAACTGAAAAACAGAGCACGAGAACTTCACGAGGCATATGCAAGTTTCAACAACTGAATTGATCAAGCAGAAGAAAGGATATCAGACATAGAAGATCAAATCAATGAAATAAAATGAAAAGGCAAGATTAGAGAAAAAAGAGTGAAAAAAAATGAACAAAGCCTCCAAGAACTATGGGATTATGTGAAAATACTTAATCTACGCTTGACTGGCATACCTGAATGTGACAGGGCAAATGAATCCAAGTTGGAAAACACTCTTCAAGATATTATCCAAGAGAACTTCCTCAACCTAACAAGGCAGGCCAACATTCAAATCCAAGAAATACAGACAACACCACAAAGATATTCCTCAAGAAGAGCAACCCCAAGGCACGTAGTTGTTAGATTCACCAGGGTTGAAATGAAGGAAAAAATCCTAAGGGTAGCCAGAGAGAAAGGCTGAGTCACCCACAAAGGAAAGACCATCAGACTCACAGCAGATCGCTCAGCAGAAACCCTGCAAGCTAGAAGGGAGTGGGGGCCAATATTCAACATCCTTAAAGAAAAGAACTTTCAACCCAGAATTTCATAGCTGGCCAAACTAAGCTTCATAAGTGAAGGAGAAATAAAATCCTTTACGGACAAGCAATTGCTGAGAGATTTCATCACTACAAGACCTGCCTTTCAAGAACTCCTGAAGGAAGTACTAAACATGGAAAGGAACAACCAGCATCAGCCACTCCAAAAACGTACCAAATGGTAAAGAACAGCAATGCAGTGAAGAAGCCACATCAACTAACAGGCAAAACAACTAGGCAGTAAAGAAATGGCAGGATCAAATTCAAATATAACAATACTAACGTTGAATGTAAATGGCCTAAATGCCCCAATCAAAAGACACAGACTGGCAAACTGGATAAAAAGTCAAGACCCATCGGTGTGCTATATTTAGGAAACCCATCTCACATGCAAAAACTCACATAGACTCAAAATAAAGGGATGGAAGAAGATTTACCAAGTAAATGGAGAGCAAAAAAAAAAGCAGGGGTAGCAATCCTAGTCTCTGATAAAAAGGACTTTAAACCAACAAAGATCAAAAGAGACAAAGAAGGGCATTATATAATGGTAAAAGGATCAATGCAACAAGAAGAACTAACTATCCTAAATATATATGCACCCAGTGCAGGACCACCCAGATACATAAAGCGAGTTGTTAACTACCCACAAAGAAACTTAGACTCCCACACAATAATAGTGGGGGACTTTAACACTCCACTGACAGTACTGGACAGATCAACGAGACAGAAAGTCAACAAGGATATCCAGGATTTGAACACAGATTTGGACCAAGCAGACCTAATAGACATTTACAGGACACTCCACCCCAAATCCACAGAACACATATTCTTCTCAGCACCACATTGCACTTACTCCAAAACTGACCACATAATTGGAAGTAAATCACTCCTCAGCAAATGCAAAAGAATGGAAATCATAACAAACAGTCTCTCAGACCACAGAGCAATCAAATTAGAAGTCAGGATTAAGAAAAACATTCAAAACTGCACAATCACATGGAAACTGAACAACTTGCTCCTGAATGACAAATGGATAAACAATGAAATGAAGGCAGAAATAAAAATGTTCTTTGAAACCAATGAGAATGAAGACACAATGTACCAGATCCTATGGGACATATTTAAAGCAATGTCTAGAGAGAAATTTATAGCAATAAACACCCACATGAGAAACAAGGAAAGATCTAAAATCGACATCCTATCATCAAAATTGGAAGAGCTAGAGGAGCAAGAACAAAAAACTCAAAACCAAACAGAAGACAAGAAATAACTAAAATCAGAGCAGAACCAAAGGAGATAGAGACACACACATAAAAAAAAACTCTTCAAAAAATCAATAAATCCAGGAGCTGCCTTTTTGAAAAGATCAACAAAATAGACTGGTAGCTAGACTAATAAAAAGGAAAAGAGAGAAGAATTAAATAGTTGCAACAAAAATGATAGAGGGGATGTCACCACTGATTCCTCAGAAATACAAGCTATCATCAGAGATTACTACAAACAACTCTATGCACATAAACCAGTCAATCTGGAAGAAATGGACAAAGTCCTGGACACTTGCACACTCCCAAGACTAAGCCAATGAGAAGTTGAAACCCTGAATAGACCAATAACAAGGTCTGAATTCGAGGCAGCAGTTAATAGCCTACCAACCAAAAAAAAATTCCAGGTCCAGACAGCTTCACAGCTGAATTCTACAAGACGTACAAAGAGGAGCTGGTACCACTCCTTCTGAAACTATTCCAAAAAATTCAAAAAGAAGGAATCCTTCCCAAATCATTTTATGGATTAATATCATCCTGATACCAAAACCCAGCAGAGACTCAACAAGAAAAGAAAACTTCAGGCCAATATCCATGAAGAGCATTGATGCAAAAATCTTCAACAAAATACTGGCAAACTGAATCCAACAGCACATCAGAAAGCTTATCCACCATGATTAAGTAGGTTTCAGCCCGGGGATGTGAGGCTGGTTCAACATACGCAAGTCTATAAACGTAATTCACCACATAAACAGAACCAAAGACAAAAACCACCTGAACATCTCAATAGATTCAGAGAAGGTCTTCGACAAAATTCAAAAGCCTTTATGCTAAAAACTCTCAATAAACTAGGTATTGATGAAATGTATCTCAAAACAATAAAAGTGGTTTATGACAAACCCACAGCCAATATCATACTGAACGGTCAAAAATTGGAAGCATTCCCTTTAAAATCTGGCACTAGACAAGGATGCCCTCTCTCACCACTCCTATTCAATATAGTATTGGAAGTTCTAGCCAGAGCAATGAGGCAAGGAAAATAAATAAAGGTATTCAATTAGGAAAAGAAGAAGTCAAATTGTTCCTATTTGCAGATGACATGATCATATATTTAGAAGACCCCATTTTCTCAGCCCAAAACCTCCTTGAGCTGATAAGCAACTTCTGCAGTCTCAGGATACAAAATCAATGTGCAGAAATCACAAGCATTCCTATACACCAATAACAGACTTAAAGAGAGCCAAATGATGAGCGAACTCCCATTCACAACTGCTACAAACAGAATAAAACACCTAGAAATACAACTAACAAAGGAGGTAAAAGATCTTTTCTAGGAGAACTACAAACCACTGCTCAAGGAAATAAGAGAGGACACAAACAGATGGAGAAACATTCCATGCTCATGGTTAGGAAGAATCAATATCGTGAAAATGGCCATACTACCCAAAGTAATTTATAGATTCAATGCTATCCCCATCAAGCTACCAATGACCTTCTTCACAGAACTGGAAAAAAACACTTCGAACTTCATATGGAACCAAAAGAGAGCCCGCATAGCCAAGTCAATTCTAAGCAAAAAGAACAAAGCTGGAGGCATCACCCTACCTGACTTCAAACTATACTACAAGGCTACAGTAATCAAAACAGCATGGTGCTGGTACCAAAACAGGGATATAGACCAGTGGAGCAGAACAGAGGCCTTGGAAGCAGTGCCACACATCTACAACCATCTGATCTTTGACAAACCTGACAAAAACAAACAATGGGAAAAGGATTCCCTGTGTAATAAATGCTGTCGGGAAAACTGGCTAGCTGTATGCAGGAAGCTGAAACTGGACCCCTTCCTTACACCTTATACAAAAATTAACTCCAGATGGATTAAGGTTTTAAACATAAGAACTAACACCATAAAAACCCTAGAAGAAAACCTAGGCAAAACCATTCAGGACATAGGCACAGGCAAGGACTTCATGACTAAAACACCAAAAGCAATGGCAACAAAAGCCAAAATAGACAAATGGGACCTAATTAAACTTAAGATCTTCTACACAGCAAAAGAAACAACCATTAAACTGGCAACCAACAGAATGGGAAAAAATTTTCACGATCTACCCTTCAGACCAGGGGGCAATATCCAGAATCTACAAAGAACTAAAGCAGATTTATAAGAAAAAAAACAAACCCATTTAAAAGTGGGTGAAGGATATGAACAGACACTTTTCAAAAGAAGACAAATATGTGGCCAAAAAACATATGAAAAAATGCTCATCATCACTGGTCGTTAGAGAAATGCAAATCAAAACTACATTGAGATACCATCTCACGCCAGTTAGAATGGTGATCATTAAAAAATCTGGAGACAACAGATGCTGGAGAGGATGTGGAGAAATAGGAACACTCTCACACTGTTGGTGGGAGTGTAAATTAGTTCAACCATTATGGAAGACAGTGTGGCGATTCCTCAAGGATCTAGAAATAGAAATTCCATTTGACCCAGCAATCCCATTACTGGGTATATACCCAAAGGATTATAAATCATTCTATCATAAAGACACATGCATATGTATGTTCACTGTGGTGCTGTTTAGGATAGCAAAGACCTGGAACCAACCCAAATGCCCATCGATGATAGACTGGACAAAAAAAATGTGGCACGTATACACCATGGAATACTATGCAGCCGTAAAAAATGATGAGTTCATGTCCTTTGTAGAGACATGGATGAATCTAGAAACCATCATTCTCAGCAAACTGACAGAAGAACAGAAAACCAAACACCACATGTTTTCACTCAAAGGTGAGTGATGAACAATGAGATCACTTGGGCACAGGGAAGGGAACAACACTCACAGGCTTAGGTGGGAGGGGAGGGGAGGGACAGCAGGGCGGGCGATGGGGAGGGATAACACTGGTAGAAATGCCTGACATAGGTGATGGGGGTTGGGGGGATGGAGACTGCAAACCACCAGGGCATGTACGTACCTACGCAACAATCCTACAGGATGCAGGATGTGCACATGTACTCCAGAGCTCAAATACAATAAAAAATAAATAATAAAAAGGAAGAATGGAGGAACAAAAAAGATATGAGACATATAGAACATAAAAAGCAAAGTGTCGGACATAAATTTAATTATATCATTAATAACATTAAATGTTAATGAACGATCAAAATACAGAAATTGTCAGACTAGAATAAAAAAGACATGATCCAACTATATACTGTCTACAGGAGACACATGTTAGATTCAAAGATACTAACAGACTGAATGTAAAACCATGGAAAAAAGATAGATCATGCAAATGACCGCCACATAAAAGCTAGAGTGGCTACACTGATATCAGACAAAATAGACTCTAAAACAAAAACTGTTATAAAGAGATAAAGAAAGACAGAGATAAAGAAGAATGAAGAAGGATACTTTATAATGATAAAGGGTCAATTCATCAAGAAGATATAGCAATTATGAGCATAAATTCACTGAAGAATGTACCAAAATTCGTGAAGAAAACCCAGAAAGAAATGAAGGGAGAAATAGCCAATTCAACAATAATTGTAGACTTTAAAGTTAATACTCCACTTTCAATAAGGGATAGAACAACTAGACAAAAGATCAACAAAGAAACAAAGACCCTAAACGACACCGTAAATGAATTAAACCTAACAGATATCTATAGATCACTCCACCAGCAACAACAGAATCTGCATTCTTCCCAAGTGCACATGGCACAGTTTCCATGATAAGCCATGTGCTAGGCCATGAAACAAACAAGTACATTCGGAACACAGAAATAATACAAACGTGTGTTCTGTGACTGCAATGAAATGAAAGTAGAAATCAAAGTAGAAAGGATTTGGGAAACTCGTAGATAAGTGGAAATCAAACAACACACTTCCTAAGAATCATTGAGTCAAAGAAGTCAAAGGGGAAATCTGAAAAGAGTCTGAGATGAATGACAATGAAGAAACCACATGCTGTAACTTTTGGTATTCAGCTCAAGCAGTCCTTAGAGGGAACTTTATAGATGTCATGCCTACGTTAAGAAAGAAGGGCAGGCACAGTGCCTCACACCTGTAATCCCAGCACACTGGGAGGCTGAGGTGGGAGGATTGCTTGAAGCAAGGAGTTTGAGACCAGCCTGGGCAACACAGTGAGACCCTGTCTTTACAAAAATAAAAAAATAGAAATTAGCTGGGCATTGTGGTACTTGCTTGTAGTCCCTAGCTACTTGGGAGGCTGAGGTGGGAGGATTGCTTGAGCTAAGGTTGAGGCTACAGTGAGCTATGATCGTGCCACTGTACTGCAGTCGAGGTGACAAAGAGAGACTCTGTATCCAAAAAAAGAAAAGAAAAGGAAAGAAAAAGAAAAGCTGGGTGCAGTGGCTTGTGTCTCATGCCTACAATTTCCTCACGTTGGGAAACCGAGGTAGGAGGAGCGCTTGAGGCTGGGGCTTTGAGATCAGCCTGGGCAACATAGTGAGACCTTGTTTCTACTAAATAAATAAATAATTTAAAGTCAAGAAAAAAGAAGAAAGATTTTAAATCAATAATCTAAACCGCCACCTTAAGACATTAGAAAAAGAAGAGCTAAACCGAAAAGAAGCAGAAAAAGAAAATAATAAAGATTAGAGGCTGGTCTGATGTTAATGGGTTATCAGAACTTATTAACGTTAGTGTCACTGAAGCTGGTATATGATCCCCCACTGCTAAATTTGACTGGCTTTAAACTTTTGTAGATTAGTGGCTGCTTAGAGGTGGGGACTGGGAGCGCTGGAGGTCATGGTTAAAGAGTATCAAGTTCTTTTTGAGGTGATTAAAATGTTCTGAAATTGACCATGATGATGTATGCACCTGTTTATAGATGCACCTATCTAAGAATATACTTAAGTCTCCTGAATTGTACACTTGAAATGAGTAAATGGGGCCGTATATGGGCATTGGAGGGCATCCATAGTTTGGATGTCCCCTCCAAATCTCTTGTTGAAATGTGATCTCCAGCATTGGAGGTGGGTCATGGTGGGATTATGGGGCGGACCCTTTACAAATGGCTCAACACCATCCCCTTGGTGGTGAGTGAGTTCTCAGTTCACATGAGATCTGGTTGTTTGAAAGAGTTTGGGTTCCCTCCTTCTCTGTTGCTCCCACTCTGCCTGCCCCCCCTTTGCCTTCCATCATGATTGGAAGCGTCCTAAGGCCCTCACCAGAAGCAGGTGCTGGTGCCATGTACGGTCTGCAGAACTATGAGCCAAGCAAATCTCTTTTCTTATAAGTTACCCAACCTCAGGTATTCCTTTACAGGAACACAAGAGTGGAACTATATCTTAACTAATGAACTATATCTTACCTATTTCTCAATTAAGCTGTTAAAAAAGCTAGTAACAAACTACCCAGAGTGAAAATACAACACGGCACCTTCTCACAATAGGAGTGTTACTGGAAAGGGGTCCAGATCCAGACCCCCACAAAGGGTTCTTGGATCTCTTACAAGAAAGAATTCAAGGCGAGTCATAAAGTGAAAGCAAGTTTATTATGAAAGTAAAGGAATAAAGATCGGCTGCTCTGTAGACAGAGTAACCCCGAGGGCTGCCGGTTGCCTACGTCTATGGTTATTTCTATGCTTATATGCTAAGCAAGGGGTGGATTATTCATGCTTCCTGCTTTAGACCATATAGGGTAACTTCCTGACGTTGCCATGGCTTTTGTAAACTGTCCTGGCGCTGGTGGGAGTGCAGCAATGAGGACGACCAGAGGTCACTCTCGTCACCATCTTGGTTTTGGGGGGTTTTAGCCAGCTTCTTTCCCGCAGCCCATTTTATCACAAGGTCTTTATGAGCCGCATGTTGTGCCGACCTCCTGTCTCATCCTACGCCTTAGAATGCCTGGCCTCCTGGGAATGCAGCCCAGTAGCTCTCAGCCTTATTTTACCAAGCTGGAGTCAGTCTGGTTTAAACACCTCTGACACGCGCAGGCCGACCTCCAGCACCCACGTGCAAAGTCCCTATAGGTTGAAGGGCAGCTTGAGATAGGAGAGGGGTCTGCTTTCATGCCGCTTTTGTGGAGTGCGCTCAGGATGATTTGAGGCGTCCCACCTACCTTCTTCCCCTTGTTTTCCTCCCAATCTGTGATTCTTCCTCAAGTCAGCTGTATAAAACCTGAAGCCGGGTATCCAATGGCATTAGAATAATCATGGTGCTGAGCCTGGGGAAGGAACCATCTTCTCTTCCATTCGTCTGCCTGAGGCGAGTTCCGAACAGGAGCTGGTTGTATTGTGGGGGTCCCCGTCAGGCCTGGCGGAGAACAGAAACGCATCTTGGACCCTTTCCCATTACCCTCAGACTCTCCCATAATTTATGAGCTGCGTGGTTTATTTGTTCTTTAAAACCCTTCCTTGTTTTCGCCTTTTCTTTTTGCTTTATATAATGCGCATGTATGTCATCATAGAGCCTGGTTTTCTACAATGGGCTTTTTTGTGTGCTTTTGATTCAAACATAAAAAGCTCCACTTCAACGTAACAAATAAATTCCCAGCCATCATTGTGCCAAAGAATCCACAAACCTCAAACACACTTGGACTGGAAGGCACTTCCTGTTCCCGCTCTGAAGCCACGCACCCCTCCCCCGGCCTCACTGAGGAGCCCTGCAGACAGGGGCTTGTTTGTCAGTATTTTGAGTATGAATCAGATTGCTGCTGGGTGTTAGCCTGTCTCAGGCGCCCCCAGCCCTGCATCTGGACATGCCACTGATTTGCTTGCAGGCTTTCTGGTTAGAGCATTTTCTGTGCTGTGGGCAGGATTCCCCACCTCACTTCCCATGTGCTGCGGGTAGGGGCCTGGGGAGGACAGAGCCACGTGGAGGGCCCACCTCACCTGCATGCTGTTCCTCTCTGAGCACCCTCCGAGGTTCTCATCTGCAGGCATTCGTCCTCTGCCACAGAACCTGCCTTGGCCACCTCAGGTCACAGGTGACTCCGGGCCTGGGGCAGCCTCTAGGGGGTCGCCCTGCATGTCCTCGCATTGCTGGTTAGCTTCCTCTCCCACCCTCCTCCGCTCTGCCTCCACTGGGCTGCAAATCAATTGCGGATTCCTGAAAGGTAGGGTCCAAATGTTAAAGGTATTTCTAGTCACATGGTAGCCCCTCTTTCAGCCTCAAGGACCATATCTTTCAACTTGTTTACATAAGAAACCCTTCTCTTTGCAAAGCCCACCCCGTCTGTTTCTAGGAATGTCACGGGGGTGTCTCATGGGCGCCCATGGAAAGTCCCCATCCGATCCCCATCCAGCAAGCACTCCGCTCTCATTTCCTCTGCTGTGCTCACAGGGCCTGGCTTCCTCTCTCTCCACCGTTTGGGATTTCCAGACTCGGAGAGAATTTTACAACATCATGCTGTATATCCTTTTGTTCTTACTGTGTGAGGGTCAGAATGTTATGTGCCAGTACACGGAGTGTCTGGTCCATCAGCCAGGCCCACATGCTATTCACACACAGGCACACCCGGCAGGGTGCAGCCTAGGCTGAGAAACAAACGGGCCCCCAAATGTAAGGCAGCTTAAGCCAGGGAAGAGTTTCTCTGTTCTGTAAAGGCAGGAGGATTCGTGGTGGGGTGGCTGGGCTGGTTCCACAGTACCCAGGCCCTGCCTTCTTCTCCCTGTGACTCTGCCGTCCCTTACAGCAGTGTTTCTCACACAATCTGGGGCCTACTGTTATTATTTCTATTATCACTTAAATTTCCAATCTATCTCAGAGCGCTGGGTAGTTTTGGCATAAAAAGTGGCTGACTCATGCCCAGGTCTGGTCAATATATTGAGGTGGGTCCACAGATCATGTGCTTGAATGTCAAGCCAATATCAAGGTGCTCTGAAAGTTTACCAAAGCTGACCCAATTTCTGTCCTCACCTCATGCACTGGGCATGAGGTTCACGCAGTAGCTCCTGTGAGCAGGGCGGATTGCATGCAGAACTGCCCTGGAACGACACCTCTTCCACGCAGCTCAAGGTGCTCACCACCATGCCCTGTGGCGTCCACAGCACCCACAGTGTCACAGTGTCCACTGCAGCAACTTTCTGGCAAGTGGGGTGAAGAGGGGGCAGCGCAAGACCTGTTCCTTCCCTTGCGGGCCACCATGCTGAACACACGTCCCTTCTACTCACATCCCATTGGCCGGGGCTTGCCCACACACCACACTGAGCTGCAGGGGTGGTGGGAAAAGACGGACTTTATTTTGGGTACCTACACATCCGGGTAAATTTCAGGGGTTCTGTCGCTAAGAAAGAAGAGATGAATGGATATCAGGAGACGTGATGCTGAATGTGAAACCAGCCCACGTCCTGCTGGTCAAATTCACAGCAAGTGCAGCGTCTCCTTTCGCTGCCCTGCTTGATCCAGATGCTCGAGGGCTTCCGTGTTAGGTTCACTGAAGGAGCAGGAACTAAGTTGTATGCACACGAGATGAATAACTTCCTGGACAGGGCAGAGTGCAGGTCTCCGTGGCAACAGGGGCCTGTGTGCTGCTGCCGCTGGTGGCCCTGGAGACACTGACCAGTGGGCATCGCTGTCCCAGCAAAGACATGTTCCCAGTGAGGGCTTTGCTCTCCTCTGTACCACTGACCAGCCGCTTTGTTAATTCTCTATCATAGCAGAGATCAGACTGCACCCTTTGTTTTGTTCATTTTTGAGACAGAGTCTTGCTGTCACCCGTGCTGGAGTGCAGTGGGGTGATCCCCGCTTACTGCAACCTCGGCCTTCTGGGCTCAAGTGATGATGTCACCTCAGCCTCTGGAGTAGCAGGGACCACAGGCATGCATCACGATATTCAGCTGATTTGTTTATTTTTTCTAGAGATGGAGGTGCTCCTATATTTTCCAGGTGGGTCTTGAACTCCTGGCCTCAAGTGGTCCTCCTGCCTTGGCCTCCCAAAGTGCTGGGATTATAGGTGTGAGCCACCGTTCCCCACCTTGGATGGTACCTTTTAAGAAGATTGGGCTGAAGTTTGAGAAGAGCAAGATGGAAATATGACCCAGAGGAGAACTTACAGGAAACGCATAGCCCAGCCCCTTCTGGGAGTCCTCACCAGGTGCCCCCTCTTCCTGCTGCAGGAAGTGCTCTGAGCATTGCCGCACTGCAAACTCCGGGCAGAAATGACCCCGAGAAGGAAGTACATAATCCCATCTCTAAGCTCCACTTCCAGACCCCCTGTTCCTCATACTAGAACCTTCCTCTTTCCAGGGCAGTGACCATATCTGTTCCTTATGGAGCCACCCATAGGGTGTGGTATTAACCCACAGTCCTAATAGAAACTACAGAATTGTCAGACAGAACATTCCCCAGGTCTGGGCTATGGAGTTGTAAGCACCGCTGCATGGAACAGGTAGGGCTAAAATGATTGCAGCCCGGATTTTTTCAGTCTCATAGCATCAGTTATTCAATCCAGTTTTTCACTCACCACCTTAGCCATCTTAGTAACAAAAGGAATGCTTTCCTTTCTTTCCAAAGGAAGGCATCTGAAGATTTAAGTCACAGAGGTTGGCTGGCAAATTAGATCGCTGCGTCATTTCTCTAACTCAGTACAGGATCTTTATCCATTAGGACAGGTTTCACTGCAAGTCTAGCCTCTAGCAGTCAGAGATTCGAAGGCTGGCCTGATCCTGAAGACAGAGGGAGGCTCGGCTAAGAGGTCACAGGAAGCTGCACAACAGCCTCGTGTTAGACATTCATGTTCTGGATTGGTTTCTGGCAGTCCTGTCTGCCTAACTGATGATGACAATTTCTCAGGTTCAGGACTAGCGGGGAGAGATGGAGTCACCTAGGAAGGGACCGGTGTCCTTCTGCCCCCGTGACTTCTATAACCCAGAGCACACTCTTGAAACTGCTTCTGCTCTCTAAAGCAGTAGCTTCCCAACCCAGTTCATTACAAACTTGTGAGATCACCTTGGAGAATCTTGTAACTAAAAAGCCAGTTTCTGCAAATGGGCAGTCCTGAGTTGTGCCTGATTTCATGTGGGATTTTGCTGTTTTCCTGACACCCGTGCAATGAAACGGCCCATCTCTTAGAAATGTAAAAATCAGTGATGGTAATGTTCATAGCAGGATTTTATGCTAGGCGGCAGTGAAATCCTCAGCACACTGGCAGCTCCCTACTCTCCTGTCTCTGGATCTCCAGTGTTTATTTTATGTGAAGGAAAAACCAACACAGAACTTCTTGAACCCTTTATGTGGTTGAAATGGGGCCTTCTCTTCTATTAGGTAGTATGTGTCTATATCACGTTCTTGTTTTTAGACCAGAAAAGCTTGACACGTTTTATTATTTATGGCGTTAGCTTGCTGTTTGAACTCAGAATTTCTTTGCCTGGAATCTCAAGTGTGATGAAATAGCAGGAGAATGTTCCAACCTTCAGGGGTGAAGCCGTCAGGTGAAAGAAATGGAGACAAGAAAGGTGGAAGGGTAGAGACGGTGGGTCCTAGGAAGGAAGCCCTTTTCTGTTTTCAGCAGAAAATGTTGCTGTGCCATGTGATGAAAGAGGGGGCCTCCGTGAGGCCCAGGGTGTGACACCTGGCAGGGAGCCCAGGTTCTTTTCTTCTCTCTAAACTCCCAACTTTTACAAATTAGTGCCTGGGCTTTCAAGGCCATGACCTTTGAGTTTCAAGAGTCTATTCAGAACTGAAAATCCAAGAATTGGATTTTTTGGTCTCTGTCTTTGGGTCCGTTCATCCAGCCGTGAGTGACCAAGGGGAGGGAGGGCCACACAGTAGCTTCCATGTGAGAAGATAATTCTCTATCTCAGAAAGTTGTACCAGCATCCTGACCTATGAATACTGGACAGTCACAGGCATGAAAATTCAATGGTGGTCACGTTGTCTGATGCAGAAACGATGCTGTTCTCTTCCTTATGGTGTGAGCACACTGAAAAGTCCAATTTATATTTTATCACTGTATTAGTCCGTTCTCAAGCTGCTATAAAGAACTGCCCAAGACTGAGAAATTTATAAAGGAGAGAGATTTAATTGACTTACGGTTCTGCAGGCCTCAGGAAACTTACAATCATGATGGAAGGGGAAGCAAACACGTCCTTCTTCACATGGCAGCAGGAAGGAGAAGTGCCAAGCAAAGGGGCGAAAGTCCCTTATAAAATACTCAGATCTCGTGAGAACTCATTCATTATCATGAGAACAGCAGCATGGCGGTAACTGTCCCCTTGACAGGTGGGGATTATGACAATTCAAGGTGAGATTTGTGGGGATACAGCCAAATCATATCGGGGGAGGCAAACCAGATCAATCATATCAACCTCTGAGGAAGAAGGGGAGGAAGAGCGGGCACATGATGATGACGGCGAGACTTTTTTGTTCCATATGGAGATATAACAAGTGTGTCTCGTGCAGAGGAGGAGGAGGAGGAGGAGAAAGAAGGAGGAGGAGGGAGATGATGGTCGCTGGTGTGGGAGGAGGTGCCACATCCCTGTGAGGAGTGGCGCCAGGGCCTTGCTGATGGCAGGGAACATGGGAGTCTGGCCACGAACATTTCCCTGGAGGAGCTGGGTGTTTGCATTGCATGGAGGGTGAGGCTGGCTGGTTCCAATCCCAGGGAGACACAGCCTCAGCCTGCATTTACACACTCACACTCAGAGGAGCCGCCTCTGCTCTCCAACATCCTCAAGCCCTAGAAGACTCAGTTAGACCTTTCCAGGGTCCCAGTGAGCATCCAGCAGTGATGGCAGGACCGGCAGCATGAGTCAAAGGGTGCAACAGTGAGAAGTACCTCCTGCTGCCTCCTGCACCACCCCCCCGTATTTGGAAACGTGAGGGGACACATTCAGTTGTCACACTGTGGGTCACAGTTGAGAAGCGCCCCAAGAGTCAGTGCTGAGGGCAGAAGGTGGTGACGTGCACGCGCACGAACTCCTTCCCTCGTAGAGTACCTCTCAGAAACCTTCCTCTCTGGAAAGAAACAGCGAGAGTGCGGATGGGGCCCATGGGGCATTGGTGTCAGGCACCCCAGCTTCCCAGTGTTCCAGACTGTGGGATGAAACCAGCATGGCTGACTCACAAGCAGAAGGCAGAGGTCAGAAGGGGCAGCAAATGGTCTCACACTTTCAAAGCTGGTGAGCACTCAATCTGAATCTTGAGTTAAACAGATGTTCTGCAATTCAGTAAACTGACCAAGTGACCTCTGCAAGGGGACATAAGAGGGGTGACGAGTGTGCTTCCCCCACCTCCGGACCCGGGCTGCAGAGCCAAGCAATGCTGCCTCTCCCTCTCGTGAGTGTGGCTGAGGTGAGTGGCTTTTAATTCCTCTATGCCTCGCTTTCCTCTCTTATATGTTATGAAAGTATTTCCTCCTACAAGGGAAGACTCTCTGAGAAGTTACTGTTCCCATATTGCACACCCCCCAGAAATGGAACTCACCACTTTATCCCCATCCCAACGAGCTGGAATACTCTAGAGATAAGAGCGTGGGAGGGGGAGGCGGGGCCTTTGCTTTCTCATTTGTGAAAGGGGATGGCACATAGCCCTTCTCTCACAAGTGAGGTGGGAATCAGTGAGTCGAAACGTGAAAAGTGGCTTCAAGATACTCCCTGACTCTCTGGGGCCTCGAGGCGATCCAAAGCCATAGGCTGTAGCAGGCAGCAGAGGTTCCATCCTGGATTTCTTGGAGACAAGAAGAGGTGGTTAAGTCACATGACACAGGCAGTCCCCACATTAGCCATGTCTGGCCTCTCCTTGGTGTTCCCCTTAGGTTGCCATCACGGGAACCTCCCTCCACCGTGTCTGCCTGTCTTGAATATTTCTATCACTATTATGAAACTTTTACTTTGGGATACTAGTGGAAAGTCTTAGCAACACCATTTTAACAGGAGGCAGGGCTTGTTTAAAAGCAATCGAGCAGCGCTTCTATTGTTATTATTGAGATGGACTCTCACTCTGCAATCGCCACTTCCTGGGTTCAAACGATTCTCCTGCCTTAGCCTCCCAAAGTACTGGGATTACGGGCGTGAGCCACCGCCCCCGGTCGGGCAGCACTTAAGTACACACGAAGCCCATGTGCAGCAATTCCGCTCCTACCTGCTCACAGGTCGTGGGGGTCATGCCCCCCTCAACTGTGTGCTTCAGGGCAGCACCGTCTGCAGGAGAGGGAGACCACATGTGAGCGGTGCCTGAGGCAGAGTGGTCTTCGATACTTAGAGGCAACAGATGAGGTTCATAGCAGTTCAGAGTGAAAAGGCAGACACAAAATGCGGTCTAGAGCCCGCCACTGTAACTGAGAGTGGGGGCCAGAGGCACGGGCAGAAATGCAGATTCTCCCTCCACTCCTGAATCTGAATCTGTGAACAAGGATGCCCAGGCGGGCACATTGAAGATAGGGAAGTGCCGTCTGCCGCACACAAAGCAGTGGCATGCTCCCTACAGCCACACATCGGTACCTTAAATGTTTGCCTTTGTGGGAAGAGTGGTGGGAGAGGAGAACAGGGGTAATGTTAACGAAGCTAAAACTCAGGCAAGAGCGACACAGAGGCAGCACGTGCTTTCTCATGGTGAGCAAGGTTCCTGCAGGCACCGTTTCCAAGAAAGATTGCTGAAGACGTGGACGAGCTCACCAACAGCCCATGTCTCCTCCTCCCTCCCTGGCCTCAAGCCCCAAAGGGAACCTGTGAGCCAAGACCAAGCCTGGGTCCAGGGTCCCAGCCCTTTCGACCCACTGCTTTGCTGCGGCCGGGCTTCTGTTCTTGCCTTGAGCAAGAGTCCCTCACTGTGCATTTGCTGCAGCAAATCATCAAGGCAAAGCGCTTGCCCATGAAGTCATGTGGAAAAAACAGAGGGGCATTTAAGGCATAACATTTGCTAGATGCAATCATGAGAAGGAAAGGCTTTTTCATCAAACGTTGATTCCCAGTCAGAGCAAAATTCCACAGATCGGGAAGGGCAAAATCGATTAGTATTAAGCTGAAAATAATTTTGCTTTCAGTAGCTCAGTACTCTGCCCAGAGTCAGGAAAACGCAGGCATGGTAATATGCTACCGTTAACAATTGTCCTTCCAAGATGGTTACGCAGGAAACATCACGGAAGCAACGTGGCAAACCCCAGGCCCACATCTGCCAGCCTTCAGCTGTGGGGCCAGCAATGCCATGTCAGCAATGGGTGAGACAGGGTCATCGCAAATCGAGAGAAGCAGTAAGCTTTTAGGAAGGAAACAGATAGTTGAGGCACTGAGTAGCACTGAGCCTGGGCAAAGGCCCTCAGGGTCCTGTTGGCAGCACAGAGGAGGTGGCTGAGGGCTACTGCCCACCCATGAGGAGAAAACCTTTTACAGGAACTCATGAGGTCCTCATTGTCACTGCGTATTATTACTGCTCTACAGATGGATCACAAATGAGTGATGGGAATTTACACAACCCAAGAGCACTAATTTTTCAAACACATTGCTTGGGTATAGTAAAAAGTCTCCAAAATATCCAAATGTGGAGATATATATATATATATAATATATATATATGTATTTGTGATTATCTTAGCCTGTTCGTGCTGCTATAATGGAATACCTTAGACTGGGTGATTTATAAATATTCGGAACTGATTTTTTACATTCTGGAGGCTGGGAAGTCCAAGGTCAAGGCACTAGAGATTCAGTGTCTGGTGAGGGCTGCTCTCTGTTTCCGAGAGGGTGCCTGTAATGCACCCTCACACCATGGGGAGGGTGAAAGGGCATGAACGCTGTGCCTTCACATGGCGGGAAAGAGGGAAGGGCAGAAAGGCACCAGGGCTCTCCAACCTTTTTGTAAGAGCATGAACCCATTCCTCAGAGTGTGGCCTCAGGACTTAATCACTTTCCGAAAAGTCCCACCTTTTAATACTATCACGTTAGGTATTAAATTTCAACGTGGGAATTTTTGAGACATGAACATTTAAGCCACAGCAGTGATCCTTGGAATTGTGTACTTGTTACTGTTAATCTGTAAAAGGCACATAGTTTCTCTCCTGTTTATCTTGTGGTGTTTCTAGAAGGATCAAAAGAAGTAAAAGGGATGTGTAGATAGTGCCTACCACAAGAAACAAGCATAAGATATTTGTGCCAATAAAAGATACGTTTGATGCCGTATTGATTCCTCTCACCTGAAGCCCTTAGAGGGATGCCACCTTCCTCCTGTTGCCTCCATTCCTAGCTGTTCCAGTGCTCCTCCCTCTCTTTTCTGTCTAGAACCTTCCATTGCCCTACACAACTACAGCGCAACCTTCTAGGAGATAGGGGTTTCCAAATGGTAACCCTAGAGCATTTGCTCTGGAGGCAAAGTTTTCATGGTCCTTGGCAAAACAGTAAAAAGCTTAACATCGCTGATAATTAGAGAAATGCAAATCAAAACCATCTAACACCAGTCAGAATGACTGTTATTAAAAAGTAAAAAAATAGCAGATGCTGGCAAGGTTGTAGAGAAAAAGGAACATGTATACACTGTTTGGGGGGTTGTAAATTAGTTCAGCCGTTGTAGAAGACAGTGTGGTGATTCCTCAAAGACCCAAAGGCAGAAATACCATTCAACCCAGCAATCCCATTACGGAAGGAATAGAAATCATTCTGTTATAAAGACACATGCAGGTATCATGTTCATTGCAGTGCTAGTCACAATAGAAAAGACAGGGAATCAATCTAAACGCCCATCAATGGTAGACTAGATAAAGAAAATGTGGTACCTATACACCCTGGAATAGTATGCAGCCATAAAAAAGAATGAGATCATGTCCTTTGCAGGAACATAGATGGAACTGGAGGCCATTATCCTTAGCAAACAGAAGGAACAGAAAACCAAATACCACATGTTCTCACTTATAAGTGGGAGCTGAATAATGAGAACACACGGACACAGAGAGGGGAACAGCACACACTGGGCCTTTTTAGAGGGTGGAGGGCGAGAGGAGGGAGAGGATCAAGAAAAATAACTAATGGGTACTAGGCTTAACACCTGAGCGATGAAATAATCTGTACAACAAACCCCCAAGACACAAGTTTACCTCTGTAACAAACTCGTACCCCTGAACTTAAAGGTTAAAAATAAAATAAAAATAAACGCAGTGAGGTACATTTTCCCACCAAGCCAAATTTACTCAATTGAAAAAATTGTCATTCATCTTGAGATTGTTTTCCTCCTTTTATTGGTGATAAAATACCATTCTAACATGATTTGCTATGAAAATGATAGAACCCATAGATGCTAGGTTTCTTTTTTTTTTTTTTTACCTTAATGTGTTTACTTGAAAAAATTACAAGTTGGCCACCTTATATAGGTCCTCCAGCTCTTTTATTTTAAAATTTTGAGGGCCGGGCGCGGTGGCTCAAGCCTGTAATCCCAGCACTTTGGGAGGCCGAGGCAGGTGGATCACGAGGTCAAGAGATCGAGACCACCCTGGTCAACATGGTGAAACCCCGTCTCTACTAAAAATACAAAAAATTAGCTGGGCATGGTGGTGCGTGCCTGTAATCCCAGCTACTCAGGATGCTGAGGCAGGAGAATTGCCTGAACCCGGGAGGCGGAGGTTGCGGTGAGCCGAGATCGCGCCATTGCACTCCAGCCTGGGTAACATGAGTGAAACTCCGTCTCAAAAAAAAAAAATTTTTTTTTGATTGGCCTATGAAATTTCACAGCCTGGGAATCACTGCTGAGTGCTCCATTGCTTACTTTCCCAAGGCCTGAGGTGTGCCTTCAGTGTAAGAGAAGCATACACTAGAAGCTATGTGCAAGAGCCTGATGAAGAGGAGCCTGGGCTGGGTGTCTCTGACTTAGGAATGCATCTTCCCAGAACTTCGGCAAGGGCATCTGGAGCTGGTGCCAGCAAGGGTGACAGCTCCATGGGCAGGCACCCCACCAGAGCTCGGGGACTGCCTGCTGTGTCCTGCTGCTCTGGGTAGTCTTTCCCCAGAATCCTTAGTTAAAATTAACGGAAAGTAACCTTTGAATGGCCACGAGGGGTGATTCAAGCCATACTTTGGTCAACAGGTATAGTGACCATTTATGAGGGCTTGGTGGGAGAGCTCAAGGCACCTATGGCGATTTAGAGAGTTGTTTCTGAGGAGAAATGCATTCTGAGTTCCAGATTGCTAAATTAAAATTAAAGTCTTGAAGTGTTTCATACATTCTCAGATGGGCTGGAACCCATCCAAGAGACTCAGCTGAATCCAGTAACAACAACTGGACGTCCATAGCAGGTCTTGCACATTACAGTCCTGGTGATCCCCGTGGAAGAGGATTCAAAGAGCTGGGTTCTAGAACTTCCAGGTCCTCTGTGTAGCCACCAGCCTCATGTGACCATCAAGCACTTGACATGTAGCTGGTCCAAGTGGTGATGGGCACTAAGTATAAAACATACACTGGCTTTCAAATATGTGAAAAAAGAAAAGAAGAATGTAAAAGATTGGTTACGTTTTGAAATAATATTTTAGGTATATTGTGTTTATAAATATAGTATTAATTTCACATATTTTTACTTCTACAACGTGACTAGAAAGAGTTAAATTACATTTGTGGCTCACATTTGTGGCTTGCACTGTTTCTACTGGACAGTACTCCTTTAGACCACATGTTGGAAAACTACACCCCCAGGTGAAATCTAGCTGATGGTCTGCTTTTGTAAATAAAGTTTTATCGGAACACGACACACAAATTTGTTTGCATATTGTCTATGGCTGCTTTTGAACTACAACAGCAGAGCTGAGGAGTTGTTACACTAACTGTATGCCCCACAAAGCCTAAAATAGCCACCATCTGACTTTTTATTGAAAAAGCTTGTTCACATTTGGTTTAGACTATCAAGATTCAAATCCCGCTTTAGTGGTGTGACCTGGGCAAGGGTTTTTCTCTGTATGTGCCTCCACTCCTCATGTGTTAAATGGGGGTAATGATAAAGCAGACCTTCCCCCAGGGGTTCTCGTGAGGAATGAAAGAAATACTACATATCAGCCATGGAGTAAATATTCAACGGAAGCTCATCACCATCATCGTCATCATCATCTCCTCGTGGTCATCCATGTTATCATCATCTCATTGACATCATCTTCATCCCCCTCCTCCTCCTCATCATCAACGTCGTTGATTCAGAGCACCGGACTGGGCTCGGAGAGTTATCTGTTGTCCCTGGTCACAGTCATGTAGTTGGTAGGTAAACAAGTGAGGTCTCAAATTCTTTTGTTCTAACTCACATTTTGTTATTTCATTTTAAGGCCCTTTAAAAGCAAAGCAAAAAAAAAAATGGCTTGAGAAAAAAGACTGTCAAATGTTGGGAGAGTGATTTATGTCTTGCATGCACCTCACTGCCTTCCCAGATGGGGCCTCAGCATCATTCTCAACATAATTCTCCAGGCAGTACGCACAAATGGACTTGGCACTTAAGCTGAGACTTCTTTGTTATTCTTGGTCCAAAGACGTGGACTTCAAGGTCAGTTGGATAAGTAAATTCTAATATAAATAGCTCGTAGCATATCAAATGTAACTATTAATACATTACTCTTTGGGGTTTCCTAAGAGTTATGGAGATTTCTTTACAATAATTAAAAAATTATTTGGTACATTATATGAATAACAATACTTAGCATTTATAGTCCTTTGTAATTCATAAAACATGTTCAGATATATAATTCTCCTTGAGTCCTACCATATTCATAGAGGATGAACTGAGCAGATATTGTTATTCCATTTTCATAGATGGGAAAATGGAAGGCCAGATAATTGATGATTGCTTGCCATTAGGAGGCTGTGGTCTCTGGCTCCAGTGTTTTTGTATCAATGATCATGTTCCCTCAGAATCAGAGGCCTCAGATGAACTCTTTAGAGGTTTACCAGTGTGAATTTCTGAAGCAAGCTGAGTATTTATGTACAAATTCAGTTGGCAGAGTCCTTGGTCCCAAAAATGTTTACTTTCTTTTACTTTTCTTCAAACGTGTACCCTTCAGACCTTTTTTTCTTCCCAAACCTTGGTAAAGATAAGGTGTTTTAGTTAGCTACTGCTGCCAGACAAACCTCTCAAAAACTTAGTAGCATGAAGCAAGAGCAGCCATTTGTGATCTCTTACTATTCATGATCCCTTACCATTTGTGACCAACTCTTACCATTTTGTGGGGCAGGGCTCTGCTGGGTGTTTCTTCTGCTCCAGGTGGAGTCAGCTAGGGCTGTCTTCTGGAGGCCTAACAGGTAGTAGTGTCCAGGATGGCTCACCTATGTGATTGACAGTTGGGCTGGCTGTTGGCTGGGAGCTCATCTGGAGCTGTAGAATGGAGAGCTCCAGTTCTTTGCAGGTAGACGAAGTGGCTCAGCCTTCTCACAGTGCGACGGCTGGGCTCTAACAGGTTGTGTTCCACATAGGTGGGAGTAGAGACTGTGGTTCTTCAGGTCTAGTTTCAGAAGGTATGCAGCATCACCGCTACATTCTGTTGCGCAAAGCAAATCTCCTGATTCAAGAGGAGGTGGAACTGACTTCACCTCTCAATGGCAGAAGTGACAAAGAATTTGCAGCTGTTTTCAATTAACAACATATGAATACAGAGCAACATGTCTCTGGTATAAGAAAATAACAGAGCCAATACAATCATAAACAGCAACTGATAGCCTTTGGTATCAGAGAGCCAGAGGAAGGGGAGGTCATGGCATAGGGGGGTGGGCCTGCCCAGGCATTCTTTGCCAGGAGGGAATGGAAGCCCATCAGCTCCAGATGACCTTCCAGTTTCCAAAAGAAGGCTGAAGTTTAAATTTCCAGGTAAAATCTGTGCTTTCCCCAATGTTTAAAATCATATTGCACGGGGCAAATTGACCCGTGAGCTTCTAGTTTTCAGCACCTGCTTTGCACTGTTCCTGGGACGGCTCATCTTTTATGTGAAACACCTGTTGGGAAGATAGTCATGGGCAACTCATTCATCAGAGAATGCCGCTGCTTCATGTTGGTAAGAGGGATGAAAGAACAAGTTAATTATCGTGGGGCTGGGGAGTCGCTGGGGAAAAGGCATTTCTGTCACTTATTTACTAGTATTTACTGGTAGAGCGATAAATCAAAGTTGCTGGTCCACCAGGAGCCGCAGGAGTGGCAGCAGCCGTGCCAGTCAGAATGCTTTTCCTGTGATGAGCACCTGGGGAGGGCTGGCTTCCAATTATCTCCTGCGGCTCTTATCAGATTCCAGGAAGAGAAGACAAAAGGAGGGAGGACAGCCACAGTCGCTTCAGAGATCTACTGCTCTCTGGAACAGATGGGAGGAATGGGGTAGTGGGGGGAGGGAAGCCCCCGCTGCAGGCACCCCCAGAGTCAGCCCACCTGAGGGCTCATCCATCCACCTGCGCAGGAAGCGGTTCCACCCCTGCCCCCCCAACTCCCAAGCCCAAGGCCTTTTTTCACCATGGGAGGCAAACAGCATTCAGTTAAGCAATGGTTAAAAAAAAAAAAAAAAGAAAAAGAAAAGAAAGAAAATCCTTCCTGTGGTATAATGAAGAGACACTCACGTGGCAGAGCTCCCGAAACAGACCTCAGCTGTGGAGGGTGATGGAGAGAGCGTGCTGAAGTCTGCAGCTCGGCCATGCCGCACACACACAGCGATTCCCTGAGCTCACGTGAGGTCACAAGAGATTGCTGCCTTCGGACGCCAGCCTTGAAGAGGCAAAAGCTGTCTGGGGAAACACACCGCTCCAAGACTCTGCTCAGGGCCCTCCGGGGGCTCAGTAGGGGCCAGGGGTCTTCCCTTGCCTGCCATACCCTCTTCCTGGGAGTATGTGTGTGTGTGCCTGAGCGAGGGCCAGGTGTTGAGTTTGTTCATTCACTCATTCGGTGAATGCCTATTGAGCGCCTGAAGGAACCAGGGCTTTCCCAGGCTGGGGGCACACAGCGCTGCCCTGGAGATCTGCTTGGGCTCTCCCCACAGGGGTTGAGACCTCACAGCTAAGGAGGATGGGTCGTAGGTGAGGGAGACACCCAGCTCTTCTGTGACTGCTGTGTGGGTGAGGGATGGGGCTTTCCATCGCGGTGTCCTCAGGGAGTCATATTTTCTAATGCAAAAAAGAGTTAAATTTAAAGAACACATTTTTTCTCATCTCCGCTTCCAGGTGAAAAAGGCGGTCAGGGAGATACAGTTTCAGTCATGAAAATGGTGTTTTCCACATAGTTTTGACGGTCCATGAGGACTGCTGGTTAGGGTATTCAAAAGTAGGGCTTCATGCAGGGTAAAATACAAGTGGTAGGAACATTAGGAAGATGGAAATAAGAAGGAGTGAGAATTGTAACTCTGCGGATAGAATGCTTATTTCTGAGATGTGTGTAGCACTAAAAAGGAGGATATTCATTGCTGAATAGGAAGATGCATTTATTTTGCATATTAGCATTAGTAGAAGTAATTAACAATAACAGCTAACATTTTTGAGTTTTTACTCTCTGTCAGAGAGTATCTTAATAATAACTTAGCACATATTATCTCACTTAATTTCTTCCAATAACCATCTGAAATGGGCACCCTTATAGATCTCACAGGTAGACGTGCGGGCAAAGGCTCCTGGTCCCAAAGTGTCAGAAGCCTGCCTCTGGGACATTGCTGCAATTCTAGCTTGAATGTATGGGAACACATGCTAAGTGACAGCTCCCCAGATGAAACGCCTTGGTGCAGAGTCAGAAAAGCCTCCTTTGAGCCCCATGTTGCCACTTGTTGGCTGGGTGGCCTTGGTGAGTCGCTTCCTGGCTCTGCTGCCCAGGTCCCCGTCACTGGTTCGCTCTGCCTCTCTCTTGCTCAGATGAAAACACTGGCCAGCAGCACATACTGAGCACTTCTAGGGGATCCAAAGATGCGTGCAGTAAGGCTGTCTGTGGCCCTGAGAGCGTGCCTCGAGGGAGGACGCAGAGCAGGGAGCACAGGACCGCAGCTCCATGTGACAGCAGAGCATGCCAAGGGATGCACCAGCGACCGGGAGCGAGCTGGCTGCATCTGGAGGGTGGTTCACGGGAGGGCTCCAGGCCAGGCACAGGGAGCTGAAGACCCCCCTGACCCTAGGCGGACGCAGCTGGACGTGGAGGGGCAGGGAGGCATCAGGGGTGGGTGGCCGCCGTCAGCTGGTGTGGCCATATGCCACTGAGACTGTGACCACTCCCAGGACGAGGCCCAAAGCTAGAGGCCTTGAATGTGAGGTGAGGACTGTGGCCTGAGTGGCTGTCAGCAAGGAGCTGGTGGCAACAGGATGGGATGTATAGGAGCCACGCGTCCACCATGTGTAATTAAGGTTAACTCGGGGGGGCACAGGATGGGCAGCAGCCATGGGGACGGGCACGTGGAATGTAAAGGGGGAAAAAGTGGAGGCAGGTGCCCCTCTGAGTTTGTTTCCAACTGGCCTCATCTAAAACCACCTCTAGGAAACTTTGATATGTTTCATTTGTGATTGGAATTCAAACCAGACTGAAATTTTCCTTTTTGTTGTATTTCATAAAATAAAGAAAAAATGATTGATTGCCTTTAAGCAGTTGTATAAGATAGCTCAAGAAGTATTTAACCTGTTTAGAAGAGCCAACTATTTTTGAGAGCTTGACCAGTATCTTGGGAGAGGGCGGCCGGTGAAGGGCAGAAGGATATTTCCTATTTATTTGATCAAGGGTGACCAGAATGTCTCGGTAATGCTCTGCAACCCATGAATACAGACTGCTGGAGTCTTTTTATTTTTTGAGACAGAGTCTCCCTGTGTCACCCAGGCTGGAGTGCGATCTCAGCTCACTGCAAACTCCACCTCCCGGGTTCAAGTGATTCTCCTGCCTCAGCTTCCCAAGTAGCTGGGGATTACAGGCACCTGCCACCACGCCCAGCTAATTTTTTTTGTATTTTTAGTAGAGACGGGGTTTCACTATGTTGGCCAGGCGGGTCTTGAACTCCTGGCCTTGAGATCCGCCCGCCTCGGCCTCCCAAAGTGCTGAGATTGCAGGTGCCTGGCCGCAGCTGCATCTTTTAACATGTACCTTACAACACAATCATTTCTTTGCGTCTTTGTCCGGGTTCTCTCTACCCCACCCCATTAGCCTAGATCAATGCAATCTAAATTACCATCTCCAGCCAATTCCATTTTAGCACAATGAAAGCTAAAGGAATTTAATGGTCAGCAATGGAGGGTTCTGATGAAATTTTCATCTGGAAAAAGATGTAGAAGATAAAGCTTTTGATCAGCTTTGAGAGCATTCCTGCCTGCAGGCTGACCACAGCGGTCTGGACTTCCTCTGTGTTTATAGGAGTGGAGCTCCTGTCCTGCTCTCCCACCGCAAAGCCACAGTCACATCTGCAAAGCCTCCACTTTTAGTGCCTGCATCTGAAGGGCTCTAAATGTTACATTTGTTCCTCGGGGCCCACCCCTAATTTAGTTTAGTGTTTTTTTTTTTTTCCCATCCCCATAGGAAAACCGTTGTCTATTTTTGTCTAGATAAATGGTTTGTCCTCTATTGCAGTTGACTTTCTTTTATGATCAATTAGTTTGAGGTTGTCAGTCCTGCTTCAAAGCTACTATGTATCTTTCGTTCTCCTCTACCCTGTAATTTATAAGCCCTATGGGTTTCAAAAAAAAGAAGAAGAAAAAGAAAGAGAGAGAGAAAAAAAGAAACCCTACAGTACTTTTATTAGCCGCTGAAATGCATTAGGGTGCATACACTTTGAACTGCACAGAGGAAGATCACTGTGCCTGTAATTGGAATAACTCGCATGGGTCCCCTCTGAGCTCCCTTTAATAACCTCTGCCTTGTTTTATCCCCAGGATTTATTGATGACCTACAATGGCCCTCTCCTGGGCCTCTGCCCACTGGGGTGTTTGTGGGGAATAGGGCAATGCACGAGGCCCACTCCCTGACCTGCGCCTCTCCATAAATCAGGGCCTGCATTCGCCCGTGATGAGGAGCCAGATGGCAGCTGTTGTTGGAGGAGCTCAACAGGAATCAAGGCCTGTGATCTTTCCTGTTGCTAACAGGCCTGATTTTTTATGGCTGTCAGCATCCTTGGAATGGCCAAGGCAGGCACGAAGGGAAGCCGGGAGGGCAGGGGCCTGGTAGCCCTGGATCTGTGCCTTCTTCTCCCAAGGGGGCAAGCCACAAAGGTCTCTCCTCTCCCTCCCTAGCTGGGAGGCTTGGCCTTATATTTTATTTCTGAAGAAGTTTCCTAGGGTGTGCAAGTGACAAAGCTAAATGTAAGCAAACACCTCCTGGAAAGGAAAATGGCGGCCAGCTTCCTTTTGCCGTGGTTCATGGGCGCCATGGTGTCATGGCACGGCCTGAAACACGAAAGCTGTCCCTTTCCACTGGAGTGACGACTAAAACGGTCTTGTTGTCCTAGATGCCTTTGATGTTGAATTAAAAGCCGTTTCTTAAAACTACTTGGTGGGTCCCATGTTTGGATGTTTTGCTTTTTCAGAGTGAATGGACAGGAGACGCAAGGAAGATGAGGAGGTAGGAGGTGAGGGGAACGGATGGAAGGCAGACAGCTTGCCAGGCACGGAGAGAAACCCAGCCCATTCTGAGGGGCCTGCCTGGGGGCGTTTGCTGCAGAGAAGGTGGAGCAGTGCCACGGTGGGTGCATGGGTCTGGGCACCAGCGGGTGCAACCAGACAATGGGCCGTCCCTGTGTGATCCGCCACGTGCCTCCAACAGACTTGGCCCTTCGCAACAGAACCGGCCACAAGGCAGGGCTGTGTGGACAGTGCTGAGCAGCCTGCAGATGCCTGGGAGAGAGCCACGGAATCCCAGATGCAGCCCAGTGCTTTATAGGGCAGGAGGGGAATCTGTCTATTTAGGAGGGCTTGAAGCCAGTCTCAGACTGCGGGGTTGCTAAGCTTACACAGAAAGCAGACATACCCAAGACACCGCATTCAGAATATTCTAGGGGACGATCCAGGTTCTTAGAGGGGCTGGCTGGAAAAAAGCCATTCAGATGTTTCCCAGAAAGGATGGATGCTGTCAACTGAGCAGCAGTGGAGGCAGAGGTTGCAGCGATGTGAACACGGCTGGAAGGGACCGCAAGCCAAGGAGTGCAGGAACCTCTAAAGCTGGGAAATAAGGAAGTGCGTTCTCCTCTGAAGCCTCCAGGAGGCGTGCAGTCCTGTGGACACCCTGATGCTAGCCCACCACGGCCCATTTTAGACTCCTAATGTCCAGAACTATAAGAAGTAAATTTGTGTTGCCTTAATCCTCTAAGTGTTTGGTACCTATTACACCAGTCAGCCTCTGTATCTGCGAGCTCTGCCTCCACCCATTCAACCAACCAGGGGTAGGAAATATTTAAAAGAAAACAATAAAAAATCACAATACAACAATAAAAAGAGAAATTAAAAAGAATACAGTATAGCAACTATTTACATAGCATTTACATTGTATTTGGTATTGTAAGTCATCTGGAGGTGATTTAAAGCATTGAGAGGGTGTGTGTGGGTTATAGGCAAACACGACCCCAGTTTCCATCAGCAACCTGCACATCCTTGGAGGTCCAGGCACTGATCCCCCACAGATTCTGAGGGACGACTGTACACTCATCGTCGTGAAATGGCTTTTCCCTGTGTTTATTTCACTTTTTTACAAAACATGTTTTCCCTCATACAAACGCTCAGTCTCCCTGAGACTGAACATCGCCAGTGATGCTCTGAATGACTCAGGTGAAAAGTGAAGGGTTGAGGTGCAATTTGTTGTTTGAAAACAGATCTGAGCCGGAACAAATGTCTTGCATAAGAGAGCCAAGTTAGGAGCCGGCGAGGAGGGATGAGGGGGCACAGACTCAAAGCGGGCGGTCCACTTTCACTTTGGGGGTAGTTTCTCTGGCACAGGGGTGCTTTGAGCAGGGCCTCTGGGCATCTCTGCCTTCTCGGTCTGGACCAGTGTCTGACTAAGGTTTTTTTCTTCTAGCTGATAAATCTAATTTAAGGAAGCAAATATGCATGCAGAAGCACAGGCATGCAGAAACCCCACACGAGATTTCATCCTTGCTGATTTCACTTCACAGCTGAAGCGCTGAGCTTGGCTTTCTACACGAGCCGTTGCACAGGAACGCAGTGTCTGACAGTGGCTTGGATATGGGTGTGGGGTCCCAGACTGGCGTGAATCCATGGCCTCTCTTCTTATGAGCTGCGTGACCTCGAGTGGTTCAATCTCTCAATCTCCATTTCCACGATGTGGTCGCACCTCACCCACTGCTGAAAACATTAAATGACTGCTGTGTCCTTATCACAGTGCTGGGCACGTAGCCACACAGGCATGCTCCGAAATGTGAGTTTGTTATCTTAATAATTCATATTTGGCAGAACTAAATGCATGGCTTAATTCATTATTCTTTTAACTCAGGTCATAATCTGACCCACAGATGAAGAGGGTGGTAATGATAAAAATAGGCAGCATTTATTAATCACCTGCCATGTGCCTGTCAGACACTCTTTCAAACGCTTTACACATGCAGTAATGAAAGCCCAGGGTGTTTGTGGGTCACCTTGCTAGGCAGTGGCAGCACTTGGATTCGAACCCAAGCAGTCTGAGCCCAGAGCCTGACTGACCTCTTGGTCTCCGGGGAGGCTGGCCTTGTGGCCCGACTAAGCACAGAAGGGCCAGCATATCCGTTTCTGCTCCTGATTTCCTTACAATCATCAAGGCGCCCTGGACACTGTCCTTAAGATTAAATGACATTGACTAATCTCTTGGAGATGCCAGCCAAGAAAAATCTTGGCTTTCGATGGAATCTGGGAGGAGAGGAGGAGGAGAGAGTTGATTCTTTAGCTGGGTGAGTTGAGGTAAGTCTTCCGGGCATTTCTCCAGCATCGTGGGTGGTTGGGGCAATCCCTGTGACTTCTAGTGATTGCTTAGAATGATTCACCTCGGCACTGTCTTCCGGACGCAGGGTGAGTGCCAGGGTGCTCACCTTTACTGAGCGAGTCATTACCATGATCAGAAGAGGAAGAACCGTGCTTTCCAGGATGCCGGAAAATGCGGAGGCTGGGCTCAGAACAAGCACCTTAAGGAAGAGGGTGACAATTTGGGGAGCTGACATTTGAAAAAGTACAGGAAAAGTAGGAATTAGGGAAAATAGGTAATACTGGATATCCTGACATCAGAGAACAAAGTTATCACGAACACCCAAGAAAGACTAAATCCTGGAAGAGGTTAAAAATCTACTTCCAAAAACTGGAAAGAAAAGTGAACACCGTGATTAAAATTCCAGATCTGTGATGAGACCTGAAGCGGGAAGACTCAAGGATGAAATGGCTGGCTGGGCTCAGTGACCACACATGTCCTTCCCAACGCAGCACTTCACATCGCAGAAGCTGCCGGGATTTCCTTAGCTCCATATAGCAGCTGCTCCATTTGACCCGAAGGAAAAATATTTCAGATTAGTTTCCAAACCAGATTAGTTTCCAAACTGCAGCCTGCCTCCCGCTCCAGTCCTATTGTTTGAGGAATTCTTTTATTTCTCTTCTTCAACCAACTCCTCTCTACCGCCTTTTTTCCTTTCTCCCTTCTTTTTCCTGCTCCCTCCTTCCTCCTCTCCTTCTTCTTTTACCTCTTCCCCCCCTTCCTGCTTTTCTTCTACGTTCTCTGCTTAAACTTCCGACTTCTAGAATAATTTAATTTCCAATAGGATGCAAAGCAAATAACCTGGCTTAGAAGCTTTCCATGCCATCTGATGCCACCTTCGCGCTGCACAATTGGCAGTGCGCAGGGAACTGAAGTAAAGGCATGGATCTTCTGTTGAACGAGAGGCTAAATTAAAAAAATTTTTTGGCTGTCATACTTTCAGTTCAAAGCCAGTGGCTTTATTTTCATAAAATAAAAAATTAAAGTGAGTTTGCTTATGCACTGCAGGGTGATTAGGCTGTCCCTGGGGTTGAAGAAAAACAGAATAATTTAGCTCCAGCTGATGTTTTGATTCCACAGTGAGAAGGATGCGGATTTTCATTGCACAATAATAACATTTCAGCCATGGCTTCTGAGCCTCGGGGCATTGTTGCTATAAATATTATTTCCATTGGATTATGTTGTGTTGAGACCTGGATTATGTTAATATTTTAAAAGTCTTATCTCAGCTCTTGCATGTTTTAAATACCAGGAAGGGTGTAATGGGGAAGCCAATGTTATGTAGGCTAAATGAACCGCATTAAAACGAGCTGTGCTTTCTCCCTGGTTGGTTATAGCGTAGATTGGGAGAGTCAGCGAGTTGTGTCTCAGAAACAGCCACACATACTGAGCAGGGGCCCGCGGGAAAGGGAGAAAACCTAAGCAGACAATGGAAACTCGGGAGGAGCAGAATTCACAGAGGCCAAGAACAGAGCGAAATAAATGAGTGGCAGAAGAAATAGGGCAAAGTTGATTTTTTTACCCTCTGAATCCCTTCTTACATAGCCCAGATATCCTATTCAGTACTTCATTCATTCGTTCATGCCACCCCCATCCTATTGTCAGGAGAGATTTAGAGACAATGGAACCTCAGAAACAAAAGCAACAGCGTGAATGAAATGAATGTGGGGAACACGCAGAATGCAGCCGAAGGCATGAAGCCAACAGGAAGTTGGACAGTGGGATGTAGGTGGTGGGTTTTTTTGTCTTGTTTTTTCAGTTTGACACAATCAAATTTCTATTTTGTGTCCTTTGGTACTTGTTGGCCTAAATCCATTTTTGGCTAAAAAATACGATAAATCCAACCACTTCGTTTATTTTCATGTTCCTCATTTCAATGGAAATAATGGTGGCTAAGATTAGGGAATGCGGAGAGAGGCCGCTCTGTAGGTGTGATGAAGGGAGCTAACGGGCGATGGAAATCCGGTGGGAAATGCGACAGGATGGATGTGGGGCAGTGGAAGAGGAGAAGAGGGGGCAGCGGAGACAGCCATGGGGCGTCATGTCGGGGAGGACTCCTGGACTGTGCTTCCCCAGCAGCCCGGGTGACCAGCAGCAGAAGGTTCCAGACTCTACCAGAGGCTCTGTTTAGCTTCTGTCTCCTCAAGAGTCTATCACTTTCTCCCTAGGTTTTTGACACATAGTGGATGTTCTATAAATGCTTGTTAGACTCAACTAAACTAAACCGCTCAGGTTTAAAAGCGGTGAGTAGAACTGCAAGGAAAAAAAAGCCATACGCTGTGTGAAGTAGATAATAAAAATGTAATAGTAAGAGACAGATCGTAACGGACACAAAGAAAGCATCTTTCAGACGGTGTAGGGTCTTTCCTTTTAGAGTAGAGAAAGCACGCCCATCGCAAGTTTCCACGGCACCTGCTCTTCCTTCTTTCTCCACAGTTCATAGCAACCTGGATCGTAAGTAGCTGCCGGGTCGTCTTTCTTCCGACTGGAATTGAGGCTTTGAGCAGATGGCGAGCGGGACTGTTTTGCTGTCTGTCATACAGGGAGCCTAGCACGGTGCCTGGCCGATCACAGTTGCTCCATATATGTTATGTTGAATGAATGAGAAAACAAGGCTAACGTTAGAAGGGACGCATGAAGAAATAGGGGAAAATTTAAAAAATGACTAAGGGCAGAAGAAGATGTTGAGACATTTTGAACGAAGGAATTTAACTTGATTTTTTTTTTTTAAAAGCTCTTTAGTGAAAAGAGGGAAAGGATGTTACGATAATAAAGATGTGTATGGAATCCCCTGGCATTTTCGTTGCTTTATCTGTAAAATGGACTTAATAATACCAATCTAAGAGGTTTTTTTGGTGAGGATTAAATGAGACCATGTGTAGGATGTACAGCGTTTATTATAATTAATTAACATTGTTAGCTTGAAAATAATAGAAGCCCAGTTTGAACTTAAAAAAAAAAAAGGAAAAGAAAAAAAGCAGGGATCGCTTTACCACGAGTGTAGACAAGCCAAGAGGGGTGGTTGGGGCAGGGGTGTGAGAGCTGGGAGGACCTGCCAGTCCCCTGGGTGTGTTGGCTTCATCCTCGCCATCCGCAAACCTGCCACCATGGCCACAGCCGCTCTGGACCCGTGTCTCAACAGCTTCACAGGTAGAGAGGAATGGACTTCTCTTCATTCAGCAGACCCCGAGGTCTTTGCAAGAGCCCCATCTGCAGTGTGCGCTCAGCTCTGCTCCTCATGGTGGCCAGAGACGGGACATACCATGACTGCCCTTGGAGGGGGCACACACCCACCTTTCAAACAGAGACAGAGGCATTGAGGAAACCCCTGTAGACCAGGCAGCCACCCCAATTTGTGTCTAGCATCTTCAACGCATGAAAGCTACGAATGGTGTTAGTGAGAGTAAAATGCAGTGGAAAAGGCAACGGTAAGGAAACGTGCGGCTTTCCCTCACGACTTCCACTCCATACGTAGCTCAGTAACCAGGCACCTGCCACTGGCTCTGCACCTGGCCCCCTGCCCTGACAGCTTGAAGAGCTCAGAAGCCAGCGTGGACACGGTGAAATTCAAAGTCCAGCCCTGGCTGGTCTCAGAGTGGCTGCCCCTGGAAGCTGCCTTTCCTTTTCCCTCCTCTTGTTTAAATAATTAAACATCAAGTTCCACAAAAGCAGGCGTCACAGCTTCTATTTCCCCTCGTGCACCTCGCATTAGACAGAGTGCCACGTTCTCGTGTTTACTGTGTGCTTTTTAATAACGAATGGGTGAACACCATCAAACAGCAACCAGCTTGCAAAATGAAACCGTTCTGTCAAACCGGTTTCTGTGAAAGCAACTGGCTGAAAATAATGGAAAGTTTTGCCGTAGAAAATACATCTCCTGACATAGTTTAAAGTCCTCATTTGGATGCCGAGGATGTACAGATCCGCCAGTGTGGCAGCCTCCTGAAGACATAGGAGATGTGACCTCTGACAAGGTGCCAATGAAATGGCTTCTTTATTGTTTTAAAGTAAGCTGTTTAAATATTTCTCAGCAAAAGCTTAATTTTTCCCCTGTGTATCTTTCCGCTAATCCTACATGCAAAATCTAGTCTGAAAAGACAGCATAGAGATCCAAAGAATGCATTGGCAAAGGGGCTCACCACCAAGACCGCAGTAACACAGTCCAGGGGACAGCTGGGCTCCAGGCCTCTGCGGTGGAGTGACTGGACTCACACTCAATTGGTCCTAAAATGGCTCCTGAACAAGGGGAGCTTGGAGTCCTATTTTAAAGAAAGTTGGAGCCATGCATTGAAGTTGAGAATAGGGACAGGAAACTGGAAAAAGAAATTACCTAGTCACAAGCATGATTTTTTTTATTGTACCTTAAGTTCTGGGGTACATGTGCAGAATGTGCAGGTTTGTTACATAGGTATTCATGTGCCATGGTGGCAGTTTGCTGCACCCATCACCCTGTCATCTACATTAGGTATTTCTCCTAATGCTCTCCCTCCCCTAGCCCCCACCCCTCTGCTATCCCTCCCCTAGCCCCCAGCCCCCGACAAGCCCCAGTGTATGATGTTCCCCTCCCTGTGTCTATGTGTTCTCACTGTGCAACACCCACTTATGAGTGAGAACATGTGGTGCTTGATTCTCTGTTCCTGTGTCAGTTTGCTGAGAATGATGGTTTCCAGCTTCATCCATGTCCCTGCAAAGGACACGAACTCATCCTTTTTGATGGCTGCATGGTATTCCATGGTGTATATGTGCCACATTTTCTTTATCCAGTTTCTCATGGGCATTTGGGTTGGTTCCAAGTCTTTGCTATGTGAGCAGTGCCACAATAAACACATGTGCATGTGTTTTTATAACAGAATGATTTGTAATCCTTTGGGTATATTACCAAGTAATGGGATTGCTGGGTCAAATGGTATTTCTATTTGTAGGTCCTTGAGGAATCGCCACACTGTCTTCCATAATGGTTGAACTAATTTACACTCCCACCAACAGTGTAAAAGTGTTCCTATTTCTTCACATCCTCTCCAGCATCTGTTGTCTCCTAATTTTTTAATGATTGCCATTCTAACTGGCGTGAGATGGTATCTCAATGTGGTTTAGATTTGCATTTCTCTAATGACCAGTGATGATGAGCATTTTTTCATATGTTTGTTGGCTGCATAAATGTTTTCTTTTGAGAAGTGTCTGTTCATATCCTTTGCCCACTTTTTGTTGGGGTTGTTTTTTTCTTGTAAATTTGTTTAAGTTCTTTGTAGATTCTGGTTATTAGCCCTTTGTCAGATGGGTAGATTGGAAAAACTTTTTCCCATTCTGTTAGCTGCCAGTTCACTCTAATGAGAGTTCCTTTTGCTGTGCAGAAGCTGTGGAGTTTGATTAGGTCTCACTTGTCTACTTTGGCTTTTGTTGCCAATGCTTTTGGTGTTTTGGTCATGAAGTCCTTGCCCATGCCTATGTCCTGAATGGTTTTGCCTAGGTTTTCTTCTAGGGTTTTTATGGTGTTAGGTCTTATGTTTAAATCTTTAATCCATCTGGAGTTAATTTTAGTGTAAGGTGTCAGGAAGGGATCCAGTTTCAGTTTTCTGCATATGACTGGCCAGTTTTCCCAACACCATTTATTAAATAGGGAATCCTTTCCCCATTGCTTGCTTTTTTTTTTTTTTTTAAGAGAGTCTCGCTGTGTCACCCAGACTAGAGTGCAATGGCACGATCTCAGTTCACTGCAAACTCTACTTCCCAGGTTCAAGCTATTCTCTTGTTTCAGCTTCCCGAGTAGCTGAGATTACAGGTGCATGCCGCCACACCTGGCTAATGTTTTGTATTTTTAGTGGAGATGGGGTTTCACCATGTTCCCCAGGCTGGTCTCGAACTCCTCAGCTCAGGCAATCCACCTGCCTTGGCCTCCCAAAGTACTAGGATTACAGGCATGAGCCACTGCGCCTGGCCACAAGCATGAATCTTAAAGCAAGACAGGTGTCTTTTTCTCTGTCTTTAGAACAGTATACTCCTCTGTGATTAATGAGGGGAAGGGAGGGAAAGCGTGAGATCGGAGTGGGAATGGCCGGGAGGTTGCTCCAGTGAGCTGTGTTCTCTCTTTGGTCTGTGCCCAGAAGCAGGATTGGTGTGAGAGGTCAGCACCGAGAGAGGGGCTTGGGAAGCCAGGGCCAGAGGAGCCGAGGTGTGAACACTTGGCAGATGCGGACGGGCTGCAGAAACTTGAGATCTCTCAGAGTAGCAGAGACCATCCCAGGGGTGGCCGGGGAGAGGTAGGTGGGTAACTGGAAGAGGCCACAAAACATGTGTGAGGCACTTTGAAAGCAGAGTCCAGGGGTCAATCTGGATCTACCAAGGTGATTAGAGTGAAAAGTGAGAGACGAGGGAGGGAGAAAACAGCAGGAGACAGAGGGAAGGAGAGAGGAGGGAGGGGATGGCTTGGTCAGGACAGTCTGGGTCACGCCTTAGTAACAAACAAACCCTGCACCTCTGCGGTTAAACGGCCAAGGTTCGCTTCTTGCTCCCTTGCACGTCAGCCTCTCAGTCGCTCAGAGGCCCAGCTGATGGGCATGCCATCTTGAGATATGTCATCACCGTTGGAAATGCCGGACGAGAAGGGGCAGTTCTGGTTTTCAAAGTACGCACTGGTTCTCAAAGCTTCCTTCGGGAAATGGTGCACCGCCTTTCCCACTCACATTTCATTGCATGAACAAATCACATGGTTGTGATGATTTCAAAGGTGTGGAAAAGGTCAAGCCTAATGGGACCAGAAACTTTGTGAGCGGCGCCAAATCTAGCGCAAGGAGAAATGGAGAGTGCACAGCCCCGGAGGAGCTGCCGTGGAGACCTGGTGCTTGCAGAGAGCTCACCCGGAGAGGGATGCTCATGGCTATTCCAAAGCCTCCACGACCCTCGGACAGTTTCTGACCCTCTCCTTTCCCTTGACTGTTTCAAAGAGACATATTTCAAATTCTCAAGCTTAACACCCTAGAGTTGTCAATATAAAATTAATCTTCATCTGCATAAATGTCAAAATCTATGCCTGAAGAAGCTGCAATCAGTGAAGGAGGCCCGTGCTGTGTTCTGGGGCGAGTCATCTCTGCCGAATGAAGGGCTGTGAATATTCTTCGGGAGGTCAGATGGAGAGGCTGCTACAGTTTAGTGAAGACTTGCTGTGGGGACCCCCGAAGAGAGACACCGTTGCTTTGCGTTCTGTGGGAGCAGGCTCACAGCCAGGGTGCGGCAGGGTAACAGTGGCCAGCAGCCCACAGCGTGGGCAGAGAGTATGCCTGGGAAGTGGGCTGGGGGCTGATCGGATGAGTACCTCTTTCAAGCTCTGTTTTGTTGGTAAGGCACTTGGGACAGTGATCTTTCCCCTGTCTGATAATCTGTACCAAGATTAAGGAAGTAAGGTATCCTTCGGGGATCAAAATGTAAGATTGAAACACAGTGGTGTGGAGCGGTCATTTGCAATGGTTGCTTGAAGGAGACGGCTGACTCTCAAGCCACCAAGACCTGTATGCTCCTTAGTCATCTGTCAAAAGCTTATTGGGCACCTCCTATGGACCGAGGATGTTGTGGACACTTGAGGTGTAGTGATGTGCAAGACGGACATGCTGGATGCTCTGATGTGCCCCCAGGTCCCCCTGAAGGAAAGACACTGCTGAGGATGTCGCTGGCAGGTGGTCCTCAGCTGTCAGCCCTTTTGGGGACTGCCTGAGCTACAGGGAGCTGCTTCCCTCAAGATCACAGCACATTTAGAGAGCAGCCCAGCACCAATGACGAACCAATGGGGAACACAAGGCCCAGTGCTGTGTGTGCTGACCTGGGACAAGGCCGCAGTGAGAGCCCACCTTCAGAACTCCCTGCAGGGCTGACGGAGGTTTCTGGTAAGCTGGCTGTCTGGTGAGCTGGCAGTCTGTTTAGCTGTCTGGTGAGCTGTCTGGTGAGGTGGCTGTCTGGTGAGGTGTC
>NW_022437098.1:1702543-1768356 GCF_009761245.1 Sapajus apella | reverse complement strand
TGGTGAGCTGGCTGTCTGGTGAGCTGGCTGTCTGGTGAGCTGGCTGTGGTGTGCATTTCCTTCTGCCCAGTCTATTCTTTCCCTTCTCTTCCCTTCCCAAGATGGGGTTCCTGAGAGTGCACCCTGGTAAACCTCCATCCTTGTCTCCGAGAGTCTGCTTCCTGGGGAGTCCAACCTGTCCCAGACACAGCCTGTCCTCATGGAGCCTACGCACTAACGAGGAAGGCAGGTGCCAAACAAGGAAACCAGCCAGCGGACGTCGGATGGCGATAAGTGCCACGAGGAAAATAGAATGGTGTAACAGGATGGCGTCCAGAAGAGGCAACACTGGGTAGAGCCGCCTGGGAGGGTTTGGTGGGGACATGATATTGAGCAGAAACGCGATTAATGGAAACATAGAGGACAATGTCCCAGGCAGAGAGAAGGACAAACGTAAGGGTCTCAAGGCTGAAAGAAGCCTGGTACAGTGAGAAAGGGAGAGAAGTGCCCTGTGCCTGAGGTGGGGTGCGCTAGGGGAGGTCACCATGGGCTCAGTGAGGTTGGTGGGGGCAGACCACATTGGATTTCATTTAAGGGCAATGGGAAAGAGGCGGCTCCCAGTCCATACAGGGCTTTCTGTGATTTAGAAAAAGGAATCCCTCTCTTAAGTAAAAAAATGATGACCTGAATGACTAGTTCAGTGCCTTACTTGAACAAGCATTCATGGTGTCCCTGCTGGACGTAGTGGGAACTGCGGAAGGCTGAGCGCGCTCATCAGAGAACACAAGCAGGAGAGGACAGGGGAGCCAGGAGGTAGAACACTGTCAGCTCTGCCCCTCAGTCAGCGGTGTCCAGCCTCGTTTGCCTAAACAATAATTCCATAATCCAAACTGCTGTTGAAATCGACGGCCAGACACATGGGTCCTATTAGGAACGAGGCAAAGCTGCTGCTGGGAGGGGGTACTCCTTGCCTCAGCCCGGCTGTGTCAATCTGCTCACGGGTCACCCCTCGGCACGGGGGCATCAGCAGCGTGCCCCCTCCTCCCACAGACCCCCCAATCTGTACGTGTCCCAAGCTGTCTAGCGCAGCTGGGAGGCCTGTGTTTCTTTGGATGGTTAGCTCCATGTCTCTAAATAACAAGCTCCACGTCTTCTATCAGATAGAAATTATGTTCAGCTGGCAGCACAGAGAGCCAGCAAAAGTTGTTTAAACAAGATGAAGACGTGTTTCTCTCTCACATAAGAGAATCCAGATGTAAGGAGCAGAAAGATGGAAGGAGCTTGGATCCAGATGATGATGGGTCTGCCCCAGCAACCCTGAAGTCCTCACATCTGGCAAGAAAGAGGCAGGAGAAAGGAAAAGGCGGACGTCCCCAGTGTTTTTCGTCCCTCTAAGGAGCACATTCATAAGTCCCACCCACAGCTTCGGTGGAGATTGTATCGGCCCTAACTTAGTTCCCGTGTCCTTACCGCCTCTGTCCTGATACACACATCTCACTACTGTCATTAAGAATCAACATTTATATTTTTATGGCTATGTGAGTATTGTTTACTCCAGCTCCAAGAAATGAATCATTGTTCTTATAGTTTTTTCGTTTTTTTCTAGGGCTGGGAATAGGCTTTGTTTTCCCACAGCTTCAGCCTCCCTGCCCTCCTGTCTCTGCCATCTCTGTCACATCAGGTATTTTCTCTTCTTTCTTCCTCCCAAAGGCCTCCTCCTCTATGGCTCGTATCAGGGTCCCCAGCACAGCTGCTCTTCCTGGACTGCTGTTACTGCCCACGGGTTGTAAGCACTGCTGCCATGTCTTTTCTCTTCATTTACTGGAGCTTCATTTTGCTGGAACGTTCCTTCTTGATTACTCCTAGAGCAACAACCCAAGAGGTGCTGGTCCAGGCCCCAGACATGCAGAGATGAATGAAGCATAATCCGTGCCCTGAAGGGCTCCGCGACCTGCTGATAGAAAAGACATGTGGAAAGATACATGACAACACCCAAGTGTGCTTACATGCTCTGTGAGCAGGACAATGACCTCTATTCGTGGGATCAGGGAAGGCTTCAGAGCAAAGGTGACACCTGGGTTTGAAAGAAGACTGCGTGTTTGCTTAGTGGAGTGGAGGAAGGCGGTTCCAGGGAGAGGTCACCGCATGGGCAAGTGCATGAAGGCATGGCAGAGCCAGCTGGCACAACAGTGAATTCAGTGATGCCAAAGCCCAGGACACGGTGCGTAGGTCAGGACTCAGGCACACAGCTCCAAGCATGCTTTCCAACCCACTTAGAAACGGCTGAGCATGTCTTATTCGCAAGTTGTGGATGGCCTAAGCAAGTCTGTAGATGTGGACAGGGCATTTAAAAATCCGTACATTTCTGCCCAGAAATCAGGTCTCCTTAATTCTGATTGAGAGCCTTTCAGTCCCAATTCAGACAGGGGAAGCTGACGGGCTTCCGTCAGACCTACATAGCACTCAGTGACAAATGACTTGAGTTTTCTCAAGAGATAAAGACTCTTTATTACAATGTAACGAACTATAATTGGTTTAATTAATCTAGCATGCAAAATCTTGGGTGTTTCTGTGGTGCTGTGAAATGTTACAATTCCAAATAATTTAGGCATTTTCCAGGACTCCGAACCTCCTCTGCCTTAAAGTGCTAAAATGTTTCTTACTTAGACTCACACTTTGCCTTTCCTTCAAAAGACAGAGCTTGCCCAAGTCACAGAGGGTAAAGACCTCCCTACCCCTTTCCCACTTTCCTGGATTATTGGTTTTTTCTATATTTGTCACATTTCTAAGGGCTTCAAAGGGGACTGGGGCAGACATAACCTCACCTCCTAGACTCCTTCTGGCTCCACATCACAAGTCTCCTGGGTATTTTTACATTATTATTGGTTGAAACATATTTAAAATATCTTTCCTCCATAAATGCATGTGTGTACTGCTCACGGTCTCTCTGGAATGCTCATTTATAGGTAGGAAGTAGCCAGTTGGACAACTGTTTTATGGAGAGGCTCAGACCTCAAAAATACTACGGTCACACCCCTTAATATTAGAACCCAGAAAAAGGTTTTTTATGCTTGCTGTCTTTTCAAATTGTTTTTGCCATGATAGATCAAGGTATTCCAGTGATTTTGTCAGGATGGCTCTTTAGAAAGAATCAGGGGGGAAAATGCCAGTTAGACGGGTTGAAGGGACTGTGGGAAGGTGTGCATGTGAGTGGGGTGGGGGGGGGGCTCAACACTAACAATATTTTGAAATTTACCTCTAAACTTTCAACCTAGTGGATAAATGTTGTTATGGAAATTTGAAACCATTGGGTTCATTTGTTTGTTTCCAGTGAATATTGCCGGAGCACTGGTCAGATGCTGCTGGGTGCCTGCTGGAAAAGCGAGCGAGAGGAACACGAAGGCCCTGCCCTGGAGGGGCGTGCCGGGTCTCGGGGCCCTAGACCAGGAGTCCTTCCGAGGGGCCTGCCATACTCCTCACGTTTCAAAATGAATTTCCACCCTTAACATTATACCCTCTGTCAAGTTGAAAGAGCCTTCGTGTTTTGCTTGTTTGAAACAGGGTCTCATTGTGTCACCCAGGCTGGAGTGCAAGGCACAACCTCGGCCCACTGCAGCCTCGACCTCGTGGACTCAAGGGATCCTCCCCCGCAGCCCCCCGATTAGAGCTGGGACTACAGGCATGTCCCACCACACCCTGCTAATTTTTGTATTTTTTGTAGAGATGGCATTTTGCCATGTTGACCAGGCTGGTCTTGAACTCCTACGCGCAAGCAATCCTCCCACCTTGGCCTCCTAAAGTGGTGGGATTCCAGGTGTGAGCCACTGTGCCTGGCTGCAGATGATTTTCTTTGCTTCAACCCATCTCACTGTGGTTTTTTTTTCTATAAAAACCCCAGCATTCCCACTAAGGACCCTTGGTGCTTCTGGAAAGGAGTATTGAAGTATCAGCCTTCCTTTCCAAAATTCTAACCCAAGCCAATGTCCTTCTGGAACCATTTCTAGATGTGTGTGTGTACATACATATACATGTATATAAGTATTTGCATATTGTGTGTATATATTAAAATTTATATATTTACTCTCATAGATGCATGTATACATACATATTGTGCACACATATGCATATCTATGTATATATACTTAAATTTCTGTTTGTCCCTCATTTTTTCTTCATACTAGAAAAATGCAATATTGACAAAGAAAATCAAACATAAATTGGTTTGTGGGTCTAGATGTCACAGCAGTGACTGCAGGCATTTTGTAATAATCACTGGGTCATCTCTCTAAGCCTGCCACCATTTGGAAGTGAGTAATATTATACAGTTCCACTTACAAGGCCAGTGGACTTGACTAAATCCTCATGGGGCAGAGAGAAGCCCCCTGCCAGGAGGAGAAACCCAGCCCCTCAGTCAAATCCCTACCGGGCTGGTCAGTTACTGGCAAGCACCCCTGCATGCTGGCTGGGGTGCTGTGGGGTGTCCTCCAGGACAAGTTCTCAACTTCAGCAGCACATTGGAGTAACGGAGAGCTTCTAACCACCCCCACATTGGGGTCCTTCCTTCATGGAATCCCCTCTGATGGTCGTGGGCAGGACCTGGCCCAGGGATTTTGAAATGTGATTCCTATGTTGAGCCCAAACTGGGAACCGCGGCAGCAGGGGTCATTGGTATTTGAGGGCAGAAAGTACGAGGGCAACCTGTCTTCTCTTTTCCCAGAGGTGGAAGGCGGTGGGGAGGAGCAGGATGGGCATGCGCGGTGGTCCTGGAGGTGCCTGCCTGGGCTTGCTCGGGGCCAGCAGCCTCAGAGGCTGTGTGGAGGCCGTGGCTGCACATCTGGCCCTGAGCACAGCACAGACTGTGGAAACCGCCTAAGATAAGCTCCCAGGAATGAAAAGAAGGCAATCTAACCTTTCTGAGTCCCAGTGCCAAAGCAGGAGGTCCCAAAACCGCAGGGTGGGGGCAGGAGCATTTGCGGACACCGAAAGCCAAAGGCCAAGAGGACTCTGTTTCAGCAGATTAATTTATAAGAAAAATATCAGAAGCAAAAGCACACATGGGAATATTGTTATTGGAAAGAACATTTTGCAAAGGAATTTTTATAAATGGAAACTGCTTCAAGTTCAAGCCATATTTAAAAACACAACCACATGGGTGGCAGGAAGGAGGGTACCAGCTGTGTTCAAATATTTTCCTAAAGGGATGGACACCCAGCCCCCCTTGGCTATCCCCGAAGGACTCAGAAGGGTCTGCAGGTCCTGCTTACTTTGGGAGCCCGGGACATGGCCCTCAGTGACCCGGTGAGGACAGCAAAATATGGTAGCTGTGTTCCCCGAGCGCCTTCTCCAGAGATAAAGTCTGTTCTTCACAAAGATGATTTCAGAAAAGTTCATTTTGGAAATGGAAAGGAGAAATGGCTACAAAGTATGTACGAATTAGTGGGGGGAGGGGGGAGCCCACGGGCCAAATTTCCTGCAAAACTCGCACCTCAGTGCAGATTTTGGTCTATGGTATTTGCCCAGAGGATCACTCAGGAAATCTTCTTTCCCTTCCTTTGACCAATAGCAGAATACAGGAGATTAATGTTGGTGGATGGATGGTGGCAAAAGTTGAAGGAATTTCGGAAAATTGAAGAAAGTAACTATTTGGCTAGACCAGAAGTGAAGGTTTGCTGTGTGTGCAGCCCCAAATCTAGTTCAGGCCATCTGCTGTGACGTTTTTGAAAACTGCTATGTTTGACACAACCTTAGGCCTGATACACTTTACTTTCTTAGAAAAGCACATTTACATGTGAAACCCGGAGTATGTCCCGCCACTCAATGGCAGGAAGTCGGCCCTGATTCCCCATGGCGTCCGCAGAGCAGTGGCTGACGTGGGGCAGGCTCTCCGCGCATCGGTGGATAGAAGAGAAAAACACCTCCCCAGTGAGCCCCCGGGGGACAGTTCTGAGGTAGACAAAAGACCCTTCATACACACTTTCCCCCAAGTTAATCGTTTCAGTTCCAGGAAACAAGCAACAAAAAAAGACTCTTTTGGACATCTATATATTGCATCATATCATATCAATGTAATCAATAGAATCAACTCTGTTCCTCTTATTATTAATAATTAACACATTGTGAGCACTCACTACGGCCTCTGAAGTTGTTTCAGACGATTCGATTGCATATTGTCTTAAGTCTGTTTTCTATTGCTTATAGTAGAACACCTGAAACTGGGTAATTCATAAAGAAAGGGAATTTATGTCTTACATTTCTGGAGGCTGGGAAATCTGGAGGGGGAGTGCATCTGGCGAGGGCCCTTCTGCTGGTGGGGGCTCTGCCAGGTCTCGGGGTGGCACAGGGCATCCCCTGACGAGGGGGCTGAGAGCACCAGCTCAGGTCTCTCTTCCTTTTCTTATAAAGCCACCATTCCACTCCCTAATAACTCATCAATGCATTAACCCAGTAATCCATCCATCCATGAATGAATCAACCCATTCATGAGGGCAGAGTGCTTATGATCCAGTCACCTCTTAAAGACTCTACCCTTCAATGCACCCACACTGGGGATTCAATTTCAAAAGGAGTTTTGGAGGGGATAAATATTAAGACCGTAGCACATACATGAACTCACTGATATCCTCCAAACTGTAGAAGAACTCCTATGTCCATTTCAGAGATGAGGAAATGGAGGCACAGAGGATTTAGTACCACACTCAGGTAACGCGGGGTGAAATGGAGACCCCAGTGCAGGCAGCCTGACGCTGGGTTTTGTCCCTCTAGCCACTCCTGCCTGTCCGCTCTGAGGGCGGTGAGTGCATGCCCATGGATTTGCCGGCCAGCAGCCCACACCTGCCCTCCGGATACCCTGCCACACCCCACCAACGTGGCTCCGTGGCCGCCTTGATAGTATTGCCTGGCCCTGCTCCTGCGCATGGTTCATTGCTCTGCAGACCAGCCCCAAACTCCTGGGAAGGAGTTAATGAATTCCTTCCCCAGTGTACTTGAACTTGAAACTACACAGGAGACAGAGTCTATTTCTCGCCGACAGTTGTAAAATCCGGAGATGCTGGGAGCCATATTTGCCACCACACGGAGGAATGCACTGCACAGCCAGGGAGAAGGAAGCCAGAGCCTTCCAGAGAAACAGGAAGCAGAAGCAAAGACAGTCGTGGGGCCTCTGCTTCCTGCAGTGTCCAAGGCTGCCGCCTTCCTGCCACTGGGATCCACCATCACGGTAACGTTTCTCCTTTTGGCCGAAGCTAGTTTGAACCGGGTTCCTGTCACTTGCAACCTAGACAGTCCTAACAGTTAGAGGCAGAAACTCCATTCTGAGCCTTCAACCAAAGATGTCAGAGTCCTTTTGCCCACCCCGCCGCCGCCCTTTTTTTTCTACAAAGAAAGCCTGTGTCTAGAGAGGAATGTAGGCCTCTCCTGCCACGTCTTCCCTGCACAAGGCCAGGAGTGGTTGGGGGACTTCACACCTGTGTTGCTATTCTAACCTCTTCCAAAGATGGCTGCATCAATTAGCCCAAGATGCCTTGTGAGGCGACTTTGCCATGACTTCCATCAGGAGGTGGAATCTGCTCCCCTTCCTCCTATATTTGGGCATGACATGGCTTGGTTTGACCAACAGATTGCATCAGAGGTGGGGTTATGTGAACTCCAAGGCTTGATCTGCACGGTCCAAGTTGAACTTGAACCTTTCAGCCCAGCTGACCCTCCAGCCGAATGCAGCCATGCGAGTGCGCCCAGGTGACTCAGTGGAGAAACCAAACTTCAGAATCGAGATAATCAGCTGTCAATTTAAGTCTCCAAGCATTGAGGAGGTTTCTGTCACAGCAGGAGACAAGTGATACACTCAGTAGTCACCTCTGCCTGGGAGAACGGGCCTTTCAGCTGCACAATGTGACTCTAACTGGCTAAAGCCCTGGACGTCATGAGCGCTGTGCAGCAAACCTGCCTCGCTGGGAGGAGGATTCTGGGTGAGATCTGGGTTTTTGCATAGTGAGCCCAGAACCACGCGGCTCTGCATTCACTCTTCCACGCTGACTATCGCTCTTGCTAGTAGCCAAAAGGACAGGCTTCCAAACCTGGAGTTCTTGTACACAGCCAGGGTGTTCAGAATTGCCACCGGCTTTATACCTTTTTCCCTGGTTACACCAGTTGGTCCAGGGAAGGCCTAATACTCTGCTCTTTCTCCCCTAGTTATTGCTGAGGTGCCACAGGAGTTCAGACCTGCAAGGCAGTTGGATGCAATAGAGTAAAACTCGTTCTACGAGAGGGGGAGCGTCTTGGACGACTTGAGACTCAGAGCTGGTGGGATATGAAGTTGGGTGCTGGTTCCCAGGGGGCCTCTGTGTGCTCTGGGCAGACAAAGCCACCCTAATTGTGACTAAGTTCTCAGGGTCACACAAACTGGAGTCCAGCCATCTGTCCTGATTTTCCTAGGACCCCGCTCAAAAGAACTTAAGCCACAGTGAGATTCAAAAATGTCTGAAGGACTTGGGACCCTCTGGGGAATGGGGGTGCGGAGAATTCCCTGAGTAGGAACCTTCCCTAGGTGAGGGGGGCCTTCAGCACGCTGGGTGGACAGGACACCGATGTGAGTGAGGAGGGAGCGGCACATCCAGGCACAGGTGTCTACTTTACAGCTCCCTGAAGACACTGAGCCCTCCTTGCCAGGGAGCCTCGCTCTCACCGGGGCTGTGAGACGACACGGGGTGAATTACAGCACCCAGGATCCAAGCACCGGGCGTGTTCCCCGCCACAGGGAGACCGGCAGTGATGGCAGGGAGAGACAGAACCAGCTCTCCTGGGGGTCAGGGGAGTCAGGGACCAAGGGCAGGTGGCTGAGGCATGGAGGTCACTGTGAGTGGGACCTGCGTGGAGAAACGGGGCCATGACACTGAACTGCCTGCATAGAGCTTTAGCAGCGGGGCCCTGGCTTCAGGGTACACTGGGGGGTAAACAGACAGGTGGGTGGGCGGATGAGGGGCCACACAGAGCAGAGGGATTATGTATTTATATATGTGCACACACAGAGACATGTATACTACACACACACACAGAGACGCACACAGACACAGACACGCACACAGACACACACACACACACACACACACACACTCAGGATTCCAAGAGGCACAGAGAGGGCTGATGCCCCATCTCAGGGCAGGTGGGGATTCCAGCTGAATTGTTCCAATGATTCTGCTTGTGACCTGCAAACTGAAAGGTCACAGGGGATATTTAGAGAACTCATAGATGAAGACATTAGGACTCAGAGAGGCAAAGTGACTTATCAATAAGATGTTTGCAGGTCACAGGAGATTGAGGCTGCAGCCAGCTGTGGTCATACCTCTGCACGCCAGCCTGGGTGACAAAGCCAGACCTTGTTTCAAAAACAAACACCAGAAAAGAAAAAAGAGGCTTGCAGGCCGAATCTGGCCCACTGCCTGTTTTTACGGGTAAAGTCAGAGTGGGACACAGCAGCACCATTGGTCATAACAGCATAGCCAGGTGGACAAGGGTAGCTCCATTGCGACCTTTGTTCCTGAGGTAGAGTGTTCCCTGCTCCTTCTCCCAGGACCACAGAATAAGGCCAAGGGTGAAGTCCAGTGATGGCTTGGAGTAGATGTCACTGAAGTAAGCAAGACTCGGAGCAAAGGGTTTTAGAGACTGTGTACCTTGTTGCACCCAGGACCGAGGACATCTCGAGGGCAGCCCTAGGCTCCCACGCCGAAACAACGGCTTGGCATGGAGTCCGTGCAAAAGCATGGCCTCTGTGGTTTCCCTGAACAGGCATGTTTTCAGTTAACTCATTTCCAGTAATCACATGCAACAGCTTCAACTTTTGCTGATGCAAGCTTTTCTGGCTGAGGGAGGGGGACATGACATAATGAACATAAGAAACTTACGAAACCATCTAGAGAAGACGTGATCCAATCTTTGGCAACACCGATTGGATCCAGAGCTTTGTAAAACCAAATGCGCCAGACGTCCCTCTACCTCTCTCTATCACAAATATTCAAGACAGGGGAGCAAGGAAGATTTAAAGAGAGGAGAGGAGCAGGGAACACCATGAAACAGACCAAAGAGATTTATAATCTTGCAACAGCTGCTTCAGAACCTCCAGGAGCTGATAGTCCCCAGGAACCCAGTGACCAGTCACCCAAGCACATCCTGGAAGGCAGGGACCGCCCAGGAGCAAACAGAGGGGGAGGTGCTGAGTTGGGCAGGAGAAGACAGTGAAGGTAATCGCATCTGCACCCGGGAGGCAGTGGCCATGCTGTCGCTGCCTAGGGCTTGGCCTGCAGCAGAGTGAGTTGTGTCTGGCTGTGCCGATTTGCAAAGCCAAGGCAGCTGTGGTCTTCCTTCAGCAGCCACCAGCAGCCTCACAGGGACTGGGGTCCAGTCTCCTTCTTTCTCTTTCTTCCTTTTTTCTTCATCCTCCAAGAAAGCAAACGGTGAGTTATAAAAAAGGACTCTGTCACTTCAGAGAGATCATTTCAGTGGTCATCAGCACTCCCGTCTGAGAGAAGTGTGGATGAGAACAATGAACTTCCAAACTTTTCTTTTAAACCAACCAATGCCATTCTTCAAATGAAATATCCATCAAGGCAAAGAGGACACATTTTGGTTGAGGGACCAGGAGGGGGAGCAAGGAGCCTACGCGGGTGACCGTGACAAAGCACCGCAAACAACGGAGGTTCACTGTCTCAGTCTGGAGCACAGAGGCACAGCATCCAGCAAACCAGGGCTGTTCCTGGTGAGGCCGTGAGGGAAGGTCTCTGCCCTGGACTTGCAGAAGTCTGTCTTCTCCCCTTCATCTTGCCTTCCTTGTAAGCATTTCCCTGTGTTTCCCCTTTTTATAAGGACACTGGTCACACTGGATGAGAGCCCATCCTAATGACCTCACCTTAACTTGATGACCTCTGTAAAGTCTCTGTCTCCCAAGATGGTCACATTCCAAGTTCCTCAGGGTTAGACTTCAACTTAGGAACCTGGCGGATACAAAATTTAACGCATAACAGAGCGTTTTCTGTTCTGATCCATCCCTTCTGATGGGAATTTGTAAGACACCACCATGGAAATGTTCCTGAGCTGTGAAATGGCCAACAGAAAGACGGCGGAGAGGCTGGAAAGGAGGAGAAACCCAGACCCACAGCCACATGTTAATGCCCAGGGAAGGAGCACCTCTAAAAGGCACCACACCCTTAGGGGCAAGGGCAGGGCCTGGGCTGGGGACTGACCATGGTAGTTTGTTGGGGGAATGAGTGACATTAAAGGTACCATCTTCAAGCAGCATCATCAAGACAGTGTGTTCCTACCACAAAGATAAACTTATACATCAGCGAAACAGCATTGAGAGGTCAGAAATATACCGTATGTTCTCTCTCTTAGACAGACGATAGATAGATAGACAGACAGGCAGATACACAGATAATAGAGTTATATCGCAAATGTGGTAAAATGCTAACAGTTAGTGAATCTGGGCAAAGGTTATATTGGTGTTCTTTATATTAATACCATTCCTGCAAATGTTCCGTAATTTCTGTACATTTGAGTAATTAGAAAAAGAATATATGTGGTATAATATTACTTATCAGCCTGGGTACAAGGCTCACGTCATCCGAAAATCCAGACCTGGGGACTCAGGCTGGGTAGCAGGAGTGTGTCTTCACTCAAAGGAGGGCCATTTAGCAGCTTTTGTGTTCTCATTCAAGAAGGGCCACTCTGCTCATTTAATACTGAAACCTCAGCAGCCTGTGGGTGGAGACTTTTGTTAAGTTTTAATCTATTTTTTTTTTGGAATAGCTTTGATTAAATACCATACAATTCACACATTTAAAGTGCACAATCAATGGTTTTTAGTATTTTCACACAGTTGTGCACTCATCACCACAATCAACTTCAGAACCCTCATCATCCTACGAAGAAACACTGTACCTTCAGCTATCATGCCCACCATCCCCACTCAGCGCCCAGCCCTGCCAGCCACGAATTTCCTGTCTGCCCCATAGAGTTGCCTCATCTGTACATTTCGTGTGGAATCATATTGTATGCGGTCTTTCGTGCCTGGCTTCTTTGACTTAGTATAATTTGGTTGGGGTCATCCATTGGAGCACACATCAGCAATTCATTCTTCTTATATAAATGAGCCAAAGATGGTTCTGAGTAGCGACCTGTGGGTTGTTCATTTCTTCACTGAAGGCTGAGACCTCTTAGCTCAAAACCCCCATGGCACCAAACTCAGAAATGTACACATCAGTTGTTTTGAGAATTGCAGACACAAGCAGACCTTTAGCCATTTAGGGCCTGCCTGCTTTGCATTCCTTAGGGGACCTGACTCACTCCCTGCCAGACACCGACAAAACTGAGCCTCCAGGCTGTAAGAACAGCCCCAACGTGCTACTACCGTCCTAGGCTCTCAGACCCAGAGACTCCCTGCCATGCTGCTAAGCGACAGCTCCTAGGCACAGAAGCCTCCTTTTTGTCCCTCTTCCCATTTCCCTTGCCTCCTCCCCTTCTGGAAGGTGTATCCCCCCACACCCCTGCCATATGCTGCCTGAAGGTGTCATGCTGCTAGGGAGTTCCCTACTCATGCAATGGTGTCCCAAGCCCAGTAAAGCTTGTGTGTGTACTTACCCTTCGTGGTCACCTCTTTTCCCTTGATAAGCCCCCAAGTCTCTCAAGCCTTCTGCAATTCCTTTTCACTGTTGAATAGCATTCCATTGTATGGATATACCATATTTGTGCATCCATTCATCCACTGATGGACATTTAATCGTGCACGCTTTTTGGCTATTATGGATACTGCCTCTCTGAACATTTGTGCTGGTTTTGACTGAACACCTGTTTTCATTGCTCTTGGGTGTAGATGTAATGGTAGAATTGCTGGTCACATGGCAACTCTGTGTAATCCTTCAGGAGCTGCCAGACAGTTTTCCAAAGCGGCTTCACCATTTGCATTCCCATCAGCAAAGTGTATGGGAGTTCCAATGATGCCGCCTCCTTGCCAACACTTGTTATTGTCTGACTTTGATTGTAGTCATCCTAGTGGGTGTGAGGTGGTTTTGATTTGCACTTCTCTGATGACCAATGATGTTGTGCATCTTTTCATGTACCATTTTTATGGATCTTCCTTGGAGAAATATCGATTTAGACCCTGTACTCATTTTTCAATTGGGTTACTTGGTTTTTTATTATTGAGTTGTAAAAATTATTTTTAATATTCTCGATATAAGTCCCTTATGAGACATATGATTTGCAAATATTTTTCCCTTTCTGTGGGTTGGCTTTTCACTTTTTTGATGGTATCTTTTGAAGTGCAAAAAATGCCTAATTTATCTATTGTTTTCCTTTGTGGCTTATGCTTTTGCTGTCATATTTCAGATGCAGATGATATCTTCATTGCCAAATCCAAGATCGTGAAGATTTACTCCTATGTTTTCCTCTAAGAGTTTTATGGTTTTAGGTCTTACATTTCAGTCTTTGATCCATTTTGAGTTAATCTTTTGTGTATGGTGTTGGTTCTTTTGTGTGCGTCTGTCCACTTGTCTCAGCACCATTTGTTGAAAGACAATTCTTTCCCTGTCAGCTAGCAAACTTGTCCACAATCAATTAAGCATACACATACAGGAATGTTTCTGGACTCTATTTAGTTTTGTTGATTTATAAGTTTATCCTCATGGCAGGATAAATGTGTTAGTCCACTAACCACACTGTTAGTCTTTTTTTTTTTTTTTTTCTGCCATAAAGGAATACCTGAGGCTGGGCAATTCTTAAAGAAAAGAGGTTTATTTGGCTCAGGTTCTGCAGGCTGTATAGGAAGCATAGGACTGGCATCTGCTTCTGGTGAGGCCTCAGGAAGCTTCCAATCATGATGGAAGGGTAAGGGGAGCCAGTACATCACATGGCAAGAGAGGGGGCAAGAGAGAGAGAAGAGCGGCCAAGCTCTTTTAAACAATCAGATCTCCTGTGAACTCACAGAGTGAGCGAGGGCAGCATCACGCCATTCGTGAGGGATCCATCCCCATGACCCAAACACCTCCCACTGCGCCCCACCTCCAACCCTGGAAGGCACATTTCAGCATGAGATTTGGAGAGCACAAAACATCCAAACCATATCACACGCTGTCTTGAATATTGCTGCTGAGGGGTGGAGCCTTTTGTGTGACTCATTTCCCTTGCTGATGAGCTCCTAGTCAGGCCCCAGCCAGGTTCTGCCTCTGCCCCTGCGGGAGTGGAGCCTTTTAAAGGCGCTGCTGCCCTGGGTATTCGCACCTGACTATGTCTCCGGCCACATCCTGTGTTTCTCCTCCCTTCTGGCCCTTCTGTTGGTCTTCACAGCTCAGGTCCATCTCCATCAGCCCATGGGCGTGGCTTCTGAGAACCTGAAGCAGCATGTGTTTTGGTGGCGGGCAGTGATCACCCTCACAGCCTGCGGGAGGCAGGGAATTCCTCCATACTTCCTGATCCCCACCACCACAGGCCTTTGGAGTTGGCTATACTTGTTCAGCTCTGGTGCAAGAATATCAAAGTTGAGAGACAGAGAAGATATTCTAATCAGAGAAGTTGTACCTGAAAGAAAAATAATATGGCCCAATCCCTCAACATTTAGGCCATTAGCTGTCAAGTATCCCCAGCCTTCCATCCTTTCAAAGGGAGGTCAGAAAAAGATAAAATCCATTTGTCCTCAGGAGTATCATGGCTTTAAGAACCTTCCTTAATCTGAAACATTTCTTAAAAGAGGAAGTTTACAAATTCAATAAAGAACACAATGGAATCTAAAGCTGGAAGGACAGCTGAAAAGGAGAGAAGATTGCTACCTTCAGGAGAGAACTACCAGGGAAAAAAGACCTCTCAAAACAGTGCTTTCACACAAATGAGGGTCAGGCAGAGAGCTTGGATTGTACGTCTCCAGAACGAGGTCACTCAGGCGCTTTGCTGGGAACTGAGAAGACCTTATATGATCTGGGGATGCCTTTAACCAAAGGATCACTGGCGATGATTGTGGACAGAGAAGGTGTTGGCTAATTTGTCTCATCTGGATCCCAGCTGGAAGGGATAGGGGTGCAGGTAGAGAGTCCAAGGGCACCTTGAAGGGCTTCTTTGTTTCCTAGACTAGGAAACAGCATCATCATTTTGCAAATAGGAAGTTAAACACAAGGAAGGCAGTGATCAGTGCCTGGCTGAAGTTGTAAGATCAGAATTCCAGAATCTGTACCAGCACTATAACCACTGGCCCTACCCTTAGAGGTGAGGGAAAGGGCATGGAAGCGAAAACATAAAGCCGTAGAGAAAAGTCATGGCACACAGGGCTGGCTTACACAGACTTGCTGTGTCCAGAGAGGCTCGCCTCAGGTCCCCTGTCTTCTCTGCTGCGACTCTGGGGCCAGTCTTTTTTTCCCCTTGCCTTTAGCAGTGCCTTATTTCCAGTAAGAACTAGGAGAGTCCTGGGCTGCCGTGAAGAATCCAAGAGTGGACTTGAGGGTCCCTTTGCACCAGGAGCAGAGAATGCAAGATGGTCAGGGCCCCTGTGGCTGTGCTCTGTGGCGGTCCTGGGTTTCAGTTGGTTTCTAAGGTGTTACAGGCAGAGATTTTCTTCCATGCCATGACATTTTTTAAGATGATAAATACATGTTCATTTAAAAAAATGTGTTAAATCAAGTTTCACCTGAAGCTGCCTCCTCACCTATTTTAAGTTTGGCCGAAAGGTGTTTCTGTACATCGTGAACTGTAACAAGTATAGATGTACAGATAGTAGCCTCCACTTGTGCCAATCACTGAGTTTTGGCCAATCAAATGTAGCTAACTGAACTCCATTAAAATAAGGCAAACACCAAGCCGTAACCAATCCAGCTGCTTCTGTGCCTCCCTTCCATTTTCCGTAGATCACTTTCATTTTTACGTCCATAAATCTTCTTCCACCACGTGGTTGTGCTGGAGTCTCTGAGCCTACCCTGGCTGGGAATGCTGCTTGAAGAGCGAATCGCTCATTGCTCAATTACGCTCCTTTAAATTTAATTTGGCTGAAGTTCTTCTTTTATCAAATGCAAATAAGCAAAAGGATAACGAGAATTACCTGGAATCCCACCTGCCAAGTTAATTATTTATGTCATTTTCGTATCTTTTCTTCGTGACTTAAAAGTACACACGTGCATGTACACACACACACAATTTCTTCAAAAATGGAGTCTCACTACAATACCCTTTTGTAAGTATTTTTTCACTCAGCTATATATGACACTATCTTTCCATGTCAACTGGAGTCTTCCACGCATTCTTGTTTAGAGTCTGCTGAATGTCCTCTCCCATGGATGATGCATCCCAACCTTCTAGCAATGGTGCACCAGACCAATCATTGTAAGCTGAGCAATGCATTTTGCTTCTCCTACACACAGCATTTTACAACTTTTCTCAATGAAACAGAGGCCTAGAAAAAGGAAGGACCAGCAAAAATAGTCATCTTGCACCAGGCAAACACCGAATCCTGTTTAAGAATTCCTTGTTTCTGATGGTTCCCTTAAGCTCCAGTGAAACCTGTGGCTTCCCTGAAATAGACAATACTTAGCGATCTGTAAGGTGTAACATTGCTGTATGGTTGTCACAATAATGGTAACAGTACTGTTATCATACATTAAGTTCTGGGCATTGGCTTTATAGTGGGAACCAAAAGAAGCTTTAGAATTACACAAAGCAGTAGGCCAGCTTTACATGAGCCAGAGATGTGCTCCTGAGAGTTTGGGACAGTCTAAGTGTTTAATCACTCAAACTATACCTTCCACTTAAACTTGGTGCTATGGTTTGGCTCTGTGTCCCCACCCACAACTCATCTTGAATTGTACTCCCATAATTCCCATGTGTTGTGGGAGGGACCCTGTGGGAGATAACTGAATCACGGGGAGGCTTCCCCCATATTGTTCTCATGGTAGTGAATAGTCTCATGAGATCTGATGGTTTTATTGGGTTTCTGCTTTTGTGTCTTCCTCATTCTCTCTTTGCCTGCCGCCATCCATGTAAGACGTGACTTGCTCCCCACTGCCTTCCGCCATGATTGTGAGGCCTCCCAGTCATGTGGAGCTGTGAGTCCATTAAACCTCTTTCTTCTGCAAATTGCCCAGTCTCGGGTATGTCTTTATCAGTACCGTGAAAATGGACTAGTACACTTGGAAATTGCTAAATTCCCTTTTCAATTGGTGTTCAATTTTCCCTGCTGTTGATACTTTAGTTTTGAGTTCTCCCAATAAGGTGAGGCTGGGTGAACATTTAAGCCTTCTAGGAGAACCTGCTAAAGGGTTGTCCACGTGCAGGGAGCCTTTGTGTGCTTCTTCCGTCACCCCCAGACCTGCTCTCCCCCAGTCCGTCCTGACCTGGGAGCCTGCCCTCCATGGCGGCACAGACTGTACTCCACAACTCCTGGGCCCTCTGCCTTCTGGGGTGGGTTTGTCCAGGGGTTATGAGGAGCCCCAGCAGGAGCTCAAGGGAGGGAGGAAGGTGAGGGTTCTCACTGCTTTGCATCCTCCATTCTATAAAGTCACCTCTGGAGGGGTGTTCTTCTCACAACTGTCTCCTTCCGTGTTTTGGTTCTGATAACCTCTCCCTCCCCCACCCCACTGGATCTGGTGCTAGTGACAGCTCAGCTGCACTGTGGTTCTTGCATGGCTCTCCTGCACCTGCCCACACCTGGTAGGTAGTCTGTTGATAAAGAAACTCTCCTCTATGATGCTAATTTGAGTGTGCCTTCTGCTTCCTGTTGGGATCCTGGCTGATAAGGTCTGGAGAGTTTAGAAATCCTTTGATAGGAGAATGTGCCTTATTTCCATTTACAGCAGCTCGAGGGCTTGAAGCCAGCAGAAGCTTTGCTACTTCTCACAGAGACTCTGCAGAGTTAGGGATACGGGCACCTGAAAGAGAGATAGGGTCAGGGTCAGGCATCGAGGATCTGGGGGCTCATGGCAGAACCATCATCAGGGGAAGAGCACAGTGGGTAGATATATAATTTTTGGTGCCAAGATGACTGATTCAAATATAGTGCAGCACTTTCTGGCAGACAAACTCAAAGATGGCCTCCAGTGATCTTGGCCTCCTGCTGTTTTGTCTGCGTTCAATCCTTCCACTTGAGTGTGCACAGGTCTAGAGATCACTTCTAACCAATAGAATATGGCAAAAGTGATGAGATGTCCCTTTCATGGTGATATTGCATAAGACTGTAACTTATTTGCCAGCAGGCTCCCCACTGGCTGGCTGTGAGCATGTGTAAGTCACCATACGGCAAGGCCCGGGAAGCAAGGAACTCTGGCAGCCTCTGGCCAATATCAGCAGGGGAATTGAGGTCCTGGTTCCAACAGTGCTTGAGAACAGCCACTTGACAAGAGCCACTGGGCGTGGTACCAGATCCTTCCCCAGTCAAGCCTCCAGATGAAACCCCAGCCCTGGGTGACACGTGGACTGCAGCGTCATGAGGAGCCCTGAGCCTGATCACTCAGTTCAGCTGCGCCCAGTTCCTGACCCACAAAACCTGGGGGATAATAGATGTTCTTTGCTTTAAACTGCCGGGAATTTGTTAGGCAACAGTAGATACTAATAACTTACTATCTGTGTCACCTCGAGCAAGCCACTAAATCAATTCATGCCTCAGTTTCTAGACCATCAAATAGAAATTAAGGAAATAATCATATAAATCTGCTGAACAGAGCTGAGGCGAAGATGCAGTGCGTTGCGATATGCTTAAAGCAGTGCGTGCCACACAGGCGGCTTGTCATACATAAATGTGGGCTAAGACTCTCGCAGCATCAGCAGACTCTGTAGCCCCTTCAGGGAAACACCACTGGATGTCTGTTTTGCGCTGTTATAAAGAAATACCTGAGGCTGGGTGATTTGCAAAGAAACAAGGTGTATTTGGCCCCATTTCTGCAGACTGCGCAGCGTGGCACCCACATTTGCTTGGCTTCTGGTGAGACCTCAGGGAGCTTTTGCTCATGGTGGGAGGTGAAGGGGGAGCTGGCTCGTCACATGGTGGGAGGTGAAGGAGGGAGCAAGAGAGGGAAGCCAGACTCTTTAAAAAATCAGATCTTACAGTAACTAGTCGAGAGCTCACTCATTATTGTGAGGCCAGCACCCAGACTTTCAATGAGGGATCTGTCCCCATGACCCAAACACCTCCCACCAGACCCCCCCTCCAACAACAGGGTCACACTTCAACATGAGACTTGGAGGGACAAACTTCCAAACCATGTCAACCACCATTCCCGCTTCAGAAGATTTGGTTGCCCCTCTTCCCCTGTTCATCCTCCTGGGGTGCCCCAACTTTCCCCCCTTCTGTGTATCTGGTAAGTCTGCAGGGAATGAGACAACTTCCCAGAGCAGAAGGCTCACTGCTGGGAGCACCGTGGCCCCCTCTGTCACCCAATGTATGGGTGCTCTCTCAGCTCCTCAGAAAATCAGCTGGAAACCTCGCTTGGCTGATGCGTGGGAGCCCAGGCGCGGAGCACAAACCTGGAAACCTGTTGGTTGGCAGTTATCATAAGGCATCCCTGCGGGGCTGGCAGAGCCTCGGCGGCTCCACAAGGCTGCTGGAGAAAACTGGCTTCCTGCTCTGCGGATCTCAGAACACAGCGTGCAGCTCCTAAAGGGGCATTCCACTGCTCTGCCAGACCTCAGATCCGGCTGTCCTCCCGGGGTTTGGTAAACTTCAGATGTCAAAGATCCTTTCCTGTTGATCTTCTTTGCTCATACCTTCTCGCACAGAAACTCCAAACTTTCCCATCCATCTTTTCACCAGAGTGAGGCCAGAGCCTCTGAACACCGCCCTCTCATTTCCCGCACCCACCCAGCTTCCTTGTTCTTCACAGACGCTCGCAACCTGCACGGTTTCTGCTTTCCCTTCCGGCAAGAAAATTCCTTCTACCTCCGGACCCCACCTTGATTTGGTGGACATGGCTGTTTTCTGTTGTCCCCAAAAGTCATATGCCTGTTTACCCACGTGCGTATGCCGGAGAGAGGTCCACTGCTCAGGTCACTTACATCCTCTTCAAATGCAAGTTGCCCCTCACGCTGCGGGGGAGCAAACAGGCCCAAGAGGAAGAGGATCTGCCCTGAATGGGCCTCCAGTTTGGTGTAACCCCGGGAAGAAAAGCCAGGTGTCCTCACCCAAACTGGAGACTGCTGGACAACAGAACTGGCCTGCTGGCTGGCTGCAATCGGCGATGCGGTAATGATGGTTACTTTTCCACACTGCCCACACAGCAGCTCCCGGTGAGCTGGACCCAGTGAACTAAGGGGCAATCTCATATTGCCCTTCACTCCAGAGCCGTGGCTATAAGGGACACCCAGGAGATATGGGTTGACTTGAATTCATCATTTCTTTCAAAGCAGAGGGCAGAGGAGCTGGAAGAGGTCAGAGCTAGTTTGCAGACACAGAAAACCTCACTTCCTGGTGGATCTTTCTAGGAGATGCATTTCACAATGGCTGTTTTACCTCTTAGTAAAACAGCCTTGCCTTGCCTTGCCTTGCCTTCCCTTCCCTTCTTTTCTTCCCTCCCCTCCACTCCCCTCCCCTCCTTTCTTCCTTCTTTCCTTCCTTCCCTTTCTCCCTTCCTTCTTTCCCTCCTCCCTCCCTTCCTTCCTCTCTCTTCCTTCCTCTCTCTTCCTTCCTCTCTCTTCCTTCCTCTCTCTTCCTCCTTCTCTCCCTCCTTTTCTTCCTTCTCTTCCTCCCTTTCTTCCTTCCTTCCTCCCTTCCTCCCTTCCTTCTTTCCTTCCTTCCTCCCTCCCTCCCCCCTTCCCTCACCTCCCCTCCTTCCTTCCTTCCTCCGTTCCCTCCCTCCTGTCCCTTCCCTTCCCTGCCCCTGCCCCTTCCTTCCTTCCCTCCTTCCCTCCTTCCCTCCTTCCTTCCTTCCTTCCTTTTCTCTCTCACTCTTTTTCTTCTTTCCCTTGGGAGAACTACAGCCAGGTGGGTGGGTGAGCAGATAGACATATGAAAGAGGGAATTTCCTTCTTCGGATTCTCATAATTCGTGTGTGACTGATACTCCATTCACCTGGAAGACTGCGCTATTCATCGCAAACAGCTTGAGCTGACACTGCCTCCAGTGTCACAAACACGCTGAACTGGGGCACGGTCTCCTGTCTCCCTCCCACTGATCAACTCCTTCTTTATTTCAAACAACATTACCTCAAAGTGTCCTTTGCTCCTTTGCCTCTGGTAACCAGCACATGCAGTTTTTCTCATTTAAACCAAAAAACCCCTAAACTGTACAGTGGAATGTGCAGTGAAACTCCAGGTACCTCTCTACACAGAAAACTTGATTGTTGTACACTGGCAGAAAAAGGTTCACTCCTAAACCCCGCTCCCTACTTACATAAAATGAGTTTTTTCTACGCCCACGACTCCAGCCCTTGCTGATTTCACCTACTTCATGTTAGAGATCACTGCGAGCCAGCACACAGCATTCCAGCACATTCTTCATTGTGGCTGTATTGTATTCCGTGCTATGGTTCTACTTAATTTGTTTAACCAGTTTTCTACCAGTGATCTTCGTCAGCTGGGGCTGCTCTAACATATACCGCAGACTGGGTGGCTTGGAAAACAGAAATGTATTTCTCACAGTTCAGAGCCTGGGAAGTCCGAGATGGAGGCCCCAGGAGGCTTGGTGTCTGGTAAGGACTTCTTCCTGCTTTGCAGATGCCTTTTGCTGCGCTCCCATGTGGTGGAGAAAGAGATTCTCTCGTCCCTCTTCCTATAAGGGCACTAACCCTGTCACCACCTCATCCCTTCCCAAGGGCCCCCTCCCAACACCATCACAATGGTGGGTAGGACTTCAATACATGAATTTGGGGGACAAAGACATTCAGTTCACAGCATGGTGACTTTGGTGCTTTGCAGTTTCTCTTGGAGCTGATTTACTGGGAGTTTCAGGGGTGGAAGAGTCCCTTCCCTGGAATGTGGGCCTGGCCATCCCTGGCTGAAGCCTTCCCTGATGTCGGTCCTGCACCCGGAGTCCGCAGCCAGGGGCAGAGGCCACAGACCCTTGGAGATGTCCTGGCTGGCAGAGAGGTCCCCCCGGTGGTGAGGAAACAGGGTCCAGGGGTTGAATGCAAAGAAGTCAGGTAAAGGTGCCTGGGTCCCTGAGTTCCCAAGTTGGGATTTATCATCGGACAGGAGCCTCCAGAGACAGTGGGGAGAATCTGCTTCTGGAAGCCTGTGCCGCCCCCACCCAAGAGTGAGAAATGCCGGACGCAGGTGCCACAGTCTCCGGGCTCCAGCTCTGTGGCCTCGGGCCACACCTGCCATGCCTTTCCTCCTCCCCAGCCCCTGCCTGGGGCGGGAAGCTCCGTACTAAGCCCTCCCTGGCCAGCACTGTTCACACTGCCACTGTAGTGTGAGAAATCCTGGGTTGAGACTGTCCCTGCCACTCCTCTTTGCCCTCCTTCTTTGCCACACTCTTCTAGTTGTTTCTGCCCTCTCCCTTCAGAATCGAGGAAGTGAGGTCAGCAGATACTGACTGAGCATCTGCTCCGTGCAGCGCCCTGCCTTGACCCTTTGCCGGCGAGCTTCTGAGTTAGGAGCAGCAGGGGGTGTCTAAGACATTCCATGGTCCATGGCCTCCCCTTGGGCCACAGAGCCAAGAAGTCCGCTTCTAGTGGCCTCTGAGGAAGTCCCATGGGGGACCGTCAGGGCTGATGCAGCAGTGCAGTCACAAGACTCCCCTTCCGACCTGAAGGGCGGCCTGCCTGAGGGGAGACTGGCCGGGAGTCAGGCGTGCCTTGTGTGCCTTGGCTGGCTCCTGCCATCCAGTGATCAGATGGCGTCATGATGAGCATGGCGCTCCATGTGGACGAAACTCTGAGTGTGTGTCTGAGTGGGGGAGGCCTCAGGCTTCCCAGGGTCAGGGTCACAGGAGGCTTGAAGGGGAGGGGCTTAGCGAACCCTGCAGGCTTAGTCAGGGAGACCCCACCGGAGGTGTATGCGTCAGGGAAATGTCAGGTGGTCCCTAGGGGGTATGGGCTTCCCCAGGGCTCCAGCCACCTCCAGCCTGAGGATGTCTGCAAACTGCTCCAAAGCTTGAGTCGCAGCAACAATGGTCCCCATTCACTGAGGAGTCCCCCAGGCCAGGCACTGTCTAAGTGGGGTCCTTTTCTAAACCCCTCAGCAGCCCTGCGAGTGAGGTGTCCATGAGCAAATTTTACACACGGGGAAGGAGGAGCTCGGCTGGAAACTGTGCCCCGGGAAGGCAGAGCAGTCCCGGGGCCCGCCCCAGAGGGGGAAGCCTGGGTGGCAGCCTGCGGTGGCAGGAGGGGTCCTGGCCGAGTAGAGGCGGTAGCCTCAGCAAAGCCCTTCAGGCCGTGTCCTCCTTGAATGCGGCTATTTGTCAGTGAACCCATAATATCAGAGCAGACTGAACTTCCTGGCAAACTTTTTGGCAGGCTTTCCCCAATGGAATCTCCAGAGAGAAGAAGTCCCCTGTCCTCCTGGCGTCACTCGTAACCTCCGGCCTGCCCCGCTCCAGGCTGTGCTCAGGGCACCCTGCCCGGGGTGCTTGTTTGCTCTGGCAGACAGGGAGCCCATTCAGGCCCTCGGTGGCACCGGGTGAGTCTGGCCCGGAGGCCTGGCTGGGCTCCGGCTGGCTCAGGGGGACCTGGCGGGGCCTCCAGAAGCTCCTCTGGCTGGGGTGGGGCGGGGGCGCTGACTTGACTTTGGCCCATGAGAACGACTGACTTTACAGCTCCGTCTTGCTCCATAAACCAGAAAGCCACTTCCAGCTGGTGGTATGAGGTCTGGTGGGCGGGTGTCTGGTGCCATCCTGTCCAGGCAGGGAGGGGTCCAGCCTGTGGTCTGTCGCAGGCCGATTTTACAGGCCGTCAGTCACCCGGAGCGAGAGCCCTGGCCGCGTCCACAGGGATAATATTTGTTGTACCTGCTCCCGACTTGGGACGCCCACAGCTTCCCAGCTTAGCGTTTTAATTACGCCGCCGTCAGAGCGCTTTCTTCTTCTACAGGGAGGGGCTGCCTAGACTTTCATTTTTCAAAGGATGGGAAACACTAGGTTAAGCTTAAACCACATCTGATCGTGAAGAGGCTGGGAGGGATTCCACAGCCAGCACCACCCAGACCGCCCTGGGCGGGGGACGGCGGGGGCGCTGTGGCCCAGAGCTCCCCCAGGTCCTCAGTTCCAGCTCGGAGACAGCACCGGAGCTTGCGGCCTGGGCTGGCCCTGCACGGGGACAGGAGGCCCACCTGCGGGAACACGGGCAGCTTCGGCGCGCTCCTGACTTCCTGCCTTGCTGGCTGCGCCTTTCGTGAATAGCTGAAGGTTGGGATGTTGAAATATTAAAAATGCTGAGCTAAATGAGCTGGCCTGTTTGCTTTTGCTGATAGTCACAGTCTGCCCACAGAGCCCTTTCAAACCTCGTCAGTGTTTTGGAAAGTGGATAAGGGACTCATTCAGTGACGCTCAGCTTTACCCCGAGCCAGGAATGAAGCATGTATTTCATGAAATGAGGACTAGCCTGGGACCACACACAGAGGCGGCTGAACTCCAGAGGCCTCCCTCCCCTCCTTCCCCTCTCCCCCGCCCCCTCCCTCCCCTCCTTCCCCTCTCCCCCCGCCCCCTGCTTCCCCTCCTTCCCCTCTCCCCCCACCCCCTCCTTCTCTTCCTCCCCTTCCCCCTTCTCTCTCTCTCTCTCACTCTCCCTCACCCTGACAAACCGGCCATGACTGACACCAGGAAACCCGTAATCGGCGTCAGAGGGGGGTTTCCAGGGCTTAGGGGCCCTTTGTTAGCCTGGAGCTGATGAAAAAATGGATTAGGGCAGTGCGTGCAGCGCATACTGAAGAGAGCTCACTAAAAAGCCGGGCCACCTCAACACGGCTGCTCAAAAAAAGGAAAACTGGGGCCCAAAAGGAATTTTTTAAAACCCCTTTTGTGGGGGGGAAAACCAAAAAAAAAAAAAAAAACCCGCCTCACACGTTTTCCCCAAGAATAAGGCTGGTTTTGTCACAACTTGCCCCCAGTTCAGTGGGTCCGGCAGATGCCCCCAACACCGGCCGGGCGTCCCCAGCACAGCCCCAGGCCTGGCTGCAGGGAGCAGTCGCTTGTTTCAGACCCGTCACTGTGGGACACGGGGAAACGTGGCCCGACAGCCACGAGGTGATTAGCAGGAGGCTTCTTCGGGGACACACTGGGGCCACGTTACTTGCTCTCTCCTCGCCATCGCCCTCCCTGACTACAGACTTCAAGCCCGGCGACCCGCCTCCGACTGGGTGCTATTTGAAGTTAGGGAGATTTCTTTTTCTCCTTTTGAACTTTTATTTCAATGTAGGTTCCTGTCTATTCAAGGAGAATGTGAGGCACTTAAATCCAAGAAATATTTATGGTGCTTCCTAAGTGCAATGAACCAGGGTAAATATGGGGGGGCAGGTGAGGGCAGGGGCTGGCAGGGTGATGGGGGCACAGCCTAGCCCCAGCAGCCCCCAACGCCTGTTGAGATGCTGTAGATGCTCCTTATTGAAGGGACATTGTCCCAAATCCGCAGCCATGCCGACGTCCGCACTGCATCTGGCTGGCAAAGGTGGCAACGATGTTTCCTGGCTCTCGTTTTCCTTGCCATCTGCTCCCCGCCCCTGTGGGGCTGGGATTGGAGTCCCTTCCAAAGGCCCCAGCGTGCTTCAAGGAGAGGGGCCTGGAGTGGCCTGATGCCTTCTTTCTTCTTACGGTCATGCTTTTTGAAATGAGATGTTTTTGCCAAGGTCAAGTAAAAAGTGGGGCGCTCTGGGGCTCTGGTGTGGTTTGGAATGAAGAACCCGAGTTTGATTTGAAATGAAAAACCCACACAGCTCCAGGGTGTCTCAGTGGGGCCCGCAGGTCTCCGCCCTCAAGCAGGGCTGCCAGTCAGGGGAATGAGTTATTTCTCCCGAGAGCAGAAATGGGCACAGATGACTTCTGTGACCAGCAGTCAATTCTGCAGGACGGCTGGGTGTCCTTTAATTCCATTCAGTCCCGACACTGTTTACCTAGAGACAGCGGCAGATCCTACAGGCCGAGGCTCCATCCCACAAAACCGCCGTCCATTTCCCAGGCAGATCGCAAGCCCCTGGCTGTCCACCCTGTGGCCCTGACCAGCCACCTGTAAATCGAGCTTCCCACCACGTCCTCCATGGGTTTGATTACTTTGCTAGAGAGGATCACAGAACTCAGAGAGACACTAACAGTGACCAGTTTCTGATACAGATATTACCAAGGAAACAAATGGGGAGACGCATAGGACCAGGTATGGGGAAGAGGCTCAGAGCTTCCATGCCCTCCCCGGGGGAGCTCCTCTCCAGGAACCTCCTGCTGTTCAGCTGTCCGAACCCTGTCCTGGATTCTTATGAAAGCTTCATTATGTAGGCAGGACTGATTAACCCCTGGCCACTGGTGGTCAGCTTGACCTTCAGCCCCTCGGTTGTCCCTCAAACCCTGTCTTGGTCTTACCAGCCCCATCCTGAAGCTACCGGAGGGTTGCCAGCCATCACCCATTTATTAGCATAGAAAAGACAGCGCTTAAGAGTCTAAGGATTGTAGGACTTGTACGTCAGGACACCTGGTTGAAAATCATGTATATATTTTACCATACCACAGTCCACCTCAAGTCTTCGAGCGTGGATCCCTTAAACTGAAAGGACGAACAACTCAGATCCTGCCATGTCACTGGAACCATTCAGTCCATCAGGCTGTATGAATGTCTGCCGGCCGCTAGTCCATTTGCTAGGTTCCAGAAGCAGGAGGGGCCTCGGCACACATGTGGCTTTGCTCTTTCAGGCGTCTGGGATCATTCAGCTAAGAGACAGTCTTGCTCTAAGCCTCTTTCAAGGTGTTCAAGTAATATTGGATTTCCCTCGATTTATAATTCATTGATTTATATATTTACTCCCAGCTCCTATTCCTTCTCTCCCCATTAATACCCAAACTTCTCTGCATTTGGAAGGGACATTTTGGAGCAGCCATGGTGGTGGCGTAGATTGCCGACAGGAATACTGGCACCTCCGCCTCAGTCCTCTGGCATTCAGATAGGATGAGGTGACATAAGTACTGCAGAACTACCCGTGTGTAGCCCCCAGCCACCCCATCAGTCTCACTTGCCAGCTGTGTTCAGGGCCTTCCCGCCAGGGACCCTATCCCGGAGCCATGGGCACGCTCTGTCTGTCTTGCGGGCAAACAGAACAGTTCTTACTGGCATTTTGCGCCTGAGAGGGTGCGAGAGGACCGTGTCCACACTTAGCCCATCTCTGCACTGCTGTGGTTCCCATACCCACTCATTGCATGAGCCCAGGTGGCTACCCTACGTGGGAACGGCAGACAGGGATATCTGCCAATGCCAGGCACCTTTCAGACCTAGAAGGGAGACTTTCTGATGGGCATTGGCATGTGTTACTTTTATACACCCTCAGACTTCCCCGGGGCCGTGCCTCCTCCGGGCATCCCTTTAATAGGCCCGGTTTCTGTCGCCCCCTGCCTGACCATGTGGCCAGGCCATCGGCCACTGTTCTCAAGTCAGTGAAAACCCAGACACGGGGGCTTCGCCACTGCTCAGTCACTGCTAAGAAAGTGGTGTGCAGGGTGGCCACCAGCTGATTTGCTTTCTGCTTCTTTGATCAGAGTGGCAGCTCCCAACCAGAATGTTCTTCCCTTGCCTGGAGCTGCTGTCCACAAACCAAGCAGTGCTTTGCTGGTCAGCTGAGAGCTGGTTACAGGGCACCGTCCAGGTGTCAGTAGGACAGACCCTCCCACAACTCCTCACTCCAGTCCCAGAGTCAGGCCTAGGGGAAAAGAGGCTCCTTGCTTTCATTCCCCAGGTAGCACCATCCGGAAGAAACCATTTGCATCTCATTATGGATCTCTTCCCAGCACGCTATTCCCATTAGAGCATTTCTCTGACATCACCCAAGACATCGTGGGTATTTCAGGTTTCAAGACCATTTTATGTCCTTTAGTCATAGAGGTAGCTTTAATTAATGTCCCCTAGCAAGGCAGTAATACCCTCAAGTCACAATTCTCTGGTCCGAAGTCTCAGCAGTTGTTGGCGGGAGGCACTCACAGGCTTTCACCATAAGTTCCAGTTCGCAGAGGACTTCGAAACGGGCCACCCGTCCCTCCCAGCACTGCAGCTCCTACTTGACACTGTGTGGGTTCAGGCAATCTTACTTTCTCACAAGCATGTCCAATTCACATTGCTGGAAGGATGGATTTACATGCCTTCCATTTTACAGTACAAGGCAGGGGGAACATTCCCCAGGCAGACACAATGTCCATCCCCATAACACAATCAGATAAAAGAGACGCAGCCACTTCACATGAAGCAGGTTCAAATACACCCCCTCTCCTGTGCACGTTTACCTTCATTCCATCCACCCTGACTTTCTTAACTACAGCCTCCACTAGGACGTTATCAACGTGTTCTGCTTTTACAACATTGGGTAGGAAAATGTTCCCCAACCAGATACAATATCTGTTCCTATGAAACATCCAGGGAAAGGAGGCAGAACTTCTTGAAATAAAGCCTGTTTAAGCATCCCCACTGCCAGAGCCCCACCAGCCCGGACACGCGTATATTCTCACAATCTAACTAAGGCCCACGCCAGCGCTTCCCCTGTGGATCTCAGAACCACAGTGTGTGGGGTTCTCATTTTAAGGAGACCCAGGAATTTCTCTTCACCACCCCTAGCCATTTTACACACTTGTGCACCTAAGTGGGTCCCCAGCAGGGGGTTGAGCCAAGGGACCCTTGGTTAGTTTGTCAACCTTTATGTTGATTAATTTGTGGAACTGCCCGGACAATTTCAGATCAGATTTCTCACTGTCATCTTTGCCTTCTGACTTCTTAAATTTCTCTAAACTGAGGTAAGTAACAGCAAACTTTAGTTTGCTAAACTGAAGAGATTTTAGTTGAACAAAAACTGAGATTGGTTGAATAACAAAAGACTTTCTGGGGTATTTTAATCATCAAAAGAACATATCTACTGTCCTCCAGTATTTGTAGATGTCCAGCAATATCTACTTTGTCTCTGCTAATATTTTCCATTTTTCCTCTTTGGAAATTTCTGGAATCTGCTAGTACTTTCTACAGTATAAGTCTAAAAGAGCATAGCATTGGCTGAGCATGGTGGCTCATGCCTGTAATCCCAGCACTTTGGGAGGTCAAGGCAGGCGGATCACCTGAGGTCAGGAGTTCAAGACCAGCCTGGCCAACATGGTGAAACCTGGTCTCTACTAAAAATACTAAAAATTAGCTGGTGTGGTGGTGCATGCCTGTAATCCCAGCTACTCGGGAGGCTGAGGCAGGAGAATCGCTTGAACCTGGGAGGTGGAGTTTGTAGTAAGCCGAGATCTCGCCACTACACTCCAGCCTGGACAACAGAGCAAGACCCTATCCCCCCAAAAAAGAACACAGCATTTGGAACCACACTGAGATTCATCCACGGCCACAGATGTTTGGACGATGAAGACAGGAAGAGAAGGCTCTGTTCTGGTCTCTTTGCCCACAGACGTTTGCTTCCTGACCGCTGTGGCAGCGCGGCAGCCGGGGCTCAGCCCAAGTCCCACCTTCCTTCCGGCTTATCTCCCTGATATGCAGAGGCTGGAATGCTCAGCAGCTTCACCAAAAACTCTTGTCCCTGAACTGTTGTGCGTGTGAGTTGTAGTTAGTTGCTCGGTTATATTTGTGACAGGCTTGGAAGGTGAAAAGGGGGTGGCGTCAGTGTCTGCAGTTTTTCGGCAAGTTCATAGACATCTGAAAGCACGAGGGCCTCTGTTTAGCTGGGTCGTGTGATTTCTGTGATTCCTTGATTACTGAAGAGACAGCTGCTTCTTGGTGGCTTCCTTCCTGAATGGCATTGGGAATCATCCCTCAAAGCTCAAGATCGAGTCGTTTTTTTTAGCCCTCCCATCAATTCCATCAGTCATTTCGCCTAATTAAGCCCAACTCATTTAAACTAGCTACAGCGGATTCTGTTCTTTGCAGCCAAGCCCACACCCATCAGCTATTCTATTAGGTCTCTATTCTGAACGTCTGCTATTAGTTCACACTTGTCGTAGTAAAGAAGGGGCCATCAGAGAAACACAATAACCCCTGGCAATGTGCCACACTAACGTCAATTCCATCCTCTCCACAGCCACATGAGCTAAGTAGTTATTACTCCCATCATGCAGAAGAGGAAACTGAGTCACAGATGGATTAAACAACTTGCCTGGGGTCTCACTCAAACAGAAAGAGGCAAAGCCACGCTTGTCCCCACCCAGTATGGCTCCAGAGCCTTCCGTCTTTACTGACCCCTTCATGACTCCCGTCTAACTGATCGATTATTTTGCACAGGATTAGCCCAAACACCATAAAGTTCGCAGTGATGAAGTGTTATCGGATGCTCTGATTATGACACTACTCTTTGTTCAACTCAATTGGAGGGTTTATAAATGGTATCTAAGAAACTTTCAAAGCCCTGACAGTCTCAAACGAGGGTCATGAGAGACCTCACTCTGGTGAAGTTTCTCCTTGTGGAACATTCCTCAACCCCACCCCTCATGAGAAGGATCCTCATAAGCACCCATTCGCTCTTAGAAATGGGTTTCCCGTGTTCTACACCTGAAGCCTGGACTCCGAACCAATAGCCGCTATTACAAAGACATTTTCAACGTGTTTCTGCCCAGGGACGGGAATATGCATGTCACACCCTGCCCACTTTGTGCTTTCTTTGCAGGGGAGATTGGTGGCGGGGGAGGGGGAGCATGCCATTTCTCCTCCATCCTCCCTGGAGATCATTTATCACTATTTGAAGAGTTGTGTGTTTCTGTGGTTGCAAAGACACTCAGACTTCTGCAAAATTCCGTTTATTTTCCACACGGAATGCAATTCAATGCACGGATGTCTTCCACAGTGCTAAGTCACAGCCCTGTTAATAATAGAATCCTTGGAGTCCACTGTACCTGCAGCCTTGCCTTCGAGGAAATCCAGAGCTCAGGTCTATGACGTCAGTTCCATGTCTGCGCTCCTGCCCTGGACCCATGCCCTGCTCCATCCAGCACAAAAGGAAGCCATGCTAACTCACAGGGCTACAAAATGCCAAAACCACACAAAAGAATGCAGGCCAGCTGGGGTGTAGCACTCATCTGCTAAATATGAAATCCTTTCCCGGAGCGGGGCCTCTACAAACAAGGTCAGTGGGAAAGCCGGCGCTACCTTAGCCAGGGAGGGGCCGGAGGCGCCGTGACAAACTCGCCGGCGGTGACCTCAGACAATGTAAATACAAACCTGGGGCTCGTGTTTATTTAAAGTTATTGGCATCGGGCTGGTTCCTGGTAGACAAAGATTATCTTGTTTACAGCGGCATCCAGATGATGGACAAGACTCTGTATAATATAAATCCAGCTCTGTGGAGGGGGACCCATTAGCATCAACAACTTCCCTCAAGCCAAACAAACCCTGCCAAGGCTCAAGCTGGAATTCATTTATTATACAGCTTCAAGTCGGCTTGTCTCAACATTCGACAACTGCAGAAGCAGGGGGCTGAAACTGATGGCTGAGGGCACGCCTCGCCCCTCCTTTCACTTCCAGCGTGTTTTGCAGAAGGCGTTTCTTTCTGGCTTTGTCACGGAGTAGCGGTCATGTCTCTGCAGATGCTGTCGCGCCCGTCACCTCCCCATGAGGTGTGGCCATGGGCCACACATATGGACACCAGAGGTATGGGGGGGCAGGGACCACCCAGGAGTCACCACTGTCCTCGCAGAGGCCCTTGGGTGTCAGTCGACCTGGACTTAGGAACGTTAGTGAAGTTAAGTATACAGGGACAGATCGCAGGATTTCAGGGGAGATACAAGGAGCTCCGAGGGCACCAGCGCCTGGCCACGAGCTCTGCCCACGTCAGATTCAGACTTGCCTGGAATCAGAGGCCAGGCCTTCATGAGAATTGATTCACACGAGGAACCGGGGGCCTCCTGGGAACACTCACCTGAGGGCAGAGAGAATCTAGCAGACAAGCCAGACCCAGAGAGGGCAGTGACTCCAGGTCGCATCTTGTGACCACATCTGCAGAGACTCCCAGGGGGAGAGTCACGCCCAGGGAAGATGCGATGCCCAGACAGAGGGGACTAGGACAAGAGCAGGAAGAGCAGCAGAGGCTGGCGGCCATCACAGCGATGAGGACCCCAGGGAATAAAGCGTTGCTGTGCAAGGGTGGGTGGGCAGCAGGACTGCGTTTCTTGGAGGCCCAGTTTCTGAGGGCTTTTCTGCCTTTGCTGTTTCTCCTCTAGATAAGAACCATGTCTTTTTCTTTTTCTTTCTTTTTTTTTTTTTTAAATTAGAGATGGGTCTTGCTATGTTGCCCAGGCTGGTCTTGAACTCCTGGCCTCAAGTGATCCTCCTGCCTTGGCCTCCCAAAGTGCTGGGGTTACAGGTGTGAGCCATCATGCCTGGCCTGGACCACGTGTTTATCTGGTGTCCCTGGTGCTCTGCAGATAGTAGACTGGACACTGTGGAGTGACTCAGCACCAGCCCTGTGGCTTGCCTGTCCACTGCAGCCTGCTCTCTCTTGGCCACACCATCCTCTGGGCAGCCCTGGAGGACAGAGACCCTTCTGACTTCCCTGTCTTCTGCAGCCAGAAGTGGTGGGGCTGGCCATTGGAGTCTTCTCTTGGGAGTTTACAGGCAGCTGTGCCTCCTGTCTTTGGGAAAACCTCCCTGCAGGCTCAAGCCACCCTGAGAGGCCACCTTCACCCCCTGTACTCTCAGTCCCCACCACTACCCCGTAAGCTGAGGCCTTAGGCACTAGAAGGTAGGTCTTTCTCCCCAAGCCAAGTTCCACTGCCACCCTGTCTGGCTCCAGTGTCCAGGGGCCATGCTACACTGTCCCTCCCCCTCCCCAAACTCTGCCACACCATGAGCCTCATCCACCCAGAAACACCCTCTCAAATAGGAAACTCCTCTGTCTTCTCTACGCCTCAGCCCACATCTTTACTTTCGTGGGGACCTCCAGCACTGTGATTCCTCCACTTCCTCTGGTCCAACTTCAATCTTTTCTTCTCAAGCCACTAATCGCCCCACCACACGGCCCCTTGCACCTCTGCCACGGCTTGCCTGCCCCACCTTCACTCGGGACCCGCCCCACGCTCCACCTTCTTTGCCCTCAGGCTTAGGCAGCGCAGGAGTTATCTAGTGTTGCTAACAAATCACCCCAAAGCCCTAACAGATTAAGCCGACAAGCACATCATCTCACACATCTGTGGGCCCATCTGGGAAGTTGTGGCTTGTGGTCTCTCGTGAGGCTGTGGTAAAGATGTCAGCCAGGACTGTGGTCATCTGCATATGTTGGGGCTGGGGGAACTGCCTCCAAGGTGGTTCATCTCCTCAGCTGTGGGCTGGAGGCCTCTGTCTCTTCCCACGTGGGCTCTCGGTATGGCTGCTTGAGCTTCCTCATGACATGGCTGCTGGCTTCCTCCAGAACAAGTTAGAGAAGGAGCTTTGTGATCTGGAACTGGAAGTCACACATTGTTACTGGTGCTACCTTTTGTTCACTAAAAGCAGGTTGTGAAGTCCAGCCCCTATTCAGGGTGAGGGGAATTAGACTCCACGTTTTGAAAAGAGGAAGATCAAAGAATCTGTGGACACATTTTAAAACCACCACCGTTGACTTCATTCTTCTCCCACATGACAGCAGTCACTCTTCCTTCCTGCCCCCTTGGCTGTCGCCAGAGCCACCTTGTGAAGCCTTCCCTTGAGCAAGCTCGTCATCCATACCTCTGCTTTGGTCCCAGGGCAGCTAAGCCGTGGTGGAGGCGAATCCCAGACAGCCATGCTGCTGTGCCAATGTGTGCTTTCTGGCCCCGCTGGGCTGCTTCTGCTTCTTGCCTTCTTCAGGCCCAGGGGGCTCCTGCTGCTGTTCTTGGTGGCACATCCAAAGCCCCCCTCTCTCCCGGTGCCCAGACACAACTCCCTGCCCTGCTCAGTGCCAATGTGCCCTCTCACATACAACTGTGTAGTGTAGGTCTTCCCGCACACCTCAGAGAAGAGGCCTTCTCTTCTTATATGAGGGCTTGGTCATTCCCCATCCTTCCAGCAATCACCAGAGATTCCTCCCAGTCTTTCACCTTTCCACTGGCTCTGCCTTCCTGCCTCCCCTGCCTGAAACAAACAAATTCAACTTTGCTCCAGGTATTTTGTTTTAAGCTAAAACAAAATAATAATCCATCATTGGCCCAACATCCCTCCTGCACACAAGACCCGCACACCCGCCCTTCAGGGACTGCCCTGTCTCCTGACTCTGCAGCAGAGCTTCTAGAAAGAGTGGTCTGAACTCTTATTCTCTCGTCCCCCCTTCCCACTACCACCCACCTGCCCACGCATGCCAACCCAGCCTCCATTTTCCTGGTTCCATGATACCAGCTGCTCTGCCCTCATTCCAGCCGTTGAGGGCCACCACGTGGCCAAATCCATAGACACTAGATAGCCTGTGCTTTGTGGCCCCTGTGGCACCCGGACACCTGTTGATACCTCTTTCCTTTTGGTCCTTTCTCTCTCTCCATCTCTCCCATCTGCTCTGGCTCCTCTGCTTCTTCCTAGAATGTTCTTTATCTCTCTGAGGGATCTCACCAAACTCATCCTGCATCCTTGCCCAGGCATTCCTCACTGCCGTCCTGGTCCAGTCCTTGTTCAGGCACTCAGGAGCGACTGCCCAGCTGCCCTGGGCCCTGCTTCCAGTTCGACATCATGCGACCTCTCACCTCGACACGTGCCTGGCTCCATGCCCTCCCTGACTGTATTTCCTGCTTTGGTGGATGGCGACTCTCTCCACCTGGTTACTCAGGCTGGAACCTGGGGGCCTTCTATCTTCCCCCAGATATGACCAGCCAGTTAATTTATCTTGGAAAATAAGACAACAATAACAAAAATAGGCAGAGGTCATATGTGGGGTTCACTGTCGCCTCCGTCACCCTCCTCCCTGCTGACCCAGGCAAGGCCCTCAGCCTTTCTGGGCCAGTTTCCTCATCTGTTGGCTGGAGATCGTCCCACAGCCACCTCGTGGGGCTGCCGTACCGATCACATGACCAGCACGTGCAGGTGAGAGTGGCGGTTCCAGCTGCTGGTCCTCTCCGTAAGCAGGAACGGCCACTGCCAGGCCGTGCCACCTAAGGGCTGGCCAGCTCCGGAAGTGTGTGTTGCTGGTCTGCAGTGAGGTTAGTGTAGAAGGTAAGAGTAAGTGTTTTAAACTACCACAGAAATTTGACAGGGTAACTTTATGCCTGTTGAGTCTAATAATGATTTTTAAAAAGGGGGCTTCATCTCCTACCCATTAGGATGGCTGCTATGAAAAAACATCAACGAATCCTCATATTGGCAAGGACGTGAGACATTGGAACCCTCGTGCACTGTCGTCGGTGGAAATGCAAAATGGTGCAGCCTCCGTGGAGACCAGTATAGTGATTCAAGAAATGAAAACCAGAGCTACCTTGTGACCTAGCAGCTCCAGTTCTGGGTATGTGGCCAAGGCATGGCAGACAGGGGCTTGAAGACACATTGACACCCGAATTCATAGCAGCACGAACACCCAAGAGGTGGACAATTCAAGTGTCCATCAGTAGGTGAGTGGAGAAACCAAATGTGGAATATCATTCAGCCTTGTTAGAAATAAGGCTCAGAGTCATAAGGAAAAAGGAGCACTTAGACAAAGGGTTTATCAGCAAAGCAAATTTACTTCTGCACGGAAGGGGTCTCTTGTATGGCTGGGTGCTAGGAGACCACACAGAACAAAGGAGAGTAGAAGTTCTTATTTCTAACGCGACTCCTGCCCCTGTGTCTCTTCCTCATTGTCTGGGGCGGGACTGCATAATCTAAACTAGACCTGATTGGCTAAACATTTAAGCCAACCTGATTGGTTAAACATTGGCTAAACCTTTCTTAGATGAGGTGGACACGTGATGGGACAGAGGGGAGAAGAGGGAGGGGTCGTTTGTGGTGAACTAGAGAGCTGGACTTTTCTTACAGAAGAAAAAGAATGTCAGCTGGTGCCGATCATGCCACCGGTGCTGTGGCATGTGGGGCATAAAGTCAGAAAGAATAAAAAGAAAATAAAGGCTGGGGGGTCTGGGAATTAAAGAATAAAAGGTTGAGGAGGCTGTTTGAAGAGAAACCTTGCTGTATCTCACAGCTTCCCCTTTTTATGATGCTTTCTTTTCACACTTTTAAGCATATGTTGATTGTGCTGTTCGGCTTGATTTTTTAAAAGAAGTCTATCTGAATAGGGAAGGGGAGAGTTGAGGAGGGTTTTGTGAGCTGTTTCACTAAGTTTCTGCACTACCCCTCAGGCACGGGGTATGAGGCAACATCTAACAAGGATTAGTACACTTGTGACAATTTCAAAACGGGTTAAGTATTGAAGTTATTAACGCTTTCTATCTACTGAACTACTTTTCTATAAGGCCTGTAAGGGGAGCGTCTATCTTGGAGCGCTTGGCTAATTTGTTTGATGGAGAGGTAAAGCCTTGTAAGGCCTTTGTAACTGTTCTGTCGGGGGCTGTGTCATAGGAATGGAGGTGCAACACTGGGTTCTAACCATGATACAAACTTCGCTTTTTTCTTCTAGCATCCTGTCTGGTGGTGTTCTGTTCTCCCAGGCCATTTGACTGGTGGGCCTTAATTGTTCAGCTGTTCCTCTAACGGCATCTTCAGTATAGTTAACAAAACGTTGCTAGTAACAGTAAATGTAGTTTATCTAATTTACATTTGGGAATCCTGTATGGGTCACCAAAACTGTCAGAAATAAGGCTCAGAGTCGTAAGGAAAAACGAGCACTCAGACACAGGATTTCTCAGCAAAGCAAATTTAATTCTGCACAGACGGTTGTCTCTTGCATGGCTGGTTGCCACGAGAACACACAGAACAAAAGAGAGTCGAAGTTTTTATTTCTAACGCGACTCCTGCCCCTGTGTCCTTTCCCCATTGGCTGGGGTCAGGCTGCACAATCTAAACTAGACCTGATTGGCTAAACATTTAATCTTTCTTAGATACATTGGACATGTGATAGGGAGGTGGGGAAGGAGGAAGGGGTTGTCTGCAGAGAGCTAGAGAGCTAGTCTTTTCTTAAATAAGGAAAGCAATGTGAGCTGGTGCTGATAACATCACTGGTGCTGTGGCATGCCTGGGCATGAAGGGAAGTCAGAAAGAAGAAAAGGAGGAGAAAGGAGTGGGGAGTACTGGGAATTAAAGAATCAAAGGTTGGGCAGGCTGTTAGCAGAGAAACCCTGCCGTATCTCACAAGCCTTAAAAAGAAAGGAATTTCCAAAACATGCTACGACATGGATGAACCTTGAGGACATTAAGCTAAGTGTAAGAAGCCAGACACAAAAGGACAAATGCTGTGTAATTCCAATTATAGTGGATACCTAGAGCTGTCAGATTCATAGCGACAGAAAGTAGAAGGGTGGTTGCTGGGGGCCTGGGGGTGGGAAATGTGGGGCTGCTATTAAATGGGTAGTTCTGGTTTTGCCAAATGAAAGTGTTCTGGAGACCAGCAGCACAGCAGTGTGAATGTGCATATTACTGGAATGTGCACTTAAAGATGTTTGGGATGGTAAATGTATGTTATCTTACCCCAATTAAAATAAACATTTTGAAAAAAAAAAAGAACTTGTATTTTGGATGTCTTTTAAAATGGTATTTGTCTGGTAATTTATTTTCCAAAAGTCTCAGTGTAAGAAGGATTAGAAGCAAAAGGAGTCCTTCTCTGCACATCACAGATGCTTCCAGACTCGCTGCCCTGGCTCAGCTTCTCCCAGTTCCTCACTTGTTTGCTGCTCCAGTCCCCCACCTCCTCGACCCGCCCCCTAACCTCTGGCCACAGTGATCTTTCCAGGCAGACCTAACCTGCTGCCTATCTTGTGCAATGTTCTTACATCCAGGAAGAATGAGGTAACTGAGGTACAACAAGGTAGCTGAGGTATGCAGACAGGGGAAGGGTGAAGATGATGAAAAGGAGTTTATTAAGTGTTAGAACAGCTCAGAGGAGATCCACAGTGGATAGCTCCCTTCTGTAGGCAGGCAGGTCCTTCTGTCAAGTATTCAGCTCTCAGTAGAGAAGAGGCCCGGGAGAGGGTGGCTACTCTCTGCCTGGCAGCTTGCCCCGCCCTCTCTGCAGATCTCTTAAGCTATCAGTGGAGAGGGAAGCTCCTCCCTTCCGCTGGTCACCTCATCCTCTCCCTGCTGTGTTCTTTCTCTGGTCATTCTCTACCCTGGCTGAGCCTTGGGCTTCTATGGCCCTCAGAGGGGAGGAAGTTCCTGACAACTGGTCCATCAGCAGCCGTGGGTGGGCTCGGAAGAGTCACCGTGAGTCTCTACTCTGGTTAGTGGGACTGGCAGCCCAGTCCCTAGGCTTCAGACCATCCCTGGCCTGAAGGAGGGGACTGACTGAGACCCACCCCCTTCCGCCCAGGAATCTGTCTGCCTCCCACTGCCATTCATGGCCCTGGGCTCAGCACCAACCCCGCTTAGAGGTCGGAGCAGATACTGGGAGAGGAGAGAGGCCAGGCAGTGGGATCAAACACCCCTCGGCCTGCAGGGATGGGGGGTGTGGTGGGGATGGTGAGGGAGATGGGGGTGTCCTTCCGGGGACCCCGAGGCTGGAGGGATGCCCAGGTCCTGTGCCTGGGAGGGCAGTGGCAGCTCTAAGGGAGCTCTCCCCTCGCCATCTCGGAAGGGGCAGGACTCCTGCTAGTCCCTGGCTCCTGCCTGCTCTGTGGAGTGGGAGGCCCAGGTCTGTAGCCGTGGGTCAGGTGGCTGCAGCTTCACACAGGAGGGCAGATCCTGTCTGCTCCTGGCTCCCTCCGAGAGCACAGAGAGGCTCGGATCCACAGCTGCAGTTTGGGTGGCTGTAGCCCAAACTGAAGGGCAGAGCCCCTGTCTGTAGCCATAGCTTGGACAGCTGCAGCGACACCCGAGGAACTCCCACTCAGACTCAGAAGGGGAAGGGCTGCCACCAGCTTCGTGGAGTGTGCAGCCCCAGCCACGCCTCCCCGCTGCAGCCGGTGTGATGGCAGATGCCGTCACCGTTCCCTACAAGCACCCCCGGGCCTCCACATCTCACTTGCTGCCCTTTTGCTCATAATACTCTCGCTTGTCAAAGACTGCCTCTTCCAGGAAGCCTTCCCTGAATGTCTAAGCATCACTGTCACAGATCATCCTACACCAGCCTCCTCTGTAAATTTAAGAAGCTGTAAAAACAAGAGTCCAAGCACTTTGATGGCAACCGAGAGGGAAGCTTTAGGTGAGCAGGCCCCTGGCTCTTCTCGAGGGATGCCTGGAAGGTCCTCCAGCCGCTTGCGATGAATCGATGTCTTCTACCTGCATTTACAGTTTCCTCCGACATCCACATTTGCAAATCAGAGCAATACAGGTGTCCTTCAAGCCTGCACAGGTGCCGGTGGCATCAGACAAGAGGGCCCAAGGTGAGCCCTCTAAGGACCGTCAGCTGGACCCCCTCCTGCCCATGCCTGAGTGCTTGCAGCACTGAAACGGCAGCACAGAGCCATCTTCACGCCTGAGAAGATGGACGTGCTTTCTTGCAGCCTGGGAGAATCACAGGGTCTTCCCAGGCCAGGTTGCTGATGGGTTTCTCAGTGACCGGAGAGCAGCGGGGCTCAGCTGGCAGCCACCCAGAGCACCTTGGTTGCTCACTCACATAAATCCCGGTGCAGACAACGGGCCCTTCTTCTGCAGGTGACATCCCTGCACCAGGCAGGTGATGGTCCTGCTGGCCTTCTGAGCCCCACTTTGCTTCCCTACATTCTGCAGTGAAATCACCACTGCCTTTGACCAGGCACGGCCCAGATTCTGACTGGGTATCTGGGTTTGAACTGAGTGCAGAACCCCTTAAATACGTTGTTTCTAAAAAATCTGCCAAATGACACCTGCAGACAGAAAGGGGCATCTCCTTTTATGTCACGACAGAAACAGAAGGGACAGTGTTCTTCCAAGACCCAGCTCTTCTTTCCAGGGCACCCAGATCTCAGCGTCCTGGGGGTGATGATTTTGGGTTTTACTTTTTGTTCTGTAAACAGCAAAAAACCTTTATTATACACTGTCTCAATGTAGAATTTAAGAATCATTTATGGCCAGACACAGTGGCTCATGCCTGTAATCCCAGCACTTTGGGAGGCCAAGGTGGGTAGATCACCTGAAGTCAGGAGTTCGAGACCAGCCCAGCCAACATGGTGAAACCCTGTCTCTACTAAAAATACAAAAAATTAGCCAGGCATGGTGGCGGGCGCCTGTAGTCCCAGCTACTGGGGAGGCTGAAGCAGGAGAATCGCTTGAACCTGGGAGGTGGAGGTTGCAGTGAGTCGAGATTGTGCCACTGCACTCCAGCCTGGGCGACAAGAACAAAATTCCATCTCAAACAAACAAAACAGAATCATTTATGGTTTCTGCATTTCCTGCAATCCTCTCAGGTATAATATGTCACATTCAAACTGGAAGCTAAATCCTAGTGGAAAGTTTCTTGTGGTTCATATTTTTAACCAGTAAGTTGCAGGTTTACGCAAACAAATGAATATTATAATTTGGTAGATAAGCAAATACATTACATTTATAGGATTAAGTATCTTCCATGAAAGTTTTGATTGCTCCAAGGAGATGCCCCTGGTACAGTCTGCCAAATCACCAGCACACGACCCTGGAGGTCTGGATCTGAGACTAAACAGGTCTGGGCCGTGCCTCTGCAGGGCTTCCTGCTCTAATGGAGAAACAGAAAATGCCTGATAAATAGAAAGAGTCATTGTTGGCATTTTTAAGCCAGCTGGGAGCCTTGAGAATTGAGATTTGACCTACATACAAGGGAACAGACCTTTCACAGACCATGAAGTGCTGGGCAGGGTCGTAGAGGACAGTGGCATGGCTGACGACCGGCGTGGTGTTCTGGGCCCACACAAGCCCACTCCAGCTCTGCCAGCTCCGGGCACCTGGTGAGGCACCAACTGGTTTTCAATTATCCCAGGTATGAGGGGTGGCTTCGAGTTTTTGCGGCTTTGGAGTGTGACATTCCTGACAGATGGAAGGGCTCCCCAAGAACACCTACCAAAGCAGAGGCTGTGTCTGAATGGACACCCCAGCAGGTGCGCCAGGGACATGTGTGCTGGGAGGCAAACTCTGGATCGAGGCAAAGGTAAATGAACCAGCTGTGGCCCTCCAGCCAACTCATGCTGGGGGCCTCGGAAATGATCTCTGAGGATCTGTCACTGGCACAGATGGTGAGGCGCAAGGCGGCTGCGGAACAGAACGCACAGGAAGGCGCTGAGGGCGGCTTCCACGTGTAGAGCAGACTCCCCCTGGCCCAGCGGCAGTTGCCCCACATGAATGGAGCTGTTCTCTTCTCGGGGTAGCCGGGGGAAGGCATGCGAGTGGCTTTTCAGATCTGGGGTCCCTGGCCTTTCCTTGATGAAGGGAGGTGTGTGGGGTGCTGGCCTTGGGGCTCAGGGCGAGCGTGGAAAGTTCCAGTGTGGCAGGTGGCGGGGCTGGGGATACCCAGACACGGCCTGGAAGCTTTGACGAAGGGGGATGTGGAAGCACCACTCTGCTTCCTGCAGGGCTTAGAGACTGACCCATGCTGTGCCAGTGACTCATGAGGTGCCACCCACAGGCTGGGGGCTTGTGATTTAAATTGTTCTACTTTTCTTGACTGCAATGTTTTCCAAAGTCAGCAGGATTTCAGTTTTTTAAAGAAGGGGTGGGAATGTCTGTGTGCTGTTCACATGGACTCAGGACAGCCACTTTGCCCCTTCTGGGAAGTGCCCAGAAAGCAGGAGGGCTCCCCAACAAGGCCGGTGGTGGTGGGGTCAGGCCTGCAGTGCCCAGGGTCAAGCTTGTGTTGCTGCTAAGCTGAACTAGGCAGTGGTCCCCAGGGATGGCAGGAAGTGACGAGGGATCAGGGATCTGCCCACCGACTCCTTATTTACAAACAGTAAGTAAACACACATGCAAGCTGTCGCTGCCCTGAGGGCGCTGGCCTGCTGCCACGGCAGCTCCTGGATCCTGGTGCTTGGGCGCTTTGGCTTTATAGCATTTGGAGAGCAACTTGATTGGAGCAGGCTGTGGACTTTGCTGATGCCGGGAAATTATTTTCTCTTGGATGCAAGCCCTCCTTTGCTTGCTGGGAAAGGGGCAGAGTTGGTTCTGGCTGAGCACCAGCGGCAGATACATCATTTTTGTTATTTTGGATGCCTTGAAGCCCTTAGCACAGACCTCTGGGTGCCCTTGGTGTACAAGGCACAATTCAGATGTGGCTTAAGCGTCAACTCCTCAGGGAGACCTTCCCCGACCACTGTTCTTTAAAAAACAACCCCCCAAACCCAAACAAACAAAACAAAACAACCCACCCGGGTCCACTTTATTCACACCACTTCACTCTATCTGGAAATATTTCTCTTTGCTGAATGATCTCTCTCCATTAGACAGTGTGCTCCTTCAGCACAGGACCTTGTTTTCACGGACACGGCCCTATCCCAACCCCGAAAACAGTGCATGAAACACAGCAGGTGCTTTGGAAATCAGGACACGAATGCAGTGCTTTAAAATGTGTCCAGGACTTGTTTTAATCGGGTTTGGGAAGACAAGGGGACACTGAGATGACTGTCCTGAAGGAAGATGCTTTTATACTCACAGATCCCTGGAAGCAGGGGGAGCAGCAAGCACCAGGGCCAGTCGGGAGGACTCCCTGCGGTTTCCAGGGAAGGAATGGAGGCCCAGCAGGTTTGGGGTCGGAGGGCTTGAATACAGGGGCTCTACTGTCAGCCTGAGTCATCCTGGGATTGGGGCAGAGGAAGGCTGCCTCCTGGAAGTGTGAAAGCCAGTTAGAGGAGGTGACTGGTGTCCGGGCTGTGGACTGGTCAGGTTGCGGAGCCAAGGCACGCCCAGAAGCCAGTCACTTGCTATCTGCAGGACTCAGCTAACCCTGGGAGTGGCAGTTCCTTCCGAAGTCCACAAGGCCCCACTGTTGAAGCAGCATGCAATCAGTAAAATTTAAAAAACACACACACACACAATCAATACAGAATGACTCTTTGACATGTGTGGCAATGTAGAGATTGTGGGTGCAGATGTTTAGATAAACGTGAGAACCAAACAGACTTGTAGTAAGCTAAGACAACTTGGTGTATCATTCCATTTCTGTTCCTCCTGAAATCAACACGCTTCCTTTGGGTGGTTTTGCCAAAGGAATCCCTCAGTGGGAAAACAATATCTTCTGATACTCTCCTCCCAAACTTTTTGTTGAGTACCACATACATTCAGAAAATCATATCTATCCTAAGCATAGAGCTCATGAATGTTCACAAGCTGGACACATCCAGGAAACCAGCACGCAGACCAAGAACAGAACGGTGAGGGTAGCTAGGAGCCTTCTTGTAATTCCTGCATTTCACCTGCAACGCCCATTCTAACTTCTAACAACACAGGTTAGTTTTGCTGGCTTTTCCCTTCTTAAAAATGAATTCAAATTGTGTCTAGCTTATTGTGTTCAAATGGTATTTGTGAAATTCACCCACATTATGGCCAAAGGTTGAAGACAGTTTATTCTTGTTGCTGTGCAGAACGTGTGAATATATCACACAATGTATATGACGTATACTTAACCATTCCAATGCTGAGGTGAATGCGGGAAATTTCTAGTTTGGAATGGTAAACGCTTCACCGACTTTTGCCTGCTGGTCTGTGTCAGTCTTTTAGTTGCAAGAAACAGAACTTCCTCTGGACAACCTGACTCAGAAAGGTGGTTTACTGTAACCATTCTACGTAAGGGGAACAGCTAGGCTTCGGAAAGGATGGGACTCCCTTACTAGGGGATCCTGGTGGCAAGAGCTCGAGGTCAACCTCGCTGAGACAGAACAGCATGTGACTCGACTTGCCTAGAGCAGGGTCCCCGCCTCTGATGCATGGGATGCTAGTTGTCCCCCGGAACTTCAGTGTGCCATGGAGGAAAACAGGACCTGTGGCTCAGTCAGGTGGAAAACCAGTTTTAAAAGGTGACAGCTCTCAGGACGTTTCACAGGAGAGACGTTTGACCTTTCACACTCCAACCATAAGCAGGGATATTCCTGAACTTGACTTTTCTCGTGCAGCATCTACTCACATCTCCAGGGCTCTGGCGCTCCAAGAAACAGCTTGGGAAAATGCTGCACTGAAGTCAACTGAACGGAGGGGAGAGGTGGAAAATACGTTTTGGCCTGCATTTTTCATGCACAGACTTTTTTTTTGGAAAATAGGAAACTCTGGAAACAGATGCTCAGTGTGACCCTTCAGGAAGAGCCGTCTGGCAAGCGTAGGTGTTACGGTTTGCAGGGTGCCTGCCTTCAGGTCCACTGTCGCATCTGTTCCCAGGGGTGGGTAGGATGGGTGGGATAGCCCAGGTGACAGAACTGGCAGCCAATGCCACGTGCTCCTAGAAAGCGGAGAGCCCAGGGCAGCATAGATTCAGACGCAGGCTCCCGGGCAGAACCGCATGGCGCCCCCGGCCCTGCCGGCCCGGTGCGGGGGCTGGGCTCTGGATGAGGACTGGGAATGTCATCCCGGGCCTGGACGGGCGCACCTGGGAGCCAGCCTAGAGGAGAACGAGTAGAAAGAAGGCCCAGGAGTGGCTCGGAGGGTCCCGGCAAGGTCACGGTTGGAGATGAACCTGCGAAGAATCCTGAGAAAGGGCGGAGGCCTTGGAGGGAAGCCAGGGAAACGCCTAGGGAGCAGCCGAGGCCGCCCCGCCCCGGGAGAAGGCGCAGGTGCATTAGCGCTGGGGGTTTCGGGGCGCTGGGAGTGGGGAGCGCTGGGGGGTGTGGGGCGCTTGGGGATGTGGGGCGCTGGGAAGTAGGGGGCGCTGGGTGATGGGGGCGCTGGGAGGTGGGGGGCGCCGGGAGGTGTGCAGCGCCGGGGGGTGTGGGGCGCCGGGGGGTGTGAGGCGCTGGCCGGTGTGGGGCGCTGGGGGGTGGGGGCGCTGGGTGATGGGCGTTGGGAGTGGGGGGTGCTGGGGGGTGTGGGGCGCTGGGGGTGTGGGGTGCTGGGGATGTGGGGCGCTGGGGGTGTGGGGCGCTGGGGGGTGGGGGGCGCTGGGAGATGTGGGGCTCTGGGGGTGTGGGGCGCTGGGGGTGTGGGGCGCTGGGGGGTGGGGAGCACTGGGAGATGTGGGGCTCTGGGGGGTGTGGGGCGCTGGGGGGTGGGGGGCGCTGGGGCTGGGGGGCCGGGGCGGCGGCGGGGCGGCCTGGAGGTGCGCCCTGGGCTCCCTCTGGAGCGCCCAGCCAGCTCAGGGGCTGCAGCCGGCACCGCGGGCGCCTTGGGCTCCGCCTCAGCCTTCCAGCCCGCTGCCTCCTCCCAGGCGGGACTCGGGACAGCGACTGAGCAGGGCACGCGCCGCCCCTCCGGCGCCCGGCTGCCCGGGCCAGGCTCCTCCGCCCTCGCCGCGGCCCTGCCCTGTCCCTTCCCGCAGCTCGCGGGGCCTGGGCTGTCCCCGCCCTCCTCCGGCGTCCGCGGCAGCTTTCCCGGTTCCCCAGCCAGACTGTCCGGCCGGTCACCCCCGCTCCCACCTGCTGTGCGGAGACTAGAGCACACACCGCACCCAGAAGCGGGAGGGGCGGGACGTGGGTGCTGGAGGCGGGGGTGTGGTGCGGGGTGTGTGTAGTGTGCTGTGTTTGTGTGTGGGGTGTGTGTGTAGTGTGGTGTGGTGCGGGGTGTGTGTAGTGTGCTGTGTTTGTGTGTGGGGTGTGTGTAGTGTGTGGTGTGTGGGGGATGTGGTGTGGGGTGTGTGTAGTGTGGTGTGGTGTGTGGGGGTGTGGTGTGTGCAGTGCGATGTGTGGTGTATGTGTGGTATATGTAGTGTGGTGTGGGGGTTTTTTTGTGTGGTGGTGTGTGGTGGTGTTTGTGTGGTGTGTGTGCGTGTGGTGTGTTTGGTTCGTGTGGTATGTTGGTGTGTGTAGTGTGTGTGTTGTGGTGTGGGTATGTGTGGGGAGTGTGCGTGGTGTGTATAGTGCGGTGTGTGTGGCATGTGTGTGTGGTGTGTGTGGTCTGGTGTGTGGTGTTTGTGTGGTGTATGTAGTGTGTATGTTGTGATATGTGTGTGTGGCATGTGTGTAGTATGGTGTGTGTGTGGTGTGGTATGTGTGTGTAGTGCGTGTGTGGCATGGTGTGTGTAGTGTGTGTGTGGCATGGTGTGTGTAGTGTGTGTGGTGTGTGTGGTGTAGTGTGTGTGGGGTGTTTGCGTGTGATGTAGGGGGTGTGAGGTGTGTATGCAGCAGGGCATGTGCAGAAACAACACAGCAACACACCCCTGATCCACATGGGGTGTGGAGCAGATGCTGCGGAGGCTGCCTGGCCTGTGGGCATTGGCACTGGGGACTGGCTGGCCCAGGGACTGTGCTCTCCCACGCTGTCCCCCGCTTAGCTGCTTAGCTCCGAATCCACCTCCTGGCTCCTCACCCTGGCGACCAGGCCCTGTGCCTTCTGTGGGGCAGCCTGTTCCCATCAGCAGAGTCCCAGTAACCCAGGGGACCCCAACGTGGTGCAGTTGTGCCTAGTTTTCTAGTTTGCTTCATGCACTCCCAGGACCTGCCTGCCCACATCCCGCCCAGGGCCTGCTGGTCCATTTTGGAGATTTGTGTCCAGCTCTCCAGGAGGCCCCAGGGCCAGGCAAGTGCAGGGTCCCGTTCCACTCCCCAGGGCCCCTTGTCCAGCTTCCAGGACCTCTGCTCTCAGAACCCCGATGACTTCTCTTTGCTCTGTAGGGACCTTCGCTGCTTCATCAGTCACCATATCTGAATTCTGGCCTGCCACTCAATCCTCCAATATTGACCAACAACAGGAGATTCTCCCTGTCAATCTGAGGAGTGAGGTGTGTTTCCGTGACTGGACTCCAAATACAAGTCCTCCGCCTCTCCATCTGTCTCTCCAGTGATCTCAGAGGCATGGTCTTAACACTGAGCAGAGTTTCTTGCACAAGCTGAGGAGTAGATCCAAATGATCAGTTCTAAAATTCTATTCTTACTGAAGATTGCTGGTGGAAATATCAATGCGTACAAAATGAAAAAGTTTAACAGTGATTAATACTGCGTTTCAACAGAAGAATCCAATCATCTTGAGAAAATTTCAATTGGCAAAATTTGCCTTGTGGAATTGTATGCAAGGGAATCTGTGGGTCTGATATGTGGTGGGCTTTGGATGTGTTGTGTAGCTCAGTGTCCCTTCCTGCTACTTCAGGTCATAGCTTCAGTTGTAGCCACCTGCCCACCATGTCAGGCCATGCGATTCAGAGCGCTGCTCTCCCCAGCGCTGGGATAGCACTTGACTCACGCCTGCCTCCTTTCTATAGAACTTGATGCTGGAAACACCAGGTGAGCTGGAGCTTCTGCTGCTGCGGCGCTCCCACGATGCAGCCTGAGAACAAAGCCCGCCAGAAAGAGAGGAGAGCAGATTTGAGTGGTAAGCTGGAGACACTAGGTGTGGGTGGTGTCCCTTGAGCTTTGACGCCATGCCACATTTGGATGTCTGAATCCAGCCTGACATCCGTGATTTTGCTTTTTGCGTAAGCCAGTGTGTGTCCTACTAGATAGGACAGATTTCTCTAGAAGACCTACGAAGTAAAAGACTTGAAGCTATTGCAATGGTTCAGGCACTAGGACACTGGCAGGAAAGTGGAAAGAAGGCAGCAGAGTTAAGGAAATATTTCTGAGGTCAGCTCTGGAAGTCTCGGCTACTGAGTGAATACAGTGGCTGAGAGAAATGGAAGCATCGCACCAAGTAAAAAAAGATGGTGCTGAGATTTGGGTTACCAGGTCAATGACCGATATAATGCCCTTAATGGGGTCAGGCATCTCAAACACAGAAGGATGAGTGCAGAGCTGAAGATGAAGAATTCTGCTTTGGACGCCATGAGTGTGAGGTACCCAAGGATAACTCAATGGGAAGCAGTCACAGCAAAGCAAACAGGGTGTGCAGCTGAAACTCACAAGGGTGGTTGGGCTGTGGGGAAGATTTGTAATCGCCCACAGATGAATTCATTAAAAGCATGAGAGTGAGTAGAGGGGTGGTGCATGGCACTAACCCTAGACTGAGGATAGCTTCCAAGGAAATCCAAAGGACAGGGGAGGAAGAGGAGCCCACCAGGGAAACCAGAAAGAGACCCCTGGAGAGACCCGAGGACGGCCAGAAGCATAGCCTTCGAGACTAGGAGCCAGCTATTCAAGAAGGGAGTCGTTTGCCGTGGATGCCATGGGCCACCGTGTCCCATCTAGGAAAGCACATTGGGTTCTTTCTTGAATACACTTATTATCCACACTTTAAAGACTCTATGTCGCCGACTTCCCTTCACCCTGCTCTTTACCTTCTCCTCTTCCCTGGTCATGAGGGCCTCTGCTAAAGGGTAGAGAAAGGAACTTCTGACTAAAGAAAACTTTGGGGTTACGCAGTGCAAGCCGCTCTCCCTCTGTTTGTGAAGAAATGAGACTATGGCCACCCATGGGAGTGGGATCACGTTGGTTTCTGGAGCAATCATTAGTAGCAACTTTTACAGGGGGTCATTTCGGTTCACCTCTGGGAAGCAATTCGTTTTTAAGAAAAATAGATGCAAAGTTACTAAGTACATCTGACATTTAAACCATCTCCAGCAGATAAATGCTGATACTGACATCCCTCACCAGAAAAAGAGAAAAATCCATCTTAAGGAAGAGAAATGACCTTCGCTGAGTTAGGCTCCTGGGTCCCCTTTCATTGGAGGGACATCCCAAGTTGCTGAGCCTGCAGTTACTGCAGTCCTCGGTTCCAGAACCTAGCAATTTTAATGTAGAGTACTTTATTGATCGGAGGCACACAGGTAAGAAGAAATGTCAACATTAAATGTATGAGTTATTTGGTACAAAAATTTTTTAAAAAAGGGAACTACCTTGGCATTGTGTATTAAATGTTTACCTAAGACTATTAAAAAAAAAAAAGAAAAAAAAAAGGGAGCCATGGTTGCGCAGCGGGCCGGCCGGGGGGCTCCTGCCCCCGGGCCCCGCTGCCCCGACTGCCCGACCCCGCTGCTCGGGCTGCCCGCGCCGCGTCGGTAGCGCGTCCTGCCAGGGCTGAGATCTCTTTAATGATGGAGGGAAGCAGGCAGAGGCTAGAGTCTCGGCCATACAAGATCAGCGAATCATCAAAGGTGAACCGCTGGGCCGACCACTCAACCACCGTGCTGCAGAGGCGGAACGAGCAGCGTCTCCGCGGCCTCTTCTGCGACATCGTCCTGGTGGCCGATGAGCGGCGCATGCCAGCCCACCGTAACCTGCTGGCCGTGTGCAGCGACTACTTCAACTCCATGTTTACCACTGGCATGCGGGAAGCTTTCTAGAAGGAGGTGGAGCTGATCCGCACCTCCTACATCGGGCTCAAGGCCGTGGTGGACTTCCTGTATGGCGGGGAGCTGGTGCTGGAAGGCGGCAACATTGACTACGTCCTGGAGACGGCCCACCTGCTGCACATCTGGACGGTGGTGGACTTCTGCTGTGAGTACCTGGAGCAGGAGGTGAGCGAGGACAACTCCTGTACCTGCAGGAGCTGGCCTCCATCTACAGCCTCAAGCGGCTGGACGCCTTCATCGACGGCTTCATCCTGAACCACTTTGGCACGCTGTCTGTCCTTCACACCCGACTTCCTGCCGAATGTCTCCATGCAGAAGCTGTGTGTCTACCTGAGCAGCAGCGAGGTGCAGCGGGAGTGTGAGCACGGCCCCTCTAGGCCGCCCCGCAGTGGCTGACGCAGCAGCCGGAGCGCGAGGCCCACTTCCACTTCCCGCTCATCCCCAAGAACGACCTCCTGCACCGCGTCAAGCCGGCCGTGTGCTCGCTGCTGCCCAAGGAGGCCAACTGCGAGGGCTTCATGGAGGAGGACTTGCCCTATCACAACAACGTGGCGGCCCAGCCCGTCATGCAGACCAAGCACACGGCACTGCGCACCAACCAGGAGCCCTGCTGTTCGTGGGCGGCCAGATCTCCGAGGGGTGTCTGGAGCTCAGTGACGACACCAGCTACCTGGACGCCAAGAGCGAGAAGTGGGTCAAGGAGACACCGCTGCGCGCCCGGCGGAGCCATCACTGTGTGGCTGGGGGGAGCTTCATCTTCATCGCCGGCGGCAGCTTCTCACGGGAGAACGGAGGGGATGCGACCTCCAATTTTCTTTATAGGTATGACCCCCGCTGTAAACAGTGGATCAAGGTGGCCTTCATGAACCAGCGCCGCCTAGATTTCTACCTTGCCTCCATCGAAGACATGCTTGTGGCCGTCGGTGGCCCGAATGAGAAGGGAGAGCTGTCTTCAGTGCATCATGATTGTCTCAAGTTTTATCCAAGCCCTATGTATTTCAGATCATCCGTATTCCTTGTTCTGTACCCAGAGGGAGATCGGGAAAACCCTTAAGTCTCTATTTGAGGCAAATACATCTTTGTCACTGCCCCAGCCCATGTGATTGAGAGGCAATTGAAGAAGAGAAGAGGGGTGCTTCGCACATGGGAGGAGCTCAGTGTTGAGACACTCCCGGCTCTGTTCGGAAATAGCACTGATTTCTTAGCATACTTTTTTGGTGTTAATACAGAAAACATAAAAAACACAGTTAAAAGAATGAAGCATGTCTACACACATCTGGACAGAAAGACCGATGAGAAGCTGGTAGCAGTGAGGGATGACAGTGCTTGCCCCTGGGTTGAATAGCGGAGGAGCTAGGAGGGAAACTGTCTGCTCTTTGGGACCCTTTCAATTTCATGTTGCAGATTTACAGAGACAGATGAATTAAACATTATATAAAAAAAGTAATAAAACCACTGATAGGATCTGTGTTCCAGGAAGGAAAAAAAGCATATTACATAATAGGTCAATGCCCAGAAATAAAAGCAGGAATTTAACTAGAGCCTATGCTAATCATAAATCCCTTCCCTGTTCCAGAATCCTGTTGTCTCTGGGGTCTTGGTCCATTATCTAGGCCATGGAGTGGTGGAGTGGGATGCTGCTGATTTCTAGGCAGGAAATAGGGGCCAGGGACCCTTGTAGTGTCATTTCTGGGTCATGGAAAGGAGACCACTAATTAATGATGGAAATCCCACGGGCCTCCCAGGATGTAGGCAGCCCAGACCTGGACTCATTCACATGCAAAGGAAGTGGCCGGAAGAGGCTGCAGTTAGCAGGGGTGAGGGATGGGAGAGCTCGCTAAGGGGCCTGTGTCTGTGGGGGAGGGAGAGGGCTGAGCGACACAAGCCGGCCTGGGGGCAGGAGCCTGCGGTATTTCCAGGAAAGCAGAGGAGGCTGTGGGGGGCGTCGGGGCTAAAGAGCCAAGTGTGGAGACTGCAGCGTCTTGTCAATCTCCAGAAACTCAGACCACCCATCCTCTAAAGGCAGGTGGATGATCAAGGGGGCCGCGGAGACATTCCAGATCACACTGAAGCTGAGCCCCGCTGCCTGACTCAGCGTGGTTTTTAACAGACACTCGCTGCCATCCGGCCCGGACCCAGCTGGCGCTGTGGGTCCTTCCACCCCAGTTAGGAAGTGTGGTGGTTCCCGCGGAAGCCCCTGCCAGGGTGAAGAAACTCGGTGTGGGGCTCTAGATTAGTCCGCTGCTCACAAACCGAGTGCCCCTCGGTGCCCCAGCCTCTCCCTCTATAAAACAGAGAGAGTAGGAATACCGGCCCAGAAGTGTTGGGCAGGTTAAAGGAGAAAATCCACTGGAAGCAGTTAACAAATGACACAGTAAGGGCTTAGCACCTGCCAGCCGAAGTCCTCTGCACCCGTCATTCCCTACCCAAACCCCCTTAGCCTGCTAAGCCAGACACAGGAGGCTTGCACCTGCCGCGGTCCCCGTGTGTTTTAACAGGCTCCTGGGGAAGCGGTGTGGAAAATGGATTAGGGAGAAGGCCAGAACCTCGGAACCCAGGGAGAGGTCTGCAGGCATCCAAGTGGGAGCTGGAGAGGCGGACAGGGCCCTTGGCAGGGGGATCCAGGAAATATTTTGGAGAAATTTTCTCTAAGACTTAGTATCAGGTGGGAAGCGGTCACTTGGCGGGGGGCACCGGCTTTGGAGGCAGGAGGGAGGTGGAGCCGGGGAAGGCAGCTGCAGGGCCGCCCTGCGGGGTGGGCGTGGAGGGTGGCTGGGGGCGTAAGGCCGGGGGCGCGGGGCCGCAGGGATTCGCCTGGAGGAGCGAGCCTGGGCGCACTGGGGCACCGATTCCTCCGGGGCCGGTCGGCTCCGCTACCGCTGCGCTCGGAACCTGCCAGACGCCCCGCAGTACCCGGCGTCCTTCCTGCCTCCTCCGCGCCCCGTCCTCCGTCCGAGTCCCAGTCCCGCCCACCCTGCCGGCGCCTCCGCCCTTGGCTTCCCACGACCTAGGAGCGACGCGCGCAGGATCCGGTGGAGGCTGCTTTCCCGCGAGCCTCCGTCCAGGACGGGGAAAGGAGTGGACCCTCCTGGCTCTAGGTGCCTGGGTCCCCGGAGGCCTGCGGAGGCCTCGCCCACGCCGCCCGCCCACCAGCCTCGTCTTAGCGCTGGGGCGAGGGCACAGGTGGCACTCTGCCCATCGCTCCAGCTGGGGACCCCCCCCACCCCATATCGTCCCCGCTAACCGCATTCCACCTTCACCCAGCCCATAGCCACCCGGGGTCCCCTTCCCGCCTGTCGCTATCCGAGGATCCCCCGCCCCGTGTCCCGCAGGCAGCAGGGGTCTGGAGGATGGAGGGCGGACCCCGCAGATGACTGTACCACCCTCCCTCCCCTCCCCGCGGGGAGCAGCCCCCAGGCCCGCCCCGCGCTCCGTGCCCCGGAGGGACTGGGCTTTCCCCAAGGTGTGCGGCTCCTGGAGAACACGCGCCCTCCAGCTGGACCTCGCTTTCCGGTTTCCAGCTGGCCAGGCCGTCCGTTAATTTGCCTGCTTCGTCTTTTCCTCACAGAAAAAGCAACCTGATTCGGAGGAACGGATTGCTCGGGGCGGCTCCCAACTCCAGTTGCGGGTTCCGCCGCGGGGGCCCTTCGGAAACGCGCGGACTCGCGGGAGGGCGCAGCGGTCCCGGGGGCGCCTGAGAGTAACGGGCGCGAGGGCAAACGCCGAGCGGCCTCCCTGTGCGGGGTGCAGGCGGTGCCCCCCGGGGCTGGGCTCGCCGCGGAAGGCCCCCGACACGCAGGACTTTTGGTTCAACAGCCCGACGGTGCGCGCTGCCTCCGCCCTCTCCCCGCTCCCCGTCCCGCGCGTCCGGAGTGTGGGTGAAGTGTCAGAAGCGCTTTATGCTTGGCCAACCCAAACCACGAACCTCCGCACCAAAGAGCCCACGTTCCTGCTCCTCTGGGGTTTTAACCGCCAAGGGACATTGGAGGAGGGGTGTTCAGCCTTCCCATTCTCTTAGGCCTGGCCACTCCCCAACCTGTTTGTAAGTGGCCATTTCTGATGATTCCAGTGCAAAACATGTTTCTCCTTTTGAGCTGCAGAAGCCTTCCTTGTTCCTGCCGTTGGGAGAGCATCCATCATCTGCAGCTGCGTTTCTCGGCGGGTCTTGTCCCTTAGCGCCCACCTAGGGGTCATTCTAAGCGTCCCGAGACCTGCTTGTTCACCCCAACACGCCCCAGCACATGGCCGTGCCCTAAGGGGTCTTTGAGGGCATTTTAGGTGAGCGGCACCCCTACCTGGGCTCCATGGGGCTGACTGGGTTTGCCCTTTGCTGCCATGTCAGTGAATTAACTGCTGTCCTTGGGACGACTGCCCAATGATTTGGCCTCTGGAGCATCTCAGTTGTGTATTTCACAAGTCCTCCCATCTTCTCCACCTGCTGAAGGCATATTGCCCTGATATGGTTTGGCTCTGTGTCCCCACCCAAATCTCACCTTGTAATAATCCCCACGTGTCATGGGCGGCACCAGGTGGAGGTACCTTGGTCTCCTGCCAGTGAGTTATCAGGAGATCTGATGGCTTAAGGGACTTCCCCCCACTTCCCTGGGCGCTCATTCTCTCCTGCCAAGCTGTGAGGAAGGTGCTGTTCTTCCCTCTTCACATGAACTGCCTCCATGATTGCAAGTTTCCTGAGGACTCCCCAGCTATGTGGAACTGTGAACCAATTAAACTTCTTTATAACTTAACCCAGGTATTTCTTGGATATTTCCTCGTAGCAGCGTGAGAACAGACTGATACACCCCGCACGTGGAGTAGTGGGAGCTGGGGGAGTTAGGAGGTCCCAACAGGGTAAAGGTGTGATAGGGTCTTGGGACAGGGGGAGCGCTGCCTGAGGAGGGAACGCTGGGCAGGGCACTGAGGCTCCACTGAGCTTGGTGAGCATGAGGCTGAGAGAGGGACGCATGGATTGAGGAGTCAGAGGTGACATGGAAAGAACCTGGGGTTTTGCCAGGCATAGGTGAAGGAAGGCCACTTAGGTACTGGCAGTGGGGAGAGAGAGCAGTGAGTAGTGGACAGAGGAAGAGAAAGCAGAACACTGGAGCACAACACTGGGAGGCGAGCAGAGGTGGCTGGGGTTCTCATAGGGTGCATTCTGGCATTTATGTTTTGAAGAATAATTTTTGTTCCTATTAATGCTTTTATAATAGTTGTAGGAAAGAAGAAAAAAATATGAATTAGCTATTAGGAGGCTTCTTTTGAAGTTTTTCAGTTCAGAAACATGTCCCACTTTACAAAATAGGAAAATCCTAAGTTAAAAAATGTATGGAGGTCAATAATTGACATTTTAGTCTGACAAGACAACTCACTGGAGCTTCCTTAGAGACGTATTAGAAATTCAGAGCTGCACGCATTTTTCCCCACCAGTTAAACTGAAACAATATAAAGTGAGTTATTTCTTTTGAGACTGAGAGGCCTTTAGCTAATGAAAAAGGTATCTGTAGAAAGAGGCATTCTTGATTTTTATCTACAAGACACAGCACTAAACCCAGGAATGTCAGATGGGTATTATGTCTGTCCATGACAGAAAGGTACCAACCATATTGATATAACTAAGATTGGTCTTAGCAGACACTTCAGCAATAAATACAACCATCATAGTTTAACCTGCAGCAAAGCAAATAAAATATATCAAGTATAACAGAAAAGCAATGCAGGCAAAGGTGGGCAGATTGCTTGAGCCTAGAAGTTCAAGACCAGCCTGGGCAACAGGGCGAAACCCTGTCTCTATAAAAAATACAAAAATTAGCCGGGCAAGGTGGTGCACATCTGTGGTCCCAGCTACTTGGGAGGCTGAGGTGGGAGGATCCCTTGAGGCTGGGAGGTGGAGGCTACAGTGAGCTATGATGGCTCCACTGCACTCCAGCTTGGGTGACAAGAGTGAGACCCTGTCTCATAAAAAAAAAATGCTATGTGTGAATTTTTTCCCAATCCTTTTTTCTTGAACTCCTGACCTCAGGTGATCTACCCACCTGGGCTTCCCAAAGTGCTAGGATTCATCGATAGGCACTTGGAATGCCTTCTTCTTGTTTTAGCTGTTGTGAATAATGCCACTATGAATACAGATGTATGAATATGTGTGGGTATTTTTATAGGAATGTAACAACAACAAAAAGCACACACTGGGCTCCATCACGAGCTCAGCCGTATGTACGGATGGGGGTTGCTGGACGTCGTGGTGGGGCAACTGAAGCACATCTCTGGAAATAGTGTGTCCCTGGGGGACAGGTCAGGCAGCTGAGTCCTGCTCAGTTACAAACCTCAGATAAGCACTGGCACGTCAGAGTTACCGTGAAACTGCAAACACAAAAAGGGTGCCTGTTCTGAGCTCCAGACATCCTGATTTAGAGTTTCTTGGCGAGGACCCTGGACATCTGCATGCTCAAAAGCCTCCGCCGGGGGTTCTGATTTGCTACTCTTAACCACACAGCCTTGAACTTGGGAAGGAAGGGTGATCTGTTTCTCTTCTTAGGGGCAGAGAGTAAAAATACCAGATGCACTGTTTTCATAGTGAAACCAGGTAAGACCCTATGAGGCAAACTGGGGTGGCCCTTTAGCCAAGCAAAAGTGAGATGTTCTTCCCTCCTGCAACAAACACCGAGTGGAGCCAGCCGTACATGCCACAGTGTACAAGGGCTTTTACCCAGAGGAAAGTGGCTTATGAACCATCCCAGTAAGGCTCCCAGAAGCACTGGGCAGAGGATGCTTTGCAAACTGGTGAGGTCTAGATCCACTGTTAGCTGGATTTGTGACATAAAAACTCTCCATGTTTAAAAAAAAAACAACACAAAAACCTTTAAGGCAGGCAGTGATCCCCATTCTTCTGGATTTTACAGACCAGTAAGTCTCAAATAAATCTTCTGGGACTGACAGCTGATTACCAACTTTTATGTAAGGACAATGAAAAAGACTAAAAGCTATGATCTACCATCAGTTCACAAAAGAGGCTTATTTTGGTATCATAAAGGAGGGATAACTTCAGAATTTAAAAACTGCACGCATTGAACTTAAATTAGAAAATAACCCTGTATTTCCCGTGGCTTTCTCATTTTCTGTGGACGAATGAAACATTTATCATCATCTCTGCAAACTAAGGCTTCTTTGCCTTGAATACTTAGGGGCAGCTGTACCACTTACAGATGTTATTTCCTTGAAGAGGTGTTTTCAGGGTTTTAAGGAAATTCTGAGGAATTCAAGTGCAAAAATCTCTTGGTCTCTTGCCTCAGTTTCCAATATTAATAGCTGTGTGGTGAGTGCTCAGCCAGAAACGGTATCATTGCTTTAAAAAGAAGTCAAAAAAAAAGATTGTGGCAAGTAGAATCATGGAAACTCGAAGTTGGAAGGTTTTCTTAGCAATGATCTCACGCCTGTGGTTTTCAAACTAGTGCTCCATGGAGCCACAGTGGTGTTGCCTGAATCAATAGACTTCCATTTTAACTGTTTTACTAGTTAAGTTTCTGATTAAGATACAGTTCAGTTGCTTTAAAAAAAATGGCTGACTACCACTGATCCAATCCATCACCAATTTAAAGGGGAAACTAAGGTTAAAAGAAGGTAAGGGATTTGCTTGAGGCCGCTCACTTTGTTGGCAGAACTTGGTGACACATCACCAGTGGAGTGGGGGTAGGAAGAATCTTGTCACACCTTCCTAGTGTCTGTTCTCAGGTCATCCATGGTTGAACCAAATCTTTCTATCACTCCATGGCAGGAGTCCACGCCACCTGACAGCTTCCTTCTGAAAAGCTGGGCTCCTTTTCATACTGGACTCTGGACTCTGCATTCCACCTGTCACACTTCTCTACATGATAACAGCGATAAATATTTCACTGACCACTGTTGGAAACTAACGTTTAAACTCCAGTTATGCATTTTCGCTCCCATTTTTGACTACTACTATTAAAAGTTTCTTTAATAGCATTTCTTGGCCGGGCACAGTGGCTCACACCTGCAATCCCAGCACTTTTGAGAGGCCAGCAGTTGGAAACCAGTCTGACCAAAATGGCCAAACCCCATCTCTATTAAAAATACATACACACACACAAAAGCCAGGCGTGGTGGTACACACCTGTAATCCTAGCTACTCAGGAGGCTGAGGCATGAGAGTCTTTTGAGCCTGGGAGGTGGACACTGCAGTGGGCTGAGATCATGCCACTGTGCTCCAGCCTGGTACAGAGTAAGACTCCATCTCAACAAAACAGAACAAAACAAAACTGTACTTCTTCATATGTGAAGAGTATAGAGCTAATATTTACACGAATATCACTATTTACAACGTATTAATGTGTGAACTACATTGTCTAGTATGTAAACTGAAATCAAGTGATATCTACTTATCAGTATTCCTCAGGTAGCTGATCGTACTGTAGGCTGAAAGCATCTACAATCAAGTCTATCACAAACTATATCATGCATTCGTTGTGTAGAGGGCCCCTCAATGGCAAAGCGTAGCATCTGCTAAGCCTGGACACAAGTCGGCTGTGCAAATAAATTCTATGTAACTTACAACAGTGTTTTCACACTGTGGTTCCTAATCATGGGCCGTGAAATTCAATTCAGTGGGCTGTGAGAGCTTTCACACACACAAACCCGTCACCCTACCAAACACATTCCTAGAAGAGAAAAATGACAAAGTATGTCACATGCTGATGAGTAAATATTTCATAAACATTTTATTTCAATCATATATATGTGTATGAACACATGTAATCTGAGTCATGATATAAAATGTATTTTACAGTTCTCTAGGGCAAAACATTGCTTTAAAGAAAAGCATACTTGGCCAATCAGTCCCTTGGGAAGACTTTTTTGGTTCTTTTTTTCCCACTTCTGAGCGATGACTCCACGTCCTGGTACACGGAAGCCCTCTCTCAATTCGGTAGCAGTGCTCTGTAGCATAGCCAGTTCCCGGCTCAGGCCGTTTTCCGGAAGGATGCATCCTTCACTCGCAGCCCTGTGAGATCACTGAAGGACAGCTCAGTGGTGCATCTGAACCCGCAGCAGAGGCAGCTCAGGTCCTGCCCTACAGCGTGCACGCAGGACGCCAGGGGCTTTCTGTGATTTTTCACTGACATGATTTCCTTTCATTCACCTGTAGGAACGGTCCAACCACTGATGACCTGATGTATGGGCCTGACCTGTACATCAAGCTCCTAGCACAGAATACAGGGGCTGAGTGAAAGCTTCTAAATACATGCACTCAACAGTGAACACATTCATTTTGTTATAAACCATATAAATTAAATTCAAAATATAACAGTTTCTAACAAAATAAAAAGTATAGTCATTTCTTCATACTTAAGAACTACAAAAGTACTATACAAACCTTTATTTATATTGATTAAATCACAATAGGTATATAAAAAGTTGAGGCACTGGTGTCTGTGGCTAATGGTAGTAATCACATCTCATACAGTAAAATGTTTAACATTAACCTTTAAATTCTGAGCTGTTGCAAAATTACTATTTTAAGACCATATATACAATATATATCATATATTTAGTACTAATTATGACTTTTTTCTAAAATAATAATAGATATGATACCCAGGGAAAAAGAAAACACCTAATAACTTTCCCAAGTGCTAGTAAAAAAACACATCAGTGTACACCGGATTTGAGGGTGGACATGATTCGGCCAGTGAGTCACAGGGAGAGCGGAGCAAAGCTTTTTTAAACTGGAAGGGCACTCACGCTGATTTCATTCAGACCCTTCATCTTTCATACTGCGAAACAATGCTCGCCAGGGCAAGTGTCACATCATTATGTAATACAAGAAGAAAGATGTCCCAGGTCTCTTACTAACAAACACAGAATCTTTTCCATTTCATAACAGAGGTTTATACTATAAATACAATTATATTCTTGAAAGACCAAATATCAAGAAAAACAAATCCATGATAATACTTTAGACTTTAAAAAATCCTAAAGCAAGAATTTCATAAAAATCTATGTCAATAACTGTGTTCAAGATAATTAGTGTGGAATACAGTGCCGTAGACAGTGACAGCAGCAATTCACTGGTACCGTAATTCATCTAAATCCTTATATGGTACTCTGTGTATTGGTTGTGTTTTCATCTGCATCACTTGAGTTAAACTTCTTCCATAAAAATTTCTCATTTGATTTCCAAAGAGAAGCTGCTGGCTCTTCTCTCCTTTTGGAGGGTGCTGCTAGAGGTGCTTTTTCACACAGAGTCTCTATTACCGCCAGGTCTGTGAGTTTACTAAGACTCTCATCATTCTGCTCATTCAAGATGTCCCAGAAATCTTTTGGTCTCTGTTGTGCTTTTTCCATGGGCCCTGAAAGAACTTTCTTTGGCGGTTGTGTGGGACTGTTCTCATGACTTTTAAAAAGGTCATCAAGAATAGAGGTATCACCAAGTAAGCTCATCACAGAAGTCTTTTCCAGCACAGGATTTTCTATCTTTTTGTTTTCCAATTTGAGAAGGGGTTCTTTTCTTGAAACACCCGTTCTTGTGAGGTCCCGTTGGTCTTTCACGGTATTTTGAAACCTTCTCTCACGTGCTTCAGACTCGCTGTTCAGAGAATGGGATGTCACAGTACCTTCAGATGCTTGGCTGTTTTTTCCACTGTCAATCTCTTGAGTAGAACTAATAGGTGATTTCTTAGTTTCTGCATCATCAGAAAATACCTCTTCTCTACAAGAACTACGATTTTGAAACTTAACTGACTTTCCCTTATATGTTTTTGGACAGCCAATTTGAGAAGTTTTGTTGGTAGAATCTTTAAACGACAAGGTTTCAGAATCTGACAGCCTTGCTTTTATAACAGGTTTTCTTTTTTCAGATTTCTTTCTGATGCGCTCTCCTTTCTCAACGGCAGAATTGTTGAATTCTGATGCAGAATCCACAAAAAATTCTTTTACCTCCGGATACTGAGAAGCATAAAAGTCCCTTAGCATTTTCTGTCGTTCTTCTGATGTGGCACTGGTTATACGTTTAGCAAATTCATTTACAGAAGACGAGTTAAAGTGAGAGGCCATTTCTTCAAATTGTTTTCTAAAGATTAAATGAACAAAACTAGTAGTTATTTTCATTACATTTTATGTTGAAAGAACTCATCACCAGTAACAGGAAATGTAGGGGACAAGGAAGGTAATCTTGTTCCTTTAGCATACGTCTGCTGAATTCCACAATGAAAATGCATTTTATCCAAGTAGAATGAGGCCTCTTCCCTTATGCTACTGAGAAAAGTAATTAGCTCATGAAATCACCAGCTTTTTAGTCATTTTGGTTTATGCTATTACATTAGGTATTTCCTGGGAATTATGGAGGCCCAGCATGCTACTCCTCCAGTGATACAATTTATGACTGACACGAGGATCCTGATTTATAGAATCTGTACTTGAAAATCTATATGGTATTCAAGTCTTATGAAATAAAATTGTCAGAGAATCTTAATGAAAAGAGCAAATTCTGAAAAATTAAGAAAGACACTTTTTTTTCCCTTCCCTCTCCTTGTCCCCTTCTTCTACAAATACAATATAGAAATCGCACAAGACTTTTTGATGAGCCCAAAGCAAAGTCCTAAATTGATCGGCCGAGATTACTTTTCCCCAGTTGATACAGACACCTAAGTTAGGAAGTGAGATGCTATTAGAAGTGTGTTGTATTCTTAGCGTAAGATACTAATAAAAGCTGTTGTATGCATGTATGAGGAAATGGGCCTTCAAGAACCTTGGTAAGATAGAGGCAGAAAGATTTAAGGACCTGGGCAATGAGCCCTGCTCCCTTCCCTAAATAAGGGCGCTATGGACTACACTGCACCCTCCCCCCGCCAAATCATGTGAAGCCCCCTAACCAACAACACAACAATATTTGGAGTTGTGCCTTCAGGAGGTAATTAAGGTTAAATGAGGTCATAAGGGGGGGGCCCTGATCCAACAGGATTAGTGTCCTTAGAAGAGATGCCAGAGAACCCACACAGTTTTGTTCTCTTCTCCCTCTTCCTCTTTGCTATGTGAGGACACAGGGAGATGGTGGCCACTTGCAAGCCAGGAAGAGGGCTCTGACCGGAAACTGAATCAGGTAACTCCTTACTGTTGGCCATCCAGCCTCCAGAACTGTGGAAAATATTTCTCTTGTTTAAGCCACCTAGTCTACAGTATTGTGTTACCGCAATCCAAGCAGACTAAGACAGTGGGTATTGCTTTGCTGATGATGAGTTGAGGTCATGAGACAGGACAGCTCAAAGTTTATAAATACTCCTTTGAACAAAAGTCATAGATAGTGAGTGTAGCAGCATATGATTAAAAGTCCTAAAGTTTTAGAAATTATATTTGATACCATAGTTCCTTAAAACATTCATTTATTCACTCAACAAATGTTTAAAGCCTGTTATGTGCTAGGTACTATAGCATGAACTATATAACAGCAAATAAGACTCTGTTTCCTATCTCTGAGGAGTCTACAGTTTACCTGGTGGAGACAAATGCCTGAAAATCAAACTAGAATAGAGTGATACACCCAAAATGTAAACTTACCAGGAGGTAAATATGGGGCTCTACTGGCACTCATAGAAAGGGAACCTAGCTTAGTGACTGGTGGTAGGCAAGGTGAGTAGAAAAGGCATCTCTTCCTGACAAGTCGGTCAGGTAATGATGAGTGAGGAAGTCTCCCAGGGGGAGGAGGCGCATGTACCTCGGGTCCAAGATAACCTGGTTCATGGAGGCGCAGGAGAAACTGCATGGAAGACGCTAAAAATCACAGGCGTCTGTATGCCAAGTTCAGAAGTTTGAATTTTATCCCATGACAACAGAGAACGCTTAGCATAAAACAGTAATTTACTTTTAGTGTATGTAAGTAGAAGCTTCAATGCCACTTTTATTTTTGACACGTAGACCAGGTTATATATTTTGTGTTTCCTTTGCTGTTAGTGGCAGACCATAAAGCATGCTCACAAGTTTCCTTTGTGGCCTCAGATGGGCCCATGGCTTCTAGTCCTCACTCCACTGTCTTGTTAACTTCCCCCAATCCACATAGTATACATGCTTGATCAGCATGTATACTCTTATCTCATATATATAAACAGAATATTTAATAACACATACACAAGACACCAAATTTCTGTCCTGGAAACTGCCAACATTCTTGTTGGAAAGTAACAAACATGCTCTTAAGAGGTTCCAGTGTTCACTTCACATGAAGTAATGAGATATTATTGTTTATTAATCATCTCTAAGTCCATTTTCATGGACATTCTAATAAATATTTGTGCTTGTAAAGATTAAGTGATTGGCAAGGTTATAAGCTGATGTCTTATTTATCCAAGACTTGTGGTGTCTCAGCAGCTGCCAAAGTCACTTCACCTCTGCTGTGCTGAAACCGTGACCTCTTCCATGACCCGTCACCTCTGGGCACAGAGGTGCTCTAGCCTCATTTTATCTGAGTGGTCTGCAAGTACACTCTGCCACATGGTTGCCGCTTACAGGATGAGCTGTAATTATCACTCATTTTATTTTTGCCTTCCAACTAGCTTTCCTAATTCTGGGCCTCCAGCATTTTCTCTAAGAGTGGAAGAAACTACAGGGTACAACCAGAGGGCATAAGGCAGCCACTCTGTGAAGAAAGAGGAGTAAAGTGGAATTCCATAACCCACTTAGGGAAAGGGGAGAAAAAGAAACCAAAGATAAGTATCTTTCAGCAAGTGTATTAAAAGCAGTTATGTATCATGGATATAATTCAAAATCCTCTCTCTCTCTGGAGGAAGCGGGGTGGAACACAAGGCCTCAGATGATCATGTGACTGCAGCAGAAGGGGGTACAGTGTTGATTCTGATTGACTAGGACGGTTAATGGAAAAGAGGGTGGTAAAATGTACATGGTCAGATGGTTTTAATTCTACATCCCTAACTGGTAACCAAAGCCAATGAGACACAGGGTGACTGAAACACTTGAACATGCCACTAGAGCTCAACAAAGCTGATGAGCCTGTCGTTGCTCTGCCCATGGCTCAAGATGCGTATGCAGCATGCTGTACGGCATCGTGTCCATTCTAAAAGCAAACTCCCAACCATAGCAGGTGCTGTATCAGTCACTTTCACAGTGCTGACTGCAACGTTCGATCTGGTGCCGGAGCTGAAGGACTTCATCAGGCTAGACAGACCGATTGTTCGAGAGAAAGGCAAAATAGCACCATGGTGCATGCCTGACTACGAAAACATGAGTAATGTTACCATCGAGTGCAAGGTTGTGAGGGACGCTTTCTCGCCGATCTATCATGCTGTGTGCAAGCTCACCTGCAACCTGATGCAGCAGATAAGTAAAAGATTCAGTGCCCTACTCTCAGGTGTCAGGCCAGGGGGCACCATAGCCTCCATCAAACTCAACCCGGCATGTGGCTTCAAAGAAGCCACAGCATGAGTAGCTAGCAAGGGCCCTGACATCAAGATAACACGATCACTCTTTGCAACTTGGTGCCGACCCGAACCTTGGGGTCACTGCATGTGCCAAACTAAGTAAGTTCAAGCTCATCACAACCTTTTCCGAAATGACCTCAAATGTTACAATGTGACGTTTCATTGAGGAAGGATTCAGTCATGCCTCACCGTCTCTGGTATAGGTTGTGACATAATGAAATTCATGAGTGTTGAAGGATTGAGAAACATGGGGAAGAACTCTTTCCATTTCTTAGAAGTCTTCTGATTCAGAAGGCACAAAGAATTAGCACCTGCAAAATTCCCTAATCTTTGTAAGGTTGCAAATGCATGGATAAGGAAGCTAGATACTTCTTTCAGACACTACAAGTCAACAAAGGAGTGCCCTTCCAAACTTCCTGATGATGATATTGAAGAGGCAGCTTCCAAACCACCTCTCAAGAAGGCACTGATGAGCAGAGAAGATGAAGGAGGACAGCTGAGACCCATACTCCAACTGGTCATGCCAGCACCCCAGGGAGCTGGGGGATCAGCTCTTCCCCGGGCAGCAGAGGAATCAGCTGCCTGAGAGTTGCCAAACACCTGCAGAAAGTATTTTGAACCCACAGAGCCAGAGACATTTCCCACTGCCCCCAGAAGTCAGCAGGACCAGTCTGACCATGCCTCCCATCCCTGTTAACCTCCATCATTCATTACCACTGGCCTCTCATCCCCTCCTACTGTATATCTTGATCTAATCCAGTCCTCCACCCTACCAAGGCTTCCCTCAGTGCCCCTGGAACCAACAGTCCTCCAAGTCTTCTGCTTCTATGCTGAATGGTCCTGTGCTGATGATACTGCCTCTTCCCCTGCAGCCCTTGCAAGGCAAGGCTGTTCCATCTCACAGCTCTCCAACCTCAGAGTTAGTGCTTCTAGACACTGCTGCTTCCAGACCATTCTCTACTCAGAAAACTCCTTCCCCTCTTTAACGTTTACGCCATCCAGCTAAACTGTTCTTTCCTCAATCTTAAGTGCGCCCTTCGTTGCTTCCTGCTAGCAGCTAAACTCTCAAGATCCTGGATTAATCTTGCTTCCCACCCCATCTCCTGCCATCATTCTTGATAACATCAACATCCATGTGGATGTCCCACCTAATACCTGGCCCACCACTCTGTTTAGCTCACCTCCAAACTCATCCCAACTCCACGACGGCCCCTCCTCCCAAGTTTATAAACTGTCATTGTCATTACCATCAACAGCTCAACCTCTATGCCCCTGACTTAGTCATCTCAGGCTCCAGCTCAGCTGCTTGCTGACCACCCACAGCAGCAAAGCCGGGATACGCTGGTGACCTCAAATCCTCAAATCCACTGACTCTTGTGCTTTTGCACTATCCACCGGCCTCCCTTGTTCTCCTTAGGCCTAACTTCACTTTATAATCACTCCTTTACATTCTTCAGCTTCCTTGCTTCTCTCTCCCACCATTCTAACCCCTGGCCAGGCCCTGCCATTTCTCTACCTGTGTTGGCAACAGAGCAACTGGAGCTTGCTGAATAAAATGTGAATACTAGACAGATGATTTTCCTGAAGTTATTCTCAAATGGGAACGTAACGCCACCCAGAAATTCTAGCCCCATTAAGCCTGTTTTCCTACTTTATAAACGATTTGTTTTCCAACTTCTCTCACCCTAAATCTTTCTCCCTCTGAACTGATGGCTTCAGTTCTCAATTCACTAAGACAACATCACATCTGTGCCTGTGTTTGTCCCTCTTCTTTCAACGCTTCTCAAAGGCCAGGCCGTGCCTATGGTCTGGGCACCAGCCTCCACTGCTTCCAGGCCTTCCCTCTTTCTGTTTGCACGCTCTGGCATGATCTCTTTTTTTCCTATTATTAGTGTTCTCCCTCAACACACAGCAGGTTCTGTTATCTCCTCAATTGTAAGACCCCACAATGCCCTCCAGCTACTGCCACTTTCTACATCCAAACTTACAGCGCCGGCCACTTCCTGTCGGGGTCTGCCCACTGCTTCCATCCAAACTTACAGC
>NW_022437098.1:1684114-1702533 GCF_009761245.1 Sapajus apella | reverse complement strand
CCACTCCCTGTCAGGGTCTGCCCACTGCTTCCATCCAAACTTACAGCGCCGGCTGCCTCCTGCAGAACCTGCTAACTGCTTCCCAGGTTGCTCCTGCCAAGGTACCTGCTGAGCGCTCTGCTGCCACCTCCAGTGGGCAGTTTCCCACTCACCTGCTTCTGGTTCTCTGCAGCATTTGATAAAGTTAAGAACCCCTCCTTTTAAAACCCTCTCACTACTGGACTTCAGAACCCAACACTGCCTCTTACGCTGCCTCCAGTCTGTCCTGGGGCTTCTCTCCTCCTCTCTGTGTTCTGTTCCTAGGCTGCTCACACAGTCTCACGGTTCTGAAGACCATTTATAAACTCTATGCCGATGACTCCCAAATTTAAACCTTTAATCCCCAAATCCAGAGAAGCACATACATACATTGCCTATTTGACCTTTCCAAAGAATGCCACATTTAATATAAGCAGAAAGGAACTCTTGATATTTTTCCTCTCTGAACTTGCTTCTCTTGGGTTTTCCTCATTCAGTACCTCCACTCTGCTGCTCAACACCGAAAGAAGTAATCTTGATCTCTCTCTTTCCCAAACCAGTCCATCACCAAACTGAATTCATCCACTTGACTCCATCCTCAAGGCAACCACTCTGGTGCAAACCCCCCTCACCAAGTTCCTTCTTGTCTCCCCTTATCCATTCTGCCCTCTTCCACAGGGAAGCTGGAACCATCTTTTAAAAGGATACATAGATAGTGCCATTATTCAACAGTTTTCCACTGCATTTGAACAAAATCCGAACTCTTTCCGTAGCCTCCAAGGGTTGACAAGCCCCAGCCCCACCTGCGTCTCTACCCTCCATCTTGTGCTGCTTTCTGGTTGGTTTATTTCTGTACTAAGGCCACCATCCTTCTCTCAGCTCCTTGACCACACCAAACCTCCTCCCTCCTTGGGGATGCTCCTACTCTGGTTCTTTGCACGGTTGTCCTTCAGCTCTTAACTTAAATGCTACCTGTGTAGGGAGTCTTCTCTGACTTCCCAAAAGAAAGGTGGTTCCACATCCCCTCCCCATCCCATTATTCTCTTTCAGGGCGGCTTGTCCATTTTTTTCTTTTAACACGCCATTTTGTAATTATTTGTAGGTTTACTTTTTAAAAATTTATGGTTTGATGCCAACCCCATTCCTCTGTACTGGAGGCTCTGTGTCATTTTTACACAGTATTGTCAAGACTCAACACAATGCCTAAGCATATATTAGGTGCTCAAAAAATATTCAATGACTGAATGAATAAAATGCACTTAAGTATTTCATTTCTTTGTATAACATGATTTCCCTTTTTTTGGTAATCAATTCAGGGATTGGCCTTCTAACAACATCTAAAACATTTGCAATTTATTTTTGAAATTCAGATTTTTCTGAAATATTCCGATCTCGGGTGTGGTTATAACTCAAATATTTGTATATTTTACTAAGGAGCTACATTTCTTTTGAGAATTATTCTTTAAGTCTAGCATTGTCAGAGACAATATACCTGCGGATTCCTTTTGGTGTTTCTCCAATTATGAAGGTGGTCTGGTCTGTACGGTAGACTTTTTTCTTCTTCTGGCTTACAGGGTGTGAAATATAAAGAGGAAGTGAAATGCTGCCTTCACTCGGTTGCTGGCCTTTCTTTGTGTGTGGCAATGTATCTGCATCTGCTTTTTCTTTATATGTCTGAAAAAAAGAAAGGAACCAAAAGCTATGTCTGAAAAGATGGTTATGGTTGGTCAAATAATTAGAATGTCTTACTTTTTCCCAGTACTCTTTATAATGAAGTAAATCATATTCTCTAACTGAAATCATTGTCAGAAGATGTTAACCTAGATCTTTAAAAAGATGACACAGGCAAAAGTTTTTTTTTTTTTTAACCTTTCTTTAAGCTATAAAAGTAATGGCAATAATATGATATTTTCATTGTCAAGACTGTGGGCATACTGATACATATGTTGATCTACTATACCAAAGGATAAACATTAATGATTATATACACAATACAGCTAGTGCTCGACTTACGACCACGATTGGTTCCGACAGACCGGTCATAACACGATTTGGTCGCAAGTTGAGTAGGCTATATGCATGAGGGGATGGTAGTGCTGCCGGAAGCTGGTCCGCACTGTCGTAACGCCCAGCTGGGCAACGTTTGCGCTGCCAGACGCAGAGCAGTCATGGCTAGCGATTGTGGTCGTAAAGTCGAATGGTCGTAAGTTGCATAGGTCGTAAGTCAATCTATACCTGTAGTGTAAACATGTGTCCTGGGGCTTCTCCTCTCTCTGTGCTCTCTTCCTAGGCTGCTCACACAGGCTTGTTTGTGAGAGCAAGATAATTTTCTAGTTTAGTAATTGCAAAATGTTCTAATTTAGTAATTGCAAAATTAATAAGCAGTCTTTCAGTCATCTGATTTCATATAATAGATAAATGTAAATAATAAGTAAGAAACCATAAATCATACATTTCAACCTCTACTGGGTTGTTAGAATATTTAGTGATTTTGAGATGCTAACTACAGTTGGTTAAATTATGGATGGAATCACACTCCTTTTACAGATACTATGGATTGCCTGCCTAACATAAATTTTACCGACAGTGAGCCAAGAAAAAAAAATATTCCCAGTTTTCTTGACAAGATGGTATGGTATAAATACATAGAAAGTCCTCATTCTATTCCAAAAAGAGAAATAGTGGATACAATTTAACAATGACAACAACAAAATTACACTGGAGCTCAAAAGCAAGAAAACAGAATGTCTAGGTTCCTCAAATGAGGAAGTCCCACAGTGGTGAGTGGGAGCTGAAGCTCAGCAGCCCTAGGGGTAGGGCCTTAAGTTACAGTCTACAGCACCCATGTGTAGAGGGGAGATGGAAATGGTTTAACTCCCGGCACTAAACAACAAAGAAACACGAAACACAACAGGAATGAGAAGGAGTCTGATATGCAAATTAAAGCCAGGAAAGCCAAACCTGGGACAACACAGGCTAAAAGCAGGCCACTTTCTTACTCTAGATAGAATCACTGGTGACAAATAGGAATGCCCAGCTGGTGCCATGTGTGGAATCTGATTTTGTACCATTTGATAGTATGGAAACTCTAAGCTGAAAATCAACATAAGAAATGTGTCCAGAACTAGTGAAAACCATAGATCTCAATGGGGGGCTGAATAAAAAATACACCATAGGAAGACTACCATAATCCAGAGAATGCTTTTGATTCCAATGAAAACAGGAGGAGTTCAGATAAAAATTATAAATAACATATAAAACCTACCATCATGAAAGTGAGCACATGTAACAAGTATAAAAAATGAAATCTGAGGAATTATCTATAATAAAGCAATCTGAGAGAGGTATTTATTTATGAATGAATGAATGAATAAATGAATGACAGAGTCTTGTTCTGTCACTCAAGCTGGAGTGCTGTGGCATGATCACAGCTCACTACAGTTGATAAATTGGAAGAAAAAATTACTCAGAATGAAGTGCAGAGATTAAAAAAATTAGTAAAGTTAAGAGACAGAAGACACACCAAAGTTTCTAAAATGCTAAAAGGAGAAAATGGAAGAGATAATGCCAAAGAGATGATAGCAGAGACCTATAAAAGAAAGGAAACCTCAAACTGAAAAAAGAAAAAAATTCCTAGTAGGAAAAATAAAAATAAATCTGTATTTTGTTATATCACAGATAAAGGTCATACCTTAAAAATTACCAGAGAAAGAGGATAAGACATCCTACAAAGAAATGCCAAACTAGGCCAGGCATAGCAGCTCACACCTGTAATTCCAGCACTTTGGGAGGCTGAGGCAGGCAGATTGCTTTCAGTCCAGGAGTTCAAGATCAGCTGGGCAATGTGGCAAAACCTTTCCTCTAAAAAAAAAATTCAAAAACTAGCTTGGTGTGGTGGTGTGGCCCTGTAGTCCAGCTACTCCAGAGGCTGAGGTGGGAGGATTGCTTGAGCCCAGGAAGTGGAAGTTGCAGGGAGCCAAAAGCGTGTCACTGCAGTCCACCCTGGGTGACAGAGCCAAATTCTGTCTCAGGAAAGAAGAAGAAGAAGAAAAAAAAGCCAAACTAACATCAGGCTTCTCATTAACATCATAATCATATCCATCAGAAGAAAATGGGGTATCTTCAACATGCAGAGAAGAAAAAACCTGTCAACCTAGAATTCTATACCCAGTTAAACTATCATGTAAGGAATTTTCAGACATACAAAGACTACCAGAATTCATTAGATTCTTCACACACACACACACACACACACACAGGTCTTGCTCTTTTGCACAGTCTAGAGTGCAATGGTGCAATCATAGCTCACTGCAGTCTCAAACTCCTGGGCTCAAGTGATCCTTCCACCTTAGACTCCTGAGTAGTGGGGACTACAGGCACGAGCCCACAGGCCAAGCTAATTTTTCTATTGTTTTATAGAGATGGGGTCTTATTATGTTACCCAGGTTGGCATAGGTAACATAGCAAGACCCTGGGCTCAAAAGTGATTCTCCTGCCTCAACCTCCAAAAGTGTTGAGATTATGGACTGAGCCACTGTACCTGGTCTTTTTTTTTTTTTTTAAAAGAAGTTGAGTGGAATTGAAGTGGTGATACATTCAATGAACGTGGGCAAGGAATGGCTTTTAATTCAACAAATATTTACTAAGCACCTATTAGGTTCCTGCCACCATGCTATGCATTTGAGATACAAAGATATTTATACTTACACAGATCCCCCTACCTTAAGGGATTTAAAAGTGAGTGACAAGCCATTTTAAAAAATATGATACATGTATCTTTTTTCTTTTTCGTATAAGACATTTACCTCTGTAACTTATATTCCAGTTCATTTTATTGAAACTGACAAAAACAACTGCATGTTCTTTAGTAGCAAACCATTTCTAAGGAAAATTGACATCTTCAAAAGCTACCGTGGTTCAGATGGACAAACACAAACACCTGGCCAGGTGGTCAGGTTAAACTAGGGCTTTATATCAGTAAGGTTAAAAGTACTGTCCTTAAAAAAATTTTTTTTAAATTGTATCTTAAAACATGAATAAAATGAAAAATGTTGATAAAGTTTGAAAGAGATTTGATCCATTTATTTTCTATCACAAAACAAAATGAACACTAAAAGTTCCTAATAAAAAGACTCATCATCCTAGATTATACCCTAAGAAATAATCATTCATTGCTATAGGAAGAGATGGTATTGCTTTACATGAAGGTAAAGGGAGTAAGAAGAAAGAGAAGGAACTGGGCCAACCAAGAAAACTCCATCCTCATATATTGCAATTTCTGAAGCCACAGAGAAATCATGCCAAGCGATGGCAATTTTCAATTATTTATATGTTTACTCTGGGTCTTTATGACCCTGGTAGAATTACAAAGCTCACATTTATACAGATAACATTTTTCTTAAATGGGTTTTATAACTTCTTTAGGAAATTTCAGCTTTTGCAACCATCGCTATCAGACATGAGGATCTTTAATTTTTGCCAAACATTCCACATTTTAACATCTGGTTCTTTTAGGCAATAATAAAGGGAAAATCATTCTTATTTAACATGGGTTAAATAGCTATCTTTTATTTTTAAAAATCTATCTAGTTTCGTATTTCCATTTTAGCAGGGGACTTTAACGTTTTACTGAAACAAGGCTGTCTAGATTTTGTATTTAGCCTAGTTATATTAAAAAATAGATTTTAGGAATCAATGTGCCACTTAGGCTTATTCTGAATGAAACCCCTAAAGGTTAAACGTACAAACTATGTATGGGTTGGGGGCAGTGTCCTGGATTAGTTTCCAATTGCTCCCTTAACAGAGTATCACAAAATTAGTGGCTTAAAACAATATAAATTCATTATCTTATACGTCTGTAGGTCAGAAGCCTAACATGGGTCTCACAAAGGTAAAGTCAAGATGCTGGCAGGGCTGCATCCTTTTGTGGAGGCTCTGGGATAATGAATTTCCTTGCTTTTCCAGCTCCTTGAGGCTGCTCACAATCCTTGCCTCGTGGTCCCCTTCAAAATCTAGCAACCTTCTTCTCTCTCCCTTCTTCATAGTCACATCACCCTCTCACCACAGCCAGGAAAGGTGCTCTGCTTTTAATAACTAATGTGATTAGACTGGGCCCATACAGATAATGCAGGGTCAAAGTGAGTTAATAAACATCCCTAACTATATACATCCAGTTGACCCATCTCAAGGTCAGCTGATTCAACCTTAACTGCATCTACAACTTTAATTCCTTTTCCTTTTTGCTGGGTAAGGTAGTGTATTCACAGGTTTCAGAAATGAGTTCATAGACATCTCTGAGGGGAACATTAATTGTTTTCCACTGGCAGGGAGAGTGGGCGTCTTATCCTGGGTCCACTGACCCTCCAAAGGTTTTGTAGATGGGTTTCAGGGACTTCAGAAAGGGATATATATCTATGAATCCCCTGAGGCTGTATTTGCAAGGGTATACATATTTGAGCAGGAACACATTTTTCAAAAAAAAGAGCCCATGACTTTAATCATATTCTTAAAGGTGTATGTGGCCGGAAAGAATTGAAAAACCGCTGTTTTAAGCAGCAGCACCATTGGTATAGTTTTCAAATAATCTCGTTTTTTGAAAAACAGTATCTACTTTATAAAGAGTTTGGTGCTCTTGTTAGAAAAGCTGGTTTCACTAAAATAGCAGTCAATCCTTCACAAAAGCTGATACAAGATAAATAACGCTGCAGTGCAGTTGCTATTGCAGTGGCAATTATAACTTATTATAAAACAAAGTACAAGGCTAAGATGAAAATATTCTAGATAATGTGAATTGAGCTGAAGCTTGTTCACTACTGAACAAAGCTGTGAAGTCACGGCACTATGGCAACACGATGAAGTGGCAACAGTAATGAAGATACAAGTAATGAAAAATTCAGTAAAGTGATATGGATTCGGAATTTAAAAGATAACACTGGCATACCTCCGATATACTGCAGAATCGGCTCTGGACCACCACCAAGAATTTTTCTTAGTATATATAAAAGTTACGCTTACACTATACTGTAGTCTATTAGGTGTGCAATAAATTATGCCACTGCTTTATCAACTAAGTTTAGGTAACATTCTAAATTCTTTGTTGCTATTTCAACAATGTTCACTGCACTTTCACTAGGATAGAGTCGATCTTAGAAACCACTTTCTTTGCTCATCCATGAAAAGCAGTCTCTTACCTGTTCAAGTTTGATCATGAGACTGCAGTAGTTCAGTCACATCTGCAGACTTTGTTTCTAATTCTAGTTCTCTTGCTATTTCTACATCTGCAGTTGGTTCCCCTACTAAAGTCTTCAATCTCTTGAAGTCATGCATGAGGGCTAGAATCAACTTCTTCCAAACTTCTGTTAATGTACATATTTTGACATGCTCCCATGAATCAAAGATATTTTAAATGGCTTCTAAAATGGTGAACCGTTTCCAGAAGGTTAACAATGGACTTTGCCCAGGTCCATCAGAGAAATCATTATTTATTCCAATTATAGTCTTATGAAACTTCTTTTCTTTCCTTTCAAATTTAATTTATAGAGATGGGGTCTCACCAAGTGGATCAGGTTGGCCTTGAACTCCTGGTTTCGAGTGATTCTCCCAGGTTAGCCTACTGAGTAGCTAGAACTACAAGAATGTGCCACCAGGCCAGGCTCTATATTCCTTACATAAGACTTGAAAGCCAAAATTTCTCCTTGATCCATGGGTTGCAGAATAAATGCTGTGTTCACAGGCTTGAAAACAACATTCATTTCCTTGTACATCTCCATCTATCTCTCGGGTGACTAGAAGCACTGTCAATAAACAGCAATATTATAAAAGGAATCTTCTTTTCTGAGGAGCAGGTCTCAATAGTGGGCATGAAATATTCAGTAAACCATGCTGTAAACGGATGGGCTGTCATCCAGGCTTTGTTGGGCCATTTATAGAGGACAGGTGGAATAGATATGCCATAATCCTCAAAGGCCCTAGGATTTCCCAAATGGTAAATTATCACTGGCTTCTACTTAAAGTCCCCAGCTGCACTAGTCCCTAACAAGAGAGTCAGCCTGTCCTTTGAAGCCAGGCATTAACTTCTCCTCTCTAGCTATGAAAGTCCTAGATGATATATTCCAACAGAAGGCTGCTTCGTCTACATTGAAAATCTATTGTTTAGTGTAGCCACTGTTACCAGTGATCTTACCTAGATCTTCTGTATAACTTGCTGCAGGTTCTCCGTCAGCACTTGCTGTTGCTTCACCTTTGCACTTTTATGCCATGGAGACAGCTTCTTTGCTTAAATGTCATGAACTAGCCTCTGATAGTGTTTTTCTTCTACAGCGTTCTCACCTCTCTCAGGTTTCACAGGCCTCGCTCTGCATTAGGCTGTGGCCTAAGGGAATATTATGGCTGGTTGGACCTTTGATCCAGACACTACAACTTTCTCCATGTCAGGAATCAAGCTATTTCACTTTTTTATTGTTTGTGTGGTCACTAAGTAACACTTCTCATTTCCTTCAAGAAGATTCCTTTCCCTTCACAACTTGGCTAACTGTTAGGCTTTCGGCCTATTTTGACTTTTGACATGCCTTTCTAATGCAGCTTCATCATTGACGTGAGACCCTTCAACTTGAACAATTAAAGGTCACTGTAGGATTATTAACTGGCCTAACTTCAATACTGTTGCATTTCAGGGAATGGGGAGGTCTAAGGAGAGGGAGAGAGGGGAAATGGCTGGTTGGTGGAACAGTCGGAACACACACATTTATTAAGTTTGCCATCTTGTATGGGTGCAACTGTGCCCAACACAATTACAACAGAAATGTCAAAGATCATGCATGTGATCTGTGGATCACCACAACAGATAATAACAACAATGAAAAACTTCAAAATACTGTGAGACTTACTAAAATGCGACTCAGACACGAAGTGAGCATGTGCTTTTGGAAAAATGATGCCTTGTGTGAAGCAGGGCTGCCACAAAACTTCAATTTGTAAAAAAGGCATTACAAAGTGTAATAAAACGAAGTACACTAAAATGAGGACAGCCTGTGTGTTAGGGTTATAATAAAAAAAAGCACTTTTGTAGGGAAAAATTTCTTCCAGAGTAGCCAGAATGAGTTCATCCTAGATCTACTAACTATCCATAATTCTCTATAACTTACTTCTTAAAGTTTTAGGTTTATATTGGGTAATAGAGAAGTTCCTTATCTTTATTTAGACTGATATTATGAAACATTCAAAAGAACTTGGGTAATACTCTTTTTCTTTTGATCCAAAAGTGTATTTTGTGTATTTCAAGGCATTAGATCTAAACCAAGCTACATTATTTTCATTGAAATGATATTTATTCAAAGGCTCAACTGAAAAAAGTTACAGATTTTTGATATGAAAGAGTAAGTAAAAACAAAATCAACTCTTAACAACTTTGCAGACAGCAATCTCTGATGTTAGTATACTTAAAAACATAAGGAAGATTCCTCCCTACCTCACAGGCACATGATTAAATTAGCATTTTTTCTATTTACTCAGCTACATATGGAATCTATATAGTAGGAGGCTGTATTCGAATTGTTGAGAGAATGCTTAAGAAAAAAGGGACCCTCTATTAATACTCTTGAAGTAAAAAATAATTTTGGAGGTAAGTTACTGAAGAACAGTAGAGGGCGCCTAGGTAGGAAGAGCAAAGAGGTGAGAAAAGTTGATAGGTGGAAATCATTCCCATACTCACACACCCGTAACAAATGAGGCAAAAAAAATTACAATCCAGGAGAGCGAGTTTCAAATGTAATCAAGAACAGCCTCTAGCTCCCATTTCAGCAGGAGAAATATTAACAGTAATCTCTGCATCTTTCTAAATCTCTTTGGGCGAAGTCCTGGAGCTATAGCTATAGCTAGTGCAGATAATCTGATTCCTTCTCCCCTGTTCATCTGCACACCCCAAGTTGCAGAGAAAGCGTGGGAGGATGGTGCACAAGGAAGCAGGACAGCCTGACAGGACAGGTACCCTGTCCACAGGAGGCTATGAGGAAGTAGTGAAATCTTTTGTTAAGCAAGTGTGGAATGGATCTATCTGCTGGGCTGGCTTCTCCAGAATATACCTCACGGAGCACACAGAACAAAGAGCAGTGCATGCTGAAGAGCTATACCAACTCTTCCATAACCAGATGATTAGGCCTGGTGAGTCAGTGAGAAAACTGGAAACAGGAAGGAGATTTTCAAAGCCACTGGAAGGTCCTGATGGCTCTGAGCCACTGAGAAGCTAGAGCAGAAGGCTTAATTAAAAGTTCTGATTCTGAGGTCAAAAAGGATCTGCCCATCCCAGGATAGCTCTTTGGTGTACACCCTGTTCCTAAGAATAGCACAGAGCTTCACAAGACACTCTAAGGTCATCAAACATGGGTATACCGTATAGCCACAAGCCCTCACATCCACCTGATCATGCCAACTCTGCCATAAAGCAGACAAGACAACAAACAATTGGGGGAATTTTGCTTAGATATGAAAATCCTCAAAATCATTCAAGGTTGGTGCCTGGGGATAGAAAATGTTATTGTAAATGCAGTTTTCCAATACTCATCAAGAACCTAAGGCAACTACGAGCTATCCCTGAAGGGTCTTAACTCACTATCTGCAGAAAAGCCAGCTGGTCAGTGGTCCCACCACAAATATATAGGAGAGTCACATCTTCTGCCTATGTTTAAAAATGATGTTCAAATCTGAAAAAAACAAAAAACAAAAAAACAAAAAAACCCCAAGCATTTAGATTCAAATTGAAAACATTTTCTGGGGAGAGAGGGAGATGAAAATTTTTAACCATGGGTCTGCTTTCTTCCTGGAAGGGGTAATACTTATTATAAAACCCAGCTAAACTCTTTTATCAATAATGCTTTGCTTTCTGAGTGTGCCACAAGGACAACTTTATATTGGCTGTCCAGGGCCTATTTTTTTTAAGAATGATAATGGAATTATCTCTTCAAATAAACCCGTATCAGATAGAAGCTGCTTGTAGAAACTCAGCATCACTTACAGGAGTGACTCATTGTCCAAGAAACCTATCTATCTAAAATGATGCAAAGTGGCAGCATTAGGGGAGCAGGTGAATGCCATGTGCTAAAGGGCACATGTGCTACAAACACATGAATTCTATCTCCTTGGGGTCTGCTGACCTGATGGCTCTGTGGGAAAGGGCCGAGCAAGACCATCGCAATTACCTTTACCAAAACCTGCAAATGTGCAATGGAAAATTTCGCTAATACCCTCAGTCCTCCATGGGAGTGCAGCCTGGGAGTAAATTCCCTTTACAGACAAAGGGAATTGTCTATAATTCCTTCTACAGACAAAGGCTAGAGCAAGATAGAGGCCTTTCCAGATAGCCTGAACAGTGGACTCAGCATCACAGCCCTGGGGTCCAGGCCTTACTTGGCCACTTACCCTTTCAATTTGCGGAGATTCTTTGCCTGTCTGAAGATCATCTTGGGGATAATGAAAGATTTGGAGACTGGGATCTAAGAGATAGGAGATTTGGATCTGGGACACCTACCAGTCTCTTTCATATTTAAAATTCACAATTCTGCTAGTCTGTATAGGATTTCCAGTAAGCAGTAATGGATAGGTCCATCACATCTTGTAGCCTTAATTTCAAATCTCTGTATGTACTAAGTTTTATTTGTATTACTATATTTTCTATAAAGACTACCTCAAGACCTCATATGAAATGAGGTCTGTTGTATCACTGGAAACAAAGATCACAGAAGAATGGTGCTGGTGAAAAAAAATTAATCCAAGAAAGCCTTTCCTGGCAGGCACCCACTGTTGCCTGTGTTTTTCAGTGGCTAGCTTAGGGCCCTCATATCCCTCTACCCTGGCCTCCAGCTGGGCCACTTAGGCTGATTTGATTAGAAGGCCACCAAATGGCTCTCCAGTGTCTGGGGAAGAATGTTTCAAGCACGTGCCACAAATGACCCTGAGACATTACAACTAGTTGTGAGATATGATATAATTATTTATTATAATAATAAAGTATTAAAATACAGTATGTGAGAGATTTAGCTTTTTTAGTAAATTAGAGTGAATCCCTATAATCACATCATCTTTACTCTCTTCTGTTCTGATATGCTTTCTTTGGTTATACATGAGAGGAAGTAACATTATCACACAGAGAAAGGCCAAATGGAATCCTGTCCTGCTAGAAGTGAATTTAATGATCAGGCAACTCTTTTCATATGGGTCTAACACAGCAGTTCTGAAGCTTTTTGGTCTTAGAACCCCTTTATACTTTAAAAATTATTGAGAATCCCAAAGAGTTTTTGTGTGGGTTATATCTACTGAAAATTTAAAGTCAAAAACCCATTACATGTTAACATAACCCATTACATGTTAACATAACTAACTTTTTAAAACAAAAGCAACTATTTTCCAAAGCAAAAGACCAAAAAGTTAGTGAGAAAGGTGACTATATTTTACATTTTTACAAATGTCCATAATATTTGGCTTAATAAAAGACAGCTGAATTCTCCTGTTTCTACATTCAATCTGTTGTGACATGTTGTTTTGGTTGAGATTTATGAAGAAAATTGGTCTCATACAGATGTGCAGTTAGAAAAGGGAAAAATATTTTAATAGTCTTTTCAGACAATTACAGATATTTTTTATACTATACCAAAACTCAAGGTGAATTTCATGATAAATCTAAGACCTTTCAGTAAATTTTTTTTTTTTTTTTTTTTTTTTTTGAGACGGAGTTTCGCCCTTGTTACCCAGGCTGGAGTGCAACGGCATGATCTCGGCTCACTGCAACCTCCGCCTCCCAGGTTCAGGCAATTCTCCTGCCTCAGCCTCCTGAGTAGCTGGGATTACAGGCACACGCCACCATGCCCAGCTAATTTTTTGTAGTTTTAGTAGAGACGGGGTTTCACCATGTTGACGAGGCTGGTCTCGAACTCCTGACCTCAGGTGATCTGCCTGCCTTGGCCTCTCAAAGTGCTGGGATTACAGGCGTCAGCCACCGCGCCCGGCCAAAATTTTTATATTGTTAAAATTCATTGGTGTTTATTGAACTTTGGGTAACTCTTTTCTCCATGTGTGACTTTTAATATCATTCACTGGTCATTTAGAAAATATTGATTAATAGAGTGAGCAGATCTTCAAAACATGGACACATTTAATTATATGACATTAGAAGATCACTTTTGTTCTTCTCAGAAAAATCTTTAGGTATTGGAAAGGTATCAATGTTGTGGTGGTAGATATAAGCTTTTCAGTATTTTAACTTTCACTTAAGAACTTAAATTTTGTCACTTGCAACGGGTACTGTCCATTGTTTTCCTTGAAGTGACATGCTCACTAGGTTCATTTTTTTGATGAAGTGTCAAATACCCAAGTCTGAATAACCAGTTTATCTATCAGTCATTCTTTCAAGTCCCAATGGTGTTCCATAAAAAAGCAGCTGGTTCAATTTGAACTCAATTATACAAGTGCTTTATACATACTTCCCATTTCATCATATAGAATATTACAAAGATGCACACTAAAGGGTTGACATTTGCCAAAATCAATTTTGCTGCTTCCTCCAAGATAGCCATAACAGAAACTAGTTGTCTTTTCCTGCAAGAATGTGGTGGTAAAGAATCCATTAACTATTAGTGATACAGAAGGGCTGGGCTCCCAGCTAAACCCCATCCTAAGCCTGGATCCATGGCCGGAAGTGGAAACAGCTGACCCAGTTTTTCTGCCCAAATGTTGCCTTTTTGGCTTGCCCCCGCCCTATCCTGTGCCCATAAAAGACTTAGCTGGCAGAGCAACACAAGCAGCTGAGCAGCAAGCAGAGAAACAACTGGGCGTCGGAGACTATGAATAGATGTGTAGATGTTGCAGCTCTGGACAGGGGCTCTGCCGGGGGCAACCAGGCTTTAGGTAAAGATCACCTTCCCATCCCCTTTCCAGCCTCCCTTTCTGCTGAAAGCGTCCACCACTCAATAAAGTCTTCCGCATGCATCACCTTTCAAACAGTTCGTATGACCTTACTCTTCCTGGATACCAGACAAGAACCCAGGTGCAAGAGGGCAGGGGCTGCCACCCGGACTCTCCACTGAGCTGGCTGGCAGTTGGCCATCCCTGGATGGCAGAGCTTAAAAAGCACTGGTGGTAACATGCTTGGACGCTGCTGCGGGGCCCACACAGAGCCTGCTCCCGCCAGAGAGGAGTGGCTGGCTGGCTGCAGCGTTTGTTTGCTCCTGTTTCCACACCTGCTTGCTCCCTTTTGCACCCCCTCCTACAAGGACTGGCCAGCGGCAGGCTGACTGAAACCAGCCACTCCAGTTCACGCCCGTGAAGGAGGTCAAGGGAACTACCCTGTCTCACCACTACAGTTAAGGGCCGCTGCTTGTTCATGCTAATCTGTCAGCAGGCTCCCCAACACTGCTTTTGAATCATCAGTGTAAACGTCAACAAGTGAAAAGGTGGATCCCCGAGTCTTGGCTATCTTAGGGTCCATAGACCACACTTCGAGAACCGCCAGTCTCCAATAAACTGGAATGTCTTCATTCAACATATACTTGAGAACTCCATGTTGGCAAATTTGAGCCTGATAAGAGCAGTGGGTCTGGGCTTCACGCAGCTTTACGTCCACACACATGAAATGGCCCCCAACCTGTTGAGTGAAAATAGAAGACTTTCTGTCTAGAATAATCATTACATCAACCTCCTCCAGCCTGGCTCCTGGCCTTCATCACTGTGGAATAATTAGATACTTGGCGTATCTTGAAAATTAACCTTTCAGAGTATAAAGTCTAACACCTCAGTCTGTTCAGGTCAGTTTTACATTTGTTGATTATTTCCCTAAATGAAAGGCCCTTCATGACTTTTTCTTAACCCCCTAAGTGCCTTACTGCTATCTGCTGCCCAATGTAAGTCTGCGTGGTCAGTCCAGTCTTCTCAGCAGCTGCCAAACACACTGCCACATTTCTGGCTCCAAATTTCCTCAGAACCTGGCTTCTTGCCCAACACTGCCCTACCTGTGCTTGAAGGTCCAGCTTCATAAGACTTCTCTTGCATACTTTCTTCTTGCATTATTATTTTGATTTCTTATTGGGCAGCTTTATTATAAAATGGAATGTATTTTAAGATTTTATGTCATCTCATACATCATACCAAACCAAGCATCCAATAATGCTGCACATTGAGGCCAAAGATTCTAATTTCACCCACCAAAGAAATGTAATAGAATCTAGGGGATCTCTTGGAATAGGCAGGGCCACCTGTACTGTTTGAAATTATTTTTATTGTTTAGGTCTTATGTATTTAACTAGATCACACTTCTCTAATCCAGAGAGCAACCATGTATTTTGATTGTACTAATTCCTGAGTCAAATCCTACAGGCTCTCAATAAATGCTTACTGGATGAATATAAACGTACACAAATATGACTGTGACATTGTGAAATAGATTATCTGATCTTTGTCCAACTTTCCTGGCATACAATTCCTAAAATCCTTGAAGTAAAGTGATTTGCTTTTCTATGCTAATGAGTTGGCTGGTGGCTGGCAGCCCCCTAGGGAACTTCAGGATGGGGCTGGTCACCTGAAAGACCAAGGCAGGGTTACAGAGTTGGGACTGTCAGCCCTACCCCCAGCCTCCAGAGAAGCGACAGAGGCTAATGGTTAAGTTGATCAGCAATGGCCAATGGTTCAATCAATCATACTGAAGCCACCATAAAAACCCCAAAGTTCTGGATTCTGAGTGTGTGGAGAGGTGAGAAGGTGGACATTCCCAGAGGGCGGAGCACCCAGGACTGACTGTAGAAGCTCTGCACCTCTTCCCCCACGCCTCACCCTATGCAGCTCTTCATCTCTATCCTTTGTAATAAAGTGGTAACCCTACATAACTACTTCCTTGTGTTCTGTGAGCTGCTCTGGCAAATTAATCAAGCCCCAGGAGGGGGTTGTGGGATCCCTGATTTATAGCTTGTTGGTTAGAAGCACAGGTAAAACAAACTGGGGCTTGTGACTGACCTCAAAAGCTGCAGGCAGTCTTGTGGGACTGAGTGCTCAACCTGTGGGTTCTGATACTATATCCAGGCAGATGGTATCGGAACTGAATCGGAGGATACCCAGCTGCTATCTGCTACAGAACTGATTGCTTGCTGGTGTAAAGGAAAAACCCACACACAGTTGGTCACAGAAGTCTTCTGTGTTGATTGTTGAGGGGTGAGAGCAGAGGAAAAACAGGGTTATTTTTTTCCCCACTCAACAACTAAGAAAATTTAATTTCTGGAGGACATTTGCCAAAAAATGTTTTTGAACAAGATAAAAAGTTCTTGTTGCTAAGGCATTCAATTATTTCACCTTCAACAAAATGGGTTTACACAGCAAATGAAATAGTGGGATACGGCTTTCTAATCCATTTTGAAGCAGGTAATGCTAAATAGTCGTGAGATGTGTTTATTAAATGAAATTTGATTCTGATACTAAGTAATGTGGTTAATAACAAGATGACTGACATCTCTAAAATAAAACATCAACTTACCAACAACCTTGCCATAAAAGCTGTGAGAGGAGTTACATTAAAGGGGTATTATCTTCATCAGATAATTTGCTAAGTATCACAAATTCCAGTTCAAACATATTTGTCTTATCTAATGACAACTCACCACATAAGAGTTATGCTCATACTCACAAATTAGAGTAATTATTCACATTTTCATTTATGGAATCTCTTTGAGAAGGAAAATGTCTCCAGGGCATGTCAGAGACCTTTGCAGCAGCCTCTCCCATCACAGGCCTTGAGGCCCAGGAGGAAATAATGGTTTCATGGGTGGGGCCCAGGGAACCCCTGCTGTGTGCAGCCTAGAGACTTGGTGCCCTGTGTCCTAGCTGCTCTAGCCATGGCTAAAGGGGCAAGGTACAGCTTGGGCCATGGCTTCAGAGGATGCAAGCCCCAAGCCTTGAGCAGCTTCCACATGGTATTGAGCCTATGGGTGCACAGAAGTCAAGAACTGAGGTTTAGGAACCTCCACCTAGATTTTAGACGATGTATGGAAACGCTTGGATGTCCAGGCAGAAGTTTGCTGCAGGGGTGGGGCCCTCATGGAGAACCTTTGCTAGGGCAGTGCAGAAGGGAAATGTGGAATCAGAGCCTCTACACACAGTCCCCAATAGGGCACTGCCTAGTGGAGCTGTGAGAAGAGGGTCACCATCCTTCAGGCCTTAGAATGGAAGATCCACTGACAGTATACATTGTGCACCTGGAAAAACCACAGACACTCAATGCCAGCCCACGGAAGCAGCCTTGGAGGGAGGCTGTTGTACCCTGCAAAGCCACAGGGGCGGAGCTTCCCAAGACCATGGATACCCATCTCTTGCATCAGCGTGACTTGGATGTGAGACATTGAGTCAAAGGAGATCATTTTGGAGCTTTAAGATTTGACTGCCCTGCTGGATTTTGGACTTGCATGGGGCCTTTACACCCTTCTTTTTGGCCAATTTTCTCCCATTTGGAATGGGTGTATTTATCCAATACCTGTATCTCCACTGTATCTATAAAGTAACTAATTTGCTTTTGGCTCATAGGCAGAAGGGACTGTCTTGTCTCAGACGAGACTTTGGACTATGGAAATAGTTAATGCTGAAATGAGTTAAGGCTTTGGGGGACTGTTGGGAAGGCATGATTGATTTTGAAACATGAGGACATGAGATTTGGAAGGGGCCACGGATGGAATGATATGGTTTGCCTGTGTCCCCACCCAAATTTCACGTTGAATTATGACTCCCATAATTCCCACGTGTTGTGAGAAGAACCTAGTGGGAGATAATTGAATCATAGGGGTGGTTTCTCTCATATTGTTCTTGAGGTAGTAAGTCTCATGAGATGTGATGGTTTTATAAGGGGTTGCCCCTTTCTCTTGGCTCTCAATTTTCCTTTTGCCTGCTGCCATGTAAGGTGTGACTTTCACCATCCGCCATGACTGTGAGGCCTCACCAGCCATGTGAAACTGTGAGTCCATTAAATCTCTTTTTCTTTCTTTATAAACTACTCACTCTCTGGTATGTCTTTATCAGCAGCATGAAAATGAACTGATACACGCAATAATAAGGCTGGGCATGGTGGCTCATGCCTGTGATCCCAGCACTTTGGGAGGCTGACCTCACGAGGTCAGTAGGTCAAGACCAGACTGGCTAACATGGCAAAATCCTGTCTCTACTAAAAATACAAAAATTAGCTGGCTGTGGTGGTGTGTGCCTGTTGTCTCAGCTACGCAGGAGGCTGAGGCAGGAGAATCACTTGACTTGGGAGGCAGAGGTTGCAGTGAGCCAAGATCGCATCATTGCACTCTGGCCTGGGTGACAGCAAGACTCCATCTCAAAAAAAAGGAGAGATGGCTGGGCGCGGTGGCTCAAGCCTGTAATCCCAGCACTTTGGGAGG
>NW_022437098.1:1617200-1684014 GCF_009761245.1 Sapajus apella | reverse complement strand
AAAAAAAAAAAAAAAAAAAAAAAAAAAAGGCGAGATATGAAGACAATCACACCTCCCTGTCTGTAGCATACAACTGTGTGAGGGAACGATTTTGAGTTTCAGTAGTCATCTGGCAACATGAGGCAAAAGACCTAAGAACTAAAAGTTAATTCACTAAAGATAGCAGGGCGGAAAATGAAAGAGCTTGTATCCCTATGGGGTCATGGGGCTGTCACACCTGAAAATGCCTCCTTCCAGACCTGCTGTTATGTCATTAGTTCAGTGACCTACTGTATACCCCAATTTTTGATGGTTATTCTATTTCCTGTACTCAAAAGCATCTTGTATATATGCATATAGAATTGCATAATATAATAAGACAACTGCTATAGCAGGGAAACAGACATGCAAAGATGAGGAAAAGTTTACACTGCTTTGGAGAAGAACTGGGGGACAGCTGTCACAGATGATATAAGGGGTTCAATCAGCAGACGCAGGTGACAATGAATTTTAAACAAGGAACCATAGAAGCAAAGACACAGAAGGCCTAAGCATGTCTGGGAATAGTTCACAAAGTGAAGGCTAAGAAGAGCCTGTCTGTTCATCTTTGTATCCCCAATGTTTAGCACATAATAGAATATAAATAGAATCTGCTCTCACAGCTTTTTACTATGTTGTTGGTACATGCTCTGTTGCTGATATGTACCAAGATTGTTGATACATAATTCATGTCAATAATCTTGAATATGCGTCTTGGAAGGAGGCTAGAAAAGCACACTAGGGCCAAACTGAGATAGGTTTTGTATGCTACAAAAATGACACAAGACACTTGACAGAACTTTGGAAGGAGGACACAAAGTGATTCTGGAAGCCACACAATGACTCTCTAGATGTATTACTGCTAGATGTGGATGCATGGGTTCCAGGAATATCTTTCTGACACCATTCTTCATGTCCTCTCTTCTTGAGTGGGTTTCCTATACCAGCAATATGGCCAACAGATGACAAATAATGATGACGAAGAACACCAGCATTTATGCTGCACAAACATGACTCATAACTTTACATTTGCTGCCACCCAGTATACCCACTTTAACATTAATTTGTGGTGCAAAGAGTTGAGGAGCCTTAACTTGTGAAAATGGTTGTAGGCATTGGCCTTATATGCAGTACTTCTACACAGGAATTACTAATCACAATGTTTTCTGAACTCCCACTCTGCGCTGCCCGGGGCTAGGTGGTACTGTTTATAGGAGTAAGTGAGAGTGTCCCATGGTCCTGATTTTTAAGTGGCTTGTAACATATGTGAGGAAAGAACAAATCTACATAAGGTAAGTAACAATAGTGATAGGTGGACAGGTACACCACATCTACAGTGATGACTGGCATAGAGAATGGGCACTAAAGGAGCCTGGAACTGAGTGATTCCTGAAGCTGAGGCTTTGTGGAGACAAGGGAACTTGAATTAGGTCTAATTGGAGTGAAAGATCACATAGTAGTCAATATGACTGGAAGTGTAGGATAAGTAAATCCATCCAACACCATGATTGCCAAGCGGACCTGAAAACACTTCTCATTAAGAGAAAGAGATCTTCCCCCTGGTTTATTGTTCATAAAACAATAAACAATTGTCTTCTGAACAATAAACAATGTCATCTCCAGATAATTTCCAGGAAAACTATGGAAGTTGTTCATGGAAAAAATAATTTTTAAAATTCTCAGAACACAGAGGTAGGGTTCATTGTACTCTGACAAAAACTGAAAACCTGACTTTATCCCAAAAGTATTTATTTATAAAGTATTCATTATATGTAAGATGATTTTAGGTTATCAGAAGTGAATCAGACATGTCTTACTATTTCGAAGTTCAGAGTTTATTGGAAGAGAGATACGTATACAACTATAACAAAAATTTGAAAGTCATACTTTAGAATAAGAGCAGGACATACAAAGTACTACTGGCTGAAGCGGAAAGAGTGTAAGAAGGGTTCTTTCCAGCTGAGGGAAGAACCAGGGCAGACTTTGTGGAAGAGAGGACACATCTGAGGTAGATCTTGAATGGGAGAGAGATGTGGAGATTTGGGGGATCAGAAATATAAGGCTGAAGGTTATTCCAGGTAGAGAAAAAGCCTAAGAAAAGTAAAAACTACACACACACACACACACACACACGTACATATACGTGTATACATATATCTTAAAGGAAGGATGCATTCAATCCATGTGAGGTTTTTGTGTAACTGCTAAAGTGAAAGTAATTCTTTACAGACAAATTATCTTGGAAAATTAAAAGACTGACTTGTCATATTAGAAAAGTAAAATTGAAATCTCCAGAACAAAGTAGACACCAAAGGAACTGAGGGAAAAGCACAAGAAAAGACGAAAGGGTAAAAGACCACAGGGATGAAAGCCTCCTGCTATCGTTGAGCCCTGGGGCCTGTGGGGAGTTACTTAGCCTCTTATTTTTAAAATTTAAGAAAATGAGATGTTTGGGTTAAACAGGCTTCAAGAATTCTTCAAATTCTAAAATACTAGAATTCCTTTAACCCATAATTTTGCTTTATTCACCTATAAAAATTCAGAATTCCTAGGGCAGAGGCAGGATTCTCAGATGACAAGGCAATAGGTATTTCCATTAGGTGCCATGTCCAACTGATACTACTGTTTTCAGAAATGGATGAAATATAATTTGAAAAGGGCTGTTAAGAGATTAACATTCTTTATTCACAAGGTAGTCAGTCAGAGTTCAATGAGGCCTCTATCCCTAAATTTTTATGTTATTACCTAGAAGGCATTATTTGAAGAAATACTATTTAGATCTTGTGACTATTCTCAACAGAGAAACTGTTCTAAAAAGGCTTATCTACCTTCTATGTAATCGGAACAGTGACCATCTACGAGAAGAGTTGGAAGCAAACGATTTCCTAACAAGCAAAGATTATTTTTGTCATTCCCGGTCCATTTTTAAATTAGCTTATAATTCCTTTCAAAAACATTTTTCTCTATAGTACTTTTCCTTAGAAATCAGACATAGTTTAAAGCAGGTACTTCATCTAAAATTAAAGGACTGGACTAGGTGTCTTTTTAAGGTAGTCTAAAATATTCTATTATTAGTAATATTCACAACAAAAATAGTAAGAGGTTATTGCAGAGGCTCAAGAGTTTTACTCATTACCCCATTGGTAAGCAAGAATCATAATTACAATAATAAAGATTTATATTTTTGAGTAATTTCAATGCCTTTCTTGCAAGGTGTTGAACGTGTTTTGCACGCAACAGCTCATCAGTCACACTAGTCCATGAATCCTGGTATCGTGACTGCGGAAAGGTGCCACAGCTTCTCGTAGCCTCCAGCTAGCTAGGTCTCTATGTTTATAGTGTAAAAAGTGAATTCTCCTTCCTCTGACTAGCAGGTATTTTCCACTCAAATGACATATTATCTTCTGAATCAGAATGCTATCTACAACCAATCCTAGTTCTAGACAGAGAAACACAAAAGCCTTTTTCATGTCAATACCAGTCACATAATTTCATATATATATATATACATATATATATACACACACACACACACACACACACACACACACACACACTTTAAAATCTTGATCTCTACTAAAATTACTTGAAAGAATAACTTTCTGATACAAATGCCATAAAATTAATGTTTAGCTACAGAAAGAAAAACGGTAAGACCATGAAAAATCCCACCCAGTGAGAGTTACATGCTGAAACCATAAACCTTGCTTACCGGACTACTTTGTAAACCAGCCATTTGTGAACAATTACTTTAAATCATCATGCCATTCATTATCCTGAAAAACAGGATAATGGAATGCTCTATCTCCCCAAAGTCTGCTCACTGTAAACAGTCCATCCCTCCTTGAGGACTCCAAAAGCTGTATAAACATACTGCAATCAAACCCACCATAGCTCACAGAAATCCTTTCTTTAAGTAATCTACAGAATGCCAATCTAATACAAATACAAGAAAGAGAAGTTCTTACTAACACAATATTTTGTATTTACAGTATTCTGAACAGTGCTTAAACCTGCACTGGTTATATAAAGATACCCCCCCACGCCACCTCCCACCCCAGGCTGACAGCATGCTTAGTTCTCTCATTTACACCACACTGCAATAACATAAAGAGGGGCTTACTATTAATCCAGGTTTTACTACAAAGCGACCCGTTATTTCTCTGTCAAACACTGGCAAGAGTGCCAAGTGTCTGTCATCCAATTCAAGGGATTAAGTCTTCTTTTATAGTCTGATACTTGTACCAATTTATAAAAATACAGATATAGTTTCTTAGAGTTGGTCACAGTCTATATTTTGGCTTGGATTCAGGCAGTAGAGGTTGACTATGACAGCTGGCAGGAAACTGAGGGGAGAATACATCCTCCCCCTTCAGTCACCACATCTCAGTTGCCATAGTGATTAATCCTTAATGGAAGGCTGTCTTTGTACATTTCTTTTCAGAAAATTTTAAGTAAACTTAAGTTGAATACGTGCAGTTGACTGAGAAAAGGAGGTATCGCATCACAAACAGGTACAGTTCAGCTCCGTGACATACATCCATATATTAAAAGAACAGACGAACTCTAATAAAGGTATTACCAGTTCCTTCAAATGCTTAAAATGTTTCTTTTTGGACTGAGTTTAAACCTAAGTCACACAGGTTTTCTCTCCTGTTATCAGACATTTCATCTTGTAAAATGAGCTGTTTTTCAGAAATGGTTCTAAAATATCAAAATATAATTTTAGACAAAATGTGTTCTTACTTTGCACATTACTTTACATAATTTGTATTATCAAATAACAATGGTATAATTCGAAATTTATGTTAGAAGAGACAGGACATCTATAAAATACAGAACATAAATAAAAGCTAGTTTATAGAAGTATAAACTGTAAGAAACCAAAGGAAACACTGAAAACAGTAATGTATCTTATTCCTTTTTAAGATATATGATTGAACTTGAAAAGCAGATTCACAGTTTTTGTCATTTTGTTCATCAATAATTACCAGACATCAAAAAGACTGAAAAACTCTGAAAGACCACAGAATCTTATCTAGCACTATGGAGTTTATTACTTCTCTTTTACAATTTTCCATTTGGTATATTCCTTTGCAATCTAGTTAAAGGTTCTAATTCAGACTCAACTACGGTATTCCTTAGAAACTGAAATACTTTGACCACTGTTATTTGTGTACTGCTTTCATAAACAAATAGGATTTATTTTCTTGCTGAGACAACATGTCTGCAACTGACACACAGGCATGCACACACAATCTTTTCAAACACAAGTAAAGTTCTTTAATAAACTTTGATGACAGACTTGAAGCACTCAGAAGAATTCTCAGTAATCGAAAAGATTCTAGATTGAGCCCCAGATGAAAGACACTGTACTGTTGGTGGGAGGTCTGGGGTTTTTTGGAGACCTCAGGATCAAGAAGTTTGCAGGTATTTTCTAACACTATGATTGAGTCTCTTTTGTTCTTGCTTCATTTCCCTTTCCCTTTGTTTATTCTCTTTTCTTCTAGTAACTTTTTTTCAAAACTGCAAATTCACTATTGCCACCCACTGCAACACCAGCTGCAAAACCTCTCAGTGAGTGACATAAATATCTCTAGCCAAAGATGACGGTATGTTTCAATGATTTCCTCATTCGAGGTGCTGATGTAATATTGACACGATAGGGTGAAATCGGTGATTGGGAACACTTTTTCTCAGAAATTCTATGAGACAGCTTTGAAACGTTAGAATGAAATTTTGTTGTATCAACTACTGACTTAAGTCAGCCAGTGAAATAAGCGTTATCTGTAGACTGTGTTTGGCCTGCTAGCATTGGTGCCATGGGAATGGACCTCCCATTTAGTGGCTTTAAAACTTCACCACAATTTAGTCATTAAACAGCTAATTTCTTTCTTCTCTGAAAAGGGTTACTAAGTTGGGGTATGTGTGATGAGGGATATATACGGCCTCGAAGGGTATATTACAACCCCCAGGGAGTAGGTATTCCGATTTGTTTCCAAGCAAGAGATGCCCCTCCCTCTGAAAATCACTGTGAAGAGACAAGGTTTCTAATGAGATTGTGTTGTCCACCTCAAAAATATTTGGACTGAAAAAGCTCACAGGCAAACTGTGTTTCTGGCATTTTCATTTGTATAACTTTCCTTAAGAAGAAGGCTGCTTCTCAGGTCAATTTTTGCAGAAATTATATGCTTGTAAATTTCTTCTCTGATAAATATTTAGACAAGCTAATGACCAGTATCCAATTATTTCATTAATGTCCACTACAGGGGTTTGCCAAATTATCTGACCTTTCACATTAAAATTTGTTTGTATGGAGGTTTTAAAAAAGGGCACAGCTTGAAAAAGAATCCTAACAAAAAATTAGCTATCTGTTTAAAAGATTCTGATATACTCTTTATCCTAACAAAGCAAGTTTCTGGAAAACCTAACATAATTCTGCCTGCCTTTTTCAGATGGCACATATACGGTAGTCAAACTGTAGAAATGCTGTTTAAAGTGTTGGTTGAGAAATGGTACATTCCTGGATCAAATGAGAAGACAAGTATAAAAAGCAGCATACTTGGGTCATGAAAGAATGCTTTCACGAGTTGTAGTTTGGCATTGGGCCTATGGATGACATTGAAAAATACTGGAAAGTATAGCCTTTTAAAGTCTGTTATTACATTTATTCTAAGGATATTATTATATGACATCTGACTGTTCACTATATCGTTCTGTGGTCCCAAAAAACCCCCAAGAGACAAATTTCCTTCAAATGAAGTGCTAGGAAAAGCTTTGCTTCTCCTAGAACCCATGTTATATATATTTTTTTCCTTAAGGATAAAGATTTTACTCAGCCTTTCTCAGCACGGTGTTACAGCATTTTGGGCAGAACAATTCTTTGCATGCAGGAGTGCCTCTCTACTAGCCCCCTCAACCTAGTCCCCTCTCCAGGACAGCCATGTGGAATCCCTGGCTTCCAGACATGAATGCCAGTTAGGCATTCAGTCACTGTGACCACCCAAACTGTCCACACACATTTCCACATGCACTAGTTGACTACATAGATGGCTTACCTCCTTTGTTTTTTCTACCAGAAAACTCAATCAAATTAGCCATTTTAATACAGTATCTGGGTAGAATGTATTATGTCCTAAGCAGTTGCAGTCTAACTTTCTCTCAGTCTTAAACTTCCAGTTTAATTTATATTTTCTCTGGTCCTGAATTTTATTTTGTACTCTGGTTTTATTGTTAAGGTAATTTAATTCCTTTGTCAAACAAGTGAGGTACAAATAAATTAATTCTCTTGATAGTTCAGAGGAATTCTACCCCCACCTTCATTACTAAAAGTATAATAGCACTAAGTTGACATAAAATATTGGTATTATATACAATATGTATTTTGAACTCTCACCCATAAAGTGATAGTGAAATTGCTCTTGAGACACTTAGCTCTTAAAAAATAATAAAGAATAATGAGTCAAACAGAAGAAACTATTTTTAAAAAACCTGTGATGAAAGTGACTATGTACAAACAAAAATATCACAACAGCAATTTTAAGTGAGAAAAGCCCACAGGGAGTATTTATGACTTTTAACAGTATAAAATTCCTTTTGCTAAAAATATAAATTCTACATGAAATGAGTTTTCTGTGTGTGTCATTTTGGTGAAAAATTGTGGAGCAATCTAACCACACACTTTCCTTTTTCCACATGATCAGAAATGGTTTTGGTTCTGATTGAACTATATGACTCCTTCAGATTCCTTTTCCTTTTGGGGGTACTGTCCAATTTTAATTGAGGGAAACCATTAAGCAACTCAACATTATTAGGCATTTGGGTATAAATCTGTTGTTTAATCTGAAACATCTTCAATGACTATAGTTCCCAAATGGTGTTTTGATTTTTACACTTATTTGTATGTCACTTACAGTTTTAGTAGCTACTTTTGAGGGAGTACTTAGAGAAGATGCTACGGAGTAAATTCTGTAAAAAATGAGACAACTAAGATGATACTACCTTATATTCTTCTTACCTTAGAAGTGCAAACAGCTATGTTAGCAGGCAGCTGGGAAAACTGCTTCAACTCAAATACATCATGTGCCGCCCATCGGCTCATGTGATTTTCAGCTTTGCTCGATCCAATCACATTCTGGTTGGAGTGAATATAAGCCACTCCCCGAACACCATCTAGGAGGTAATTGAGGTTTATTAAGTGATCTATCAGTATAAAGCAATATGGTTCCATAAAAACACATTATTCTTATTTTTAATATGCGAGAAACATCAACATCACAATATTCTTTAGGAAAAAAATGGGAAAGAGTTCAAGTATGTTGGTCTAGGTTACCTTGGAAATGACTTTTCCTTCTCATCAATGCGAGATGAAAACTAGATAGTAGGTAACAATCTTTAGATTTAAACTTGAAATGGAGGTTTTAGTAAGAGAAAAGTCATGGTTGAGGAGGGTCCCCTCTATGAATTTGTTTTCATTGTTAATTTTTTAAAAAGTTGCTCACTAATTTAAAGAATGAAGCTAACCTTATCTGTCCCTTTAAACATGTACTTGACTACAGTGATGGAAAGGGAGTATGGGGTTTATGACCAGGGAGTTTAGTTTGATTGGCTTTGCTCAGTTTTATTGTTCGTATTTTGTCTTTTTTGTACATATGCCCAGAGAATGTCAAGATGAGAGCTTTTTAGGAAATGAGAAAAATTAACTCAGCTTTTATCTGAAAGAGGTTTAAAAAATGGCTACAATTTTTATTGCTTTGCTTCTAGGCACCTATAATTCATTTTTGAATTGTGATCATAAAAGAGAAGGCTAGAATTGAAGCCTGTAAGAGCTCCCTCCAACAGCTCTGGCAATGAACCTGAGGGATGACCTTCAGCACTTGTGTTGTTTCGGTCCTGAACCTCTTCAACCAGAAATTGCCAATCATGCAAACATAAGACGTTGTTAAATAATATGAAGAGACAGTAACTCGTTTGACATTCTCCTTAAATTTCAAGATGCCAGGTAATATACACAGCATATAGTTTCAAAACCTTCACGGCAGAAAATTTCCTCAGATGTTTAATTTTGATGACACATTTTATCCATTATTCAAAATAGCATTAGTTCCAAACTAACTATTGACACTTTCACAGTAAAAAACAAAAAAACAAACAAAAAACCCCAGAAAACCCTGAGCTGATTATTTAAAAATAGTTTATACAATAATTCCTAAACCTAAAATCTAACTGTAGCACACAAACTGAAGGGATAATTCAACACTTATTTACAATGATACCAAAATATATATCATAACAAACTTCTAAATAAGAATACTAATAGCCACAAAGCCTGATTTATATATAAATCAAACAAAGCAATTAAGATTTCTATAGCAAAATATCCTAGATTATATCTCAGCTTCTTTCATATAGTTTTTGGGGAATAAGACACTTGTGAAGGCAATGCTAACTCTTAAAATTACCACACAGATTCTGGGCAGAGGGTGCTAACAGCAGAAGCATGAGACTTTCTGAATCTGTACACAAAAACAGACAGCAACTACACAACAAAACCAAAAGCCCATGGACATTTACAACAAAATTACATAACAAGATACCCTCAGGACCCCTAAAGTACAAGCAGGTGGGCAAAATCTACCAGTAACTCTGCATGGTTTCAGCAACTGTGTGAAGGAAGAAGGAAGCAATGGGGCTCCTGACAGACCTGAGAACAGGAGACCCCAGAATAGCCAATAGGTATTCACAGGAAAGCACAAGGGGCCAGCTGGAGACCAGCAGCTGAATCGGTGAAGGTTTCCTGCTCTCCAATGCTGAGAGGGTGCAGGGGGTACACAGTAAGAAGGCCTGGAGGGGCTGGAGCAAGCCAACCTCTAGAACCCCCCAAACTGACCCACCAGGGCCCTCACCCAGGTCAGGGCCGAACAAAGAAGAAAAACTGCTGGGAGTGAATCAAGGATAGGAAGAACAAGGATGAGAGAAAGAAAAGATCTAGAGCAACGCAAGGCAGAGAGGGAGGAAAGCCCATAAGTGTGGCACTCTACAAAGAAATAACATGATCTCTGCAAAGCGAACAACGATTTCCTGAACTCTGCTTCACTTGTAAAATTCAGGGGAAATAATTTCATATAAAAATGACCAGAAGAAAAATAGCAGGGTCAAATCTCATAAAAATTATTGTGAGAAAAAAGGGAACAAGCAGAATAATATCACTCCAATGAAAATGTGCTGGAAAGATGTGCTCACGAAACAGAAAAAGACATGAATCAACAACAATGGAAATCAGAATTAGAGGAACTCAGAGATGAGTGACAAGGTCTTAGGAAAGACTTAGAAATTTTTTTTAATTTAAAAAATGACGGACAAAATAGAAAGGAATATAAGTGAATTGATGGAGCTGAAAAACGCAACACGAGAACTTCGTGAAGCGTGCACAGGTATCAACAGCCGAACTGACCAAGCAGAAGAAAGGATATCAGAGGTCAAAGATCAACTCAATGAAATAAAACGGGAAGGCAAGACTGGAGAAAAAAGGGTAAAAAGGAATGAACAAAGTCTCCAAGAAATGTGGGACTATGTGAAAAGACCTAATCTATGTTTGATAGGCGTACCCGAATGTGACGAAGAGAATGAATCCAAGCTGGAAAATACTCTTCAGGATATTATCCAGGAAAACTTCCCCAACCTAGCAAGGCAGGCAAACATTCAAGTCCAGGAAATACAGAGAACGCCACAAAGATATTCGTCAAGAAGAGCAACCCCAAGGCACATAATCGTCAGATTCACCAGAGTTGAAATGAAGGAGAAAATACTAAGGGCAGCCAGAGAGAAAGGTTGGGTTACCCATAAAGGGAAGCCCATCAGACTCACAGCAGATCTCTCAGCAGAAACCCTACAAGCCAGAAGAGAGTGGGGGCCAATATTCAACATCCTTAAAGAAAAGAACTTTCAACCCAGAATCTCCTATCCAGCCAAACTAAGCTTCATAAGTGAAGGAAAAATAAAATCCTTCGGGAACATGCAAGTACTCAGAGATTTCGTCACCACCAGGCCAGCTCTACAAGAGCTCCTGAAAGAGGCTCTACACATATAAAGGCAACAAATACCAGCTCAACTAAAGGGCAAAACACCCAGCTAGCACCAAAATGGCAGTATCAAATTCACACATAACAATATTAACCCTAAATGTAAATGGACTAAATGCCCCAATCAAAAGACAAAGACTGGCAAATTGGATAAAAAGACAAAACCCATCCGTGTGCTGTATCTAGGAAACCCATCTCACATGCAAGGATACATGAAGGCTCAAAATAAAGGGATGGAGGAAGATTTACCAAGCAAATGGAGAGCAAAAAAAAGGAGGAGTTGCAATTCTCATCTCTGATAAATTAGACTTTAAAGCAACAAATATCATAAGAGACAAAGAGGGACATTACATAATGGTAAAAGGATCAATGCAACAAGAAGAGCTAACGATCCTAAATATATACGCACCCAATACAGGAGCACCCAGATACATAAGGCAAGTTCTTAATGACTTACAAAGAGACTTAGACTCCCACACAATAATAGTGGGAGACTTTAACACCCCATTGTCAACATTAGACAGATCAACCAGACAGAAAATTAACAAGGATATCCAGGGCTTGAACTCAGACCTGGACCAAGCAAACCTAATAGACATTTACAGAACTCTCCACCCCAAATCCACAGAATATACATTCTTCTCAGCACCACATCACACCTACTCTAAAATTGACCACATAATTGGGAGTAAATCACTCCTCAGCAAATGCAAAAGAACGGAAATCGTAACAAACAGTCTCTCAGACCACAGTGCAATCAAGTTAGAACTCAGAATTCAAAAACTAACCCAGAACCGCACAGCTTCATGGAAACTGAACAACTTGTTCTTGAATGTTGACTGGATAAACAATGAAATGAAGACAGAAATAAAGATGTTCTTCGAAACCAATGAGAATGAAGACACAACATACCAGAATCTCTGGGACACAATTAAAGTAGTCTCTAGAGGAAAATATATAGCAATAAGTGCCCACATGAGAAGCAAGGAGAGATAAAAAATTGACACCCTATTGTCAAAACTGAAAGAGGTAGAGGAGCAAGATAAAAAAAACTCAAAGTCTAGCAGAAGACAAGAAATAGCTAAGATCAGAGCAGAACTGAAGGAGATAGAGACACAAAAAACCCTTCAAAAAAATCAATAAATCCAGGAGCTGGTTTTTTGAAAAGATCAACAAAATAGACAGACCACTAGCCAGATTAATAAAAAAGAAAAGAGAGAATAACCAAATTGATGCAATAAAAAACGATAAAGGGGATATCACCATAGATTCCACAGAAATTCAAACCATCATCAGAGATTATTACAAACAACTCTATGCACACAAACTAATAAACCTGGAAGAAATGGATAAATTCCTGGACACTTGCCCCCTGCCAAGCCTAAACCAGGAAGAAGCCAAAACCCCGAACAGACCCAAAACAAGGTCTGAAGTTGAGGCAGCAATTAAGAGCTTACCACCCAAAAAAAGTCCAGGTCCAGATAGGTTCACAGCTGAATTCTACCAGACATACAAAGAGGAGCTGGTACCATTCCTTCTGAAACTATTCCAAACAATCCAAAAAGAGGGAATTCTTCCCAAATCATTTTATGACACCAACATCATCCTGATTCCAAATCCCGGCAGAGACTCAACAAGAAAAGAAAACTTCAGGCCAATATCCACGATGAACACAGATGCAAAAATCTTCAATAAAATACTGACAACCCGATTGCAACAGCACATCAAAAAGCTTATCCACCATGATCAAGTAGGCTTCATCCCGGGGATGCAAGGCTGGTTCAACATACGCAAGTCTATAAACGCAATTCACCACATAAACAGAACCAAAGACAAAGACCACATGATTATCTCAATTGATGAAGAGAAGGCCTTTAACAAAATTCAACAGCCCTTTATGCTAAAAACCCTCAATAAGCTAGGTATCGATGGAACGTATCTCAAAACAATAAAAGCTATTTATGACAAACCAACAGCCAATATCATACTGAATGGGCAAAAACTGGAAGCATTCCCCTTGAAATGTGGCACCAGACAAGGATGCCCTCTCTCACCACTGCTATTCAATATAGTATTAGAAGTTCTAGCCAGAGCAATCAGGCAAGAAAAAGAAATAAAGGGCATTCAAATAGGAAAGGAGGAAGTCAAATTGTCTCTATTTGCAGACGACATGATTGTATATCTAGAAGAGCCCATCGTCTCAGCCCCAAACCTCCTGAAACTGATAAGCAAGTTCAGCAAAGTCTCAGGATACAAAATCAATGTGTAAAAATCACATGCATTCCTATACACCAATAACAGACTTAAAGAGAGCCAAATCAAGAACAAACTTCCATTCACAATTGCCACAAAGAGAATAAAATACCTAGGAATACAACTAACAAGGAATGTGAAGGACCTCTTCAAGGAGAACTACAAGCCACTGCTCGACGAAATAAGAGAGGACACAAACAGATGGAGAAACATTCCATGCTCATGGTTAGGAAGAATCAATATCGTGAAAATGGCCATACTGCCCAAACTAATTTACAGATTCAATGCTATCCCCATCAAGCTACCAATGACCTTCTTCGCAGAACTGGAAAAAACCACCTTAAACTTCATATGGAACCAAAAGAGAGCCCGCATAGCCAAGTCAATTCTAAGCAAAAAGTACAAAGCAGGGGGCATCACACTACCAGACTTCAAACTATACTACAAGGCTACAGTAATCAAAACAGCATGGTACTAGTACCAAAACAGAGATATAGACCAATGGAACAGAACAGAGGTCTCGGAGGCAACATAACATATCTACAACCATCTGATCTTTGACAAACCAGACAAAAACAAGCAATGGGGAAACGATTCCCTGTTCAATAAATGGTGTTGGGAAAACTGGCTAGCCCTGTGCAGAAAGCAGAAACTGGACCCCTTCCTGACACCTCACACTAACATTAACTCCAGATGGATTAAAGACTTAAACATAAGACCTAACACCATAAAAACCCTAGAAGAAAACCTAGGCAAAACCATTCAGGACATAGTAGGCAAGGACTTCATGACCAAAACACCAAAAGCATTGACAACAAAAGCCAAAATAGACAAATGAGACCTAATCAAACTCCACAGCTTCTGCACAGCAAAAGAAACAATCATTAGAGTGAATCGGCAACCAACAGAATGGGAAAAAATTTTTGCAGTTTACCCATCTGACAAAGGGCTGATATTCAGAATTTACAAAGAACTAAAACAGATTTACAAGAAAAAAACTAACAAGCCCATTCAAAAGTGGGCAAAGGATATGAAAAGACACTTTACAAAAGAAGACATACATGAGGCCAGGAAGCTTATGAAAAAATGCTCATCATCACTGGTCATCAGAGAATTGCAAATCAAAACAACATTGAGATACCATCTCACGCCAGTTAGAATGGCGATCATTAAAAAATCTGGAGACAACAGATGCTGGAGAGGATGTGGAGAAATAGGAACACTTTTACACTGTTGGTGGGAGTGTAAATTAGTTCAACCATTGTGGAAGACAGTGTGGCGATTCCTCAAGGACCTAGAAATAGAAATTCCATTTGACCCAGCAATCCCATTACTGGGTATATATCCAAAGGATTACAAATCATTCTACTATAAGGACACGTGCACACGAATGCTCACTGCAGCACTGTTTACAATAGCAAAGACCTGGAACCAACCCAAATGCCCATCGACGATAGACTGGACAGGGAAAATGTGGCACATATACACCATGGAATATTATGCAGCCATCAAAAACAATGAGTTTGGGTCCTTTGTGGGGACATGGATGAACCTGGAAACCATCATTCTCAGCAAACTGACGCAAGAGCAGAAGATCAAACACCACATGTTCTCACTCATAGGCGGGTGTTGAACAATGAGGACACATGGACACAGGGAGGGGAGCGCTACACACTGGCGTCAGTTGGGGGGAAATAGGGGAGGGACGGTGGGGGGTGGGGAGCTGGGGAGAGATAGCAAGGGGAGAAATGCCAGATGTAGGTGATGGGGAGGAAGGCAGCAAATCACACTGCCACGTGTGTACCTATGCAACAATTGTGCATGTTCTTCACATGTACCCCAAAACCTAAAATGCAATAAAATAAATAAATGGGAAAAAATAAAAATAAAATAAAAATAAAAAAATAAAAATAAAAAATGAGTGAACTAGAAGAAACCTAAGAGGGAATAAACACAACAGATAAGCCTTAAGAAAAACAGAATATTTTAAAAAAGCAAAATGAAATGAAGAGATAAAAGATTTGAGAGACTTCAGGCAAAGATGACTGAACATCTAAGTAACAGGAGTCCCTAAGGAAGAAGGCCAAAGCAAAGGAATAGAACAAGTAACTAAAAACATTAGTACAAGAAAGTCTTTCCCAAAAGAAAATTTGAGTGGAAGCAACACTGCGTATACGAGAATACAGACCCAGGACAACCAACATCAACACACCATCTAGTAAAATTATTGGACAATGAAAAGAAAAAAATCCCCTGGTAATCTAAGGAGGAAAAAAAAAAAAGAACACATAATACCATACTTTATGCCAGAAGAAAACGAAGCTATGTATTTCAAGACACTCAAGAAAAGACAACGTGAGCCAAGTATTTTATATCCAGCAAAACTTAACTTTTAAGTATAAGGGCACTAAATTGTTGTAAGAATCTCAGGGAATATTATTCTCATAAACACTTCTTCAGGAATCTACTAGACAGTAAGATTCGGACAATCAGAGTGATGAAAGGAACACTGGCACTAAGAGCTGATGGAGTGCATGAAATGTGTAGTTACCTATGGACCAAGAGTAACTGAAGTGTAAGTGGGGAGAGTATATGATGCAATGTCTGTGTCTTTGACAGTGAAGATGTAGTATATCCATTTTAAAAACGGAAGAAAAGGGAGAGTATAGGCAAAAACAAACTCTGAATGTTGATCCAGTCTCAGGAACCAACTGCTCTTTCACAGGTAATAGAGGACAGAGGAGCATGTTTAAATGCATGGAGAGGATACAATTAGCAAAATGAAAATTGAGGGAAACTTCTAGAGTTGATCCAGGTACTTCCACAGTTACATTGTAAGGCAATTAAAGGGATGAGGATTCCTGTAGATTAGAAGACACTATATAACATTTTAAAAAATGACTGAGACTAAACCATAATACCTAGTGATATGGTTTGGTTGTGTCTCCACCCAAAACTCATCTTGAATTGTAGCTCCCACAATTCCCATGTGTCATGGGAGGAGCCTGGTGGGAGGTAACTGAATCTTTCCCATGTTGTTCTCATGACAGTAAGTCTCACGAGATCTGATGGTTTTATAAAGAGGAGTTCCCCTGCACAAGCTCTCTTTCTTTGCCTGCCACCATCCATGTAAGACGTGACTTGCTCCTTGCCTTTTGCCATGATTGTGAGGCCTCCCCAGCCATGTGGAACTGTGAATCTATTACACCCTTTTTTCTTCCCAGTCTCAAGTATGTCTTTATCAGCAGCGTGAAAATGAACTAATTCACCTACATATGAACATTTGGTGATATAACCATATAAATGTAAATAAGTAATTACTATAGAAGCTAGAATAATTGGTATTTATGGGGGCAGAGGAGCTGTGATTTGGACAGGCACATGGAGGGGGTCCTTGGGTAGACGGCAACATTCTCTATCTTGACCTATATGTGGTCTCCCATTTATCCTGCTACCCAGCCCTTCCTTATTTATGTCTCAATCTAGCATCTTGATTCAAAGTTCCTCACAGAACTATTTGATAAAACAAAACATATTTTTAAAAGTTTTCATAATGTGTCTTTGGTTACCTAAAAATTTATCCATTGATTCATACGACTGCTCTTGATTGACAACTTTCTCATTTGAACATTTCATTGGTTTTCTTGGCATCAAAGTGCTATTTTTCTTATTTTGGCTAGGCAATTTTGAAGAAAAACTGGTTCTATCTTTTATAGTTCTTGGTCTGTGGCTCTGTTTAGAGAAACTGAAGTGGCTGACGGATAAACTTTCATCTGAGGATGAATAATCATCAATAAATTGAGAGTTATGATCCTCATCTCTTGCACGTACTTGGTTTGTTTTGCTCATTGTTTTAGGAAAACTGTGAAGTTCTTTCCTGGTTTCCTTTCTTCTCTTAAACCTCAATGAACTAGTAACTCTCTTTCTTACTCTTGACTTGGAAGAAATCTCAATGTCATCAGATTCATCACTGATATCACTAGTGACTTTTCTTTTCACAATAGATTTCAGGGTTGTGTTCTCAGGACTTAACTTTTTTGAAATTATTTCATCTCTTCTGTCACCAGTCTTTCGACCATCATCATCATTTCTTGTTTTTACAGAGTGTTCTGTTTCAGAATCCTCAGATTCCTCCAAGCGTGGCTTAAACTTTATACTATTGTTGGGGAATCTCTCAGTTGGATATTGTGTAGGACAGATGACATCACTATCTTCTGATTCTGAGACATTCTGTAAAATGCAATGTTTATCTGTATTTCTAAATTTTTTCTCATCATCAGACTTAGAAGAAATTTTCTGTTCTAAAATCTTCTCATTTTTATAAAAAATATACTTTTCTCTTGGATTTAGGATGTTATCTAATTTCTGATGTTTTGAAGTACCAAGAGAGTCCTGATTTTTCTCACAATCAGCAACTGTGGCTTCTGTTGAAAGGCATATGGGCTGCTCATCAGAACTTTCATCAGAAGAAGCAGTATTTCCATCACTGTCCTCAACTGCTTTACATTTTGTCTCAAACAATTTCGAGAAACCACACTGAAGTAAAGTAAGCTGTCCTGGAGAGGTGGAAGCTTTACTTGAATCGGGTGCTTTGTTTTTGGCAGTCTGTACTCCTGCAACTCCCACTGGATCTTCATCACTGAAGTCGCTGCAGAAATCATACACTTCCTTTGCCAGTGGCTCTGCAGCTTGCTCTGGACCTCTGCGTTCCTGACAGTCAGGCTCTGTAGGCTATAGAAGAAGCAATGATAAAAACCTCAGAAAACCTCAAGGTAATAATAAGGAATCAACTGAACAACTCTGGGCAGGTAATTTAGGTACAAGCATATCACTTAGTATTTACAACATTTAATAAATAAATGTAAAGCGTTTAATATCATAGTCTAGTACAGTCTTTTCTCTTTCCATGTTGAATATTGTTCCAAAATAGATAAAAGTTTAAACTAGAGTACCACATAATCAAAGTATTCTGAAGAAAAACATAAAGTGAAGTGTTTGGCTTCTAAGATGCAAGGACACATAATTCTGGCCTCAAAAGTGAAAAGCACACAACTTGCTGCTTCAGAATTACTGGAGTTTACAGTAGTCCAGCATATACTTCCAATCATGCTTTAAGAATAAGACAGATTACAGGAGTTAACAAGGTAAAGAACTGATAACTGGAAAATTGTTCTAATTGATTTAAAAGGCTAACGGGATCTTGATCACCAGAAATAAAGACTCTTGAAATAAAATTTGCTACAAATTTAAATTCAATATGTAATTTTTTCACAATAATCAGAGTTAAATATATCTTACAGTTTTCTAAAACTGAGGCTCTACTAGTAAAAGATTGTGGGAAGGTATCATCTGGTAATACTTTTGCCAATATTTGATATTTGTGTACTTCTCTAAATGCATAAAAATTTCACCCCAAATTTATAGTCATTGGGCTGGTATAAATTGATAGTTAATACTCTACAAGTAAACAAGAAAAACCAGCAATATTAACAAGAAAATCTTCCACACATATTTTTTACCTTTGAGATGGTCTTATAATGACAATAAAGATTTTGTGGTACATGAGATGGCAAACTACTATAAAGATCACAAAATTAAGGCATCAAATAAAATAAAATAACCACTTTGAATGAGACCAATTTTGATATTTGTGTTTAATAATTTTAAATATACATTGATGGTGATTTTTCCACTTAACTTACCATTTAGTCAAAAATTGTTTATTTGGGATGGGTTACTTAACTAGGTGGTACTGTATTTTCAGTGTGGTGTAGTTAAAATTCAGTTTGGCTGTAAATGCCTGAACTGCTCCTGAATTTCTTCTTATGATATGAATGCTAAATCAGCCTACATTACTAATTTTATCCATAGTCCTCTGACTTTGTGTCTTTGACTCTTAATTTTTTTTTCTTATAGGTTGAAAAGTGAAGGAAAAAGGAAAAGAAACAAAATTGTCACAGTACATGTTTTCTAGGTGTTGCAGGCTTCAGATTCAAATATTAACTTACCATTTCTAGTTTGTGTGCTGGAGGTCCCTCTTTCAACCACGTTGTGGCTGTCATGATCCCTGCTTCCACTTGGCCTTCTCTCTACACAACGTCAGTAAGAAAGAATGCAAATAGCTATGCAACACAGTGGGCAGCACAACCAGACAAACAACAGCAGTGCATGCCATAGCATTCTTAATGTTATTTTTCAACCTGCTAATTATATACAAAGGTTTACGTAACATTTTAAAATACTCCTAATTCTTAAAGTTTACTTTTTCAGACACAGAAAACTAATACTTTCCAGCCAACTTCATTAAAAGTACTAATGGGGAGAGAGAGAGTGAAGAAATGTTATATATTTACCCAGTATAATATCCGTAACAACCATTCCCATATAATAATTATGGTAAGGACGTATTAACATTTTAAACACCACAATGTTGAATATTGGAAACTTGATATCCTGGCCTATATTGTTACTGTATTTCTTGTTCATATTCATTTAAAAATACCCCTTAGGTGTAGTGGACATCAAAATAAAAAGGTCCATCTAATATGAAATTAAAAGCAGTATTTTAGTTATATAACAGGTTTGCTACACTTTGGGGAAAGTATTTGCACTTTAAAGCTTCTGCTGTATTATTTAGCAGGAGTTCTAATGGTCTAGATTCTAGAATACTAAATTCTCCTCAAAAGGAAATCATTTTTTTTTAAGGCTGTATTTGTTGACAGAGCAAGAAGAAATACTACTACCATTACCAGTTACAAATGCCCAACTTAGGAATACACAGACATACTAATGGCATGGTCCAGCTACCTGGCATCCAGGGCAATGAGGGAGAGTCTCCTCTATGGAACTCTAGGGAATGATAAACAGTTTCTGAATTACTACAAGTCCTTTATTCCCCATTCCTTGAAGCTGTTATAGCAATGGGATGGGAAGCCTCATTCCCAGGCTACCATTTATCTCCGTAACAGAAGCTAAATGGCTACAACAGGTGAAAGTGGCAGTACTAGAAATCTGAAAGCTGTTGAAACTCTTTTTATAAAATAGATAAATGGCTACTCCAGTTTTAAGCTGCTCAGGCCCAAACACCTTGGAGCCATCCTTAACTCCTCTCTTTTTCTCATACCCTGTATGGACCCATCAGCAAATCCTGTCAGTGCCACCTGGATAATATATACAGCATCCAGCCACTACTCACGCCACCCACCACTTCACCCTGGCTGGGTTACTGCAGTATCCTCTTAAATGGGTTCTTGCTTCTGTCCTTGTACTTCTATCGTCTAGTTTTCAATAGTAAGTCAAGTTAATGTATATCAGGCTATGCAGAACTCTTTAATTGCTTTTTGTCTCACTCAAGTAAAAGTCGAAAGTTCCTGCATGGCCTGGCTCTCCGTCATCTCTCTTGCCCCATCTCTTGCTCTCTTGCGTACTCTACCGCAACCAGTGTGGCCTCCCTGAAATTGTGATATCACATGGGGCATGCTCCTCCCTTAGGACCTCTGCATTTGTTTCCCCTGTCAAAAACACACCTTCTTCCCTCACCTCTTTGAATATTCATATGCGGCCTTCAGAGTGAGGGCTTCCTTGGATACCCCATCTAAAAATGCTCCTTCCTTGACAGTTCCTCAGAACCTAGCATAATACACTCTGTATTTCACTTATTTATTCCGTTTGTCATTTGTCTCCCCACATGGAATGCAGACTTCTGGTAGACAGAATTGTTTTGTCTATTTTGTTCTTTTATGTAAGCACAGCTCTATGAACAGTACCTGACATTTCACAGATGCTCAATAAATACTTGTAAAATGAACTCTCAATATCTATCTTTGAAGAGAAACTATAATATAGACAATGGAAAGTCAATGCAAAATAGAACGAAATTGCCCAGAAATCATAAGATTTTTAAAAAGTATAAAAATTGAAATTTTTACATCTTAAAACATTTTTAAAAAGATTTTATACAACCTTTAAAAATTAAAAATGTCTCACATGAAGTGAAATACTTCTTTTACTTTATGATATGTGCTTCCACTATATGGGGCTTGAAATAATAACGTTTCGAATCACGTTTTGGCCCAAAGCAGCAAGAATCTAACCAACCCTGAATAATTTTAAATTCTGATTGATGACAAATAAGCAATTTTAATTTAAAATTTAACTTAATAATCAAGTGCCAATGATATGCCTAGCAAGACAAATGCAGGACATGGATGGCCTTGTCACCCTTTATTAATATCAATTAGAAAACAGGTTAATATCCTTCGTGTTCTGGCATACTGAAGAACTTAGGTATTTTTTAAAAATAAAATGTAAGACACGGATGGTCCTGTCATTAATAAACACTTCTGAAGGTGAAATAAGATATTCTTAGAATAACCAGTGAACAAGAGGACATTTGTGTGTGTGTGTGAGACTGAGTCTTGCTCTGTTACCCAGGCTGGTGTACAGTGGCACAATGAAAAAGAGAACTTTCTTTACTTAATAACTTGTCATCCTGATATATCTTATAGAACACTTGTTTAACAAAGGAATAGGTGGTTATTCTGACAAAACAGATAACTTTGTCATATATGACAGAAAACAGGATAATGTCATGCTAATATTTTTATAGACAAGGATTTTAACATGAATATAGGCATGTCAAGTAGTACTTTAGATGGAGATGGCAGCTGGGTGTGGGAGCTAGAGGGCAAACAAAGCTATTGATATGAAGAGAGGAACTGAAAAGAACAAATTCATGAAAGAAACAGCATATTTAAAAGCAAGGGGGAAAAATACAAAATGTGGGACTCCAAATGGGCCACTCAATTCAGAATCAAATGTAGTTACTATAAAATAGAAACTCAGCAGTATACATCAGAAATTGTATAACAGTAACATTTATAGGATTCAAATAATATACACCTTCTTCTCCCCCATCCATCCAAGTTTACTGCTGAACTTGCTTAGCATTTGATTCCTGACATTACATGGTTATTATGTAAACGTTCTCTTCTACCTCCCATCAAGATGGTTTAAGTTCCTCAAGGGCAGGAACCAATTTTTCCTTGAACTGTCTTTATGGTACTTACTGAATAAATGAAGTACATTAAGATTTTACTACAAAGTCCTGGAAGTCAAGGAAAATATCCTGAAGTTCTCTAAGACTCAGTTTCCTCATCTATACCATGAGGAGGAAGAAAAAGATGATATTCCAGGATTTTATGATACCTATATGAATATCAATTAGAAAATAGGTTAATATCCTTAGTATGCTGGCATATAAAAGAACTTAAAGACCTTTTTAAAAAAGGATATAAAATCTTTTGTTTTAAGAATAAGAAACAACTGTATGCTGAGGATGAACACAACGGGGAGAGTTTAAAATATTGGTGTGGAATTTTTATTGGGAACAGAAAACAAAAATCTCCATGAAACATGAGAGTACATCTCAGGGAGTATTTGGTAACTTTTAATCAGAACACATTTTATGTTTTGTTTATTTAGGAAAACCTCTTTTTTTAGTTCTTGACTTCAACAGCTGTTTTCAAAACAATAAACTTCTCTCCGCCCATCTTAAAATGCCCTTGCAGTACATACTACCTAGTATATGTGTTTGTGTGTGTACATTATTTATAATTACTCTAAGGAAAATCTTAGTTTAGAGATAAAATAATTCAGTTCTTACTCTCTAAAAGTAGAAATTCCAAAGCATTTTTGATAAAGAAAGCCAGAAATTTCTCTGAAAAGGCAACAGCAACTGTATTTCAAGTTTCCTGAGGAAGAAAAACTATATTTAAAATGTTATTGAAAAGGTCAGAGAAGAAGTTCACACCTCCAGGATGTCCCTTGTAAGACATGACCCTTGCGACCTTAGTTTGAAGAGGTTATGGATCCCAAAAAGCTCTCCTTGATGCTCTTTTGATCCTTGAACTGCTTCAAAATATCGTTTGGCATTTTCACTTCCAACCACCACACAGTGAAGTTGCTAAAACAGAAAAAACGCAAGATACTTTTGAAGCGTTTGCTCCAACAATATGTCAGAATTTCCTGGCATTCCCTGTATATACACAGCTTTAGCTGGAGCAGGCAGAATCTCCTCAGGGAGGAAATTTTGTTTTAATTTCCCTGGCAGATGTTGCCATTATGGTGAAATAATCATAATCTGGCCAGTCTTATTGAAGCAGAGATCTTATATTTCTTATTTTATCTATTTTCTAACAACTGAGTCAAGATTACATCTCTGTGGAATATCCACCTGACATAAATGTTTAATAATAAAAGCCTACATTTGAATATACTTTTCTCCTTTTTAAATTCTTATTACAACAAGAACTACTAAAACTGGCAGAAGTAATTACTATACCACTAAAGTTAAATTGCAGTCTAACGTAATGATACGATAACCACCTTGGTGTCAGACTAATTGTGCCTTGACTACATTGCATACTAACAGCAAAAATGCTATCACTGCTTTAAGAAACAATGCATCTTTGAAATAATTTTGAATATACAAAGAACACTGACATGGAACATTTAGAAACACCATTTCAGTATTAACATTAATATGCACTCTCTATTTGCTGGATAGTTTACAAAATGTAATATAAATACGTAAAATTAAAATACAATCTGATCAACCCCATGTATACTTTAACATTTCTTGAAAGAAACGAAGAATGAACAGAATGGAAAATAACTTCAGTTTATTCCTGGAGGAATTACATGCTTAAGGAGAAATGATGCTTAAGGGCCAGGTATAATGGCTCACCCCTATAATCCCAGCACTTTGGGAGGTGGAGGTGGAGGTGGGCAGATCACCTAACGTCAGGAGTTAGGGACCAACCTGGCCAATATGATGAAATCCCTTCTCTACTAAAAATACAAAAATTAGCTGGGCCAGGTGGTGGGCACCTGTAATTCCAGCTACTTGAGAGGCTGAGGCAGGAGAATCACTTGAACCTGGGAGGTAGAGGCTGCAAGTGAGCTGAGATGGTGCCACTGCACTCCAGCCTGGTTGACAGAGCAAGACTCCGTCTCAAAAACAGAGAGAAATGCTTACCTGTTGAGATTATCATCAGAGTTCATTTGCACTGTAATAAGTTACTCTAACAGCTGCCATTTATTGAACATTTATTACATGAATAGCATTTTATTTACATACTCTCATTTTATCCTCACAACCTTGTATCATCTCAATTTTAGAAATAAAAGAACTAAAATTTTTCTATTTTAAAAATAAAGTAACTTAAGTTTAGAGAAATGAAGGGACTTGCTCATAGCTGTCAGCTAAGAAGTATCACTCCTAGAATGTGTATCTTGGTTTCGCTGAATCTAAAATTTACTAATTACTATTTACTGTTAACTAACCTCTCACTTTCAAAATGCCCCTCTTAAAACCCTTGGGACCTTCTGGTATATAAAAGAAGTTTTAAAGAACTTACGGATCAACATACCAACTTGATCAGTTTGATACCAATATTCCAGAAACATGGGCTGTAATCCTGGGAGTACAGAATTACCATAACAATTGATACAAGTAATAGCCCAGATACAGCTAGTGCTCGACTTACGACCACGATTGGTTCCGACACACTGGTCGTAACACGATTTGGTCGTAAGTTGAGTAGGCTATATGCATGCGGAGACGGTAGTGCTGCCGGAAGCTGGTCCGCACTGTCTACGCCCAGCTGGGCAACGTTTGCGCTGCCAGATGTGGAGCAGTCGTGGCTAGCGATTGTGGTCGTAAAGTCGAATGGTCGTAAGTTGCATAGGTCGTAAGTCGATCAATACCTGTACCTATTTTACCCTTGCTATTGAAACTACCTTAAACACTCAAATTGTCAGACTGCAGGAAATCTAACTATAATCACCGAGATAATTTGCAGCCTTAATTTGAGTCTTTATAAGCTTCCTAGCAAAGTTTTATCACAAAATTTATAAAAAGCACATTATTTTGTACGTTTTTGTTTTCCAAAGTGGCTCCAGTAAAAGTGGAAATCAGGTGTCTCCATCCGTAGGCTATTAAAAGAATCATGTTAGAATTCAAGAGGGTAGGGGAACAATTAGTAATTAGAAAATGTAACTTAGTTTGTAGCTTAAGAAAAATCCACGCAGAAAAGAAAAATGCCTGGATCTCATCCTAACAACACACAAAATAAACAAGTTCATGACTGTTCTTCCATCCTCAAGCCCAGTGGTGTGGCATCTTCGTATTTTTCTCTCTGACCCTTTGCTTCCTAACCATGGGTTATTAGATAATAGGGTCAGAGAAAGCAGAGATGAAGGAGATGTGCACATCTGACCCTTGTTTTAAAAATCCTTGTGATTACATTGGCCCATCTGGATAACCTAAGTGGCTTGGGGATTAGGAAGTCAACATCTTTGGAGGACTACTATTCAGCCTATCACAGTAAAGAAGTGCAAAAAGAATGATCAGAGCAAGCAGAAATGACATAGAAACCACACTAATGGGTTCCCACTAGTCAAATACGAGACAATATGAACATCAAAGTAAATAGTGATATTCAATGGGTTGTAATCTGTTACAAAAATAGGAAGCCATGAGACCACACAGATTAAATAAATAGAAGGGAAAGCTCATTAATGGTAGAGTGCCAAAGAATAATCAAGAAGGGTAATGGAAATAGAAAAATCACCACCTGACAACCATTATAGTGGTAGCTGATTCAGACAGGAATCACAAATGAACGCTATGGCTGATGCGTGCAGGTTTGATGAGGAATGGAATGAGGAACTGGCAGTCTCACAGGATCTCCCCATAAACTACTTATCAATTACAAAGAAAAAAATAGTAACTTTGCAGTGAAGAAACTCAGCCAACACAAACTTGCCTTGTGATCAAGGTTAACGTGAGGAACAGTTAAAGCAGGCCACTCTCATGTGATTTCTGACTGATGCAACGAAAAGAGCACAGCATCGTGCCTGTAATATTTGTGCCAATACTGCTTGGCCTGAGTCCGGACATGAGGAAACATCAAATGGACCTAGGCTGAAGGACATCCTACACAAAGAAAGGCCTTATTCTTTAAAATGGTCAAGGTCTTGAAAGACAAAGAACGTGTGGATAATTACCCCAGGATGAAGAAAACTGGAGACACAAGCAAATGGAGCCATGATCCTTGATTAAATCCTGGACCAGAAGGAAAAAAGAGACCTTGCTGGGAGAGGTGGGGAAATTGAATGGGTCCTGTGGATTATAGCATCATGTTTTATCAATGTTAATTTCTTGATGTGAATAACTGCATTTTGGAGAGGAGCATGCGGGGCAGGGAAAACCAGGTGCAGAACAGTATATACAACCGAGTGTTTAGAATGTATAAAACTTTTTAATGTATATATTAAGTAGGAGAGTGTACTTCTTTTGGGGAAATACACACTGGAAAATTTAGAGTGTTGGCAGGAGAGTGTTGTTTCTTTGGGGAAATACATGGCGGTGAGAAGTCTTAAATGGCTCAGAAAAAGAATAATGGCTGACAGAAAGAGAAAGCAAGTGTGTAAAATGTCAGCAAATAGGGAATTAGAGTGAAGCTAATTGGGGGTTCTTTGTGCTATTCTTGTCATTCTTCTGCAAATACTTATAAATTTACACACACACACACACACACACACACACACACACACCCGACACAAGAGATGAATTTCTGAATGCCAAACTTTAGATTGCTTAAATGTTCCAAGCCTGAAGGAGCACAGCTGCTGTATAAGTGATGTTTATATTTTTAAAATGTATAAAATATCTTGAATGCATTATTACAACAAATGCAACAAAAGATATCAAAATAAAAGCCCCTGATGAACGAACAATACAGGTCACTCCTTACTAGTCTAACCAGTGCTGTAATGTTTAGGTATATCCTTCTAGACATCTTTCAATGAAGTTAAAGCTATTTATACATACAGATGCTCCTTAATTTATGATGGAGATATCTCTAAATAAACCCATTGTAAGTTGAAAATACCATTAGGTCTAAAGTAAGTTTTGGAGTTAGCACAGGCTTAACTGGATGTGGCCCCATTGTAAACAGAGGCGCATACTTCATACACAAATAGGTTATCACTTTAGCACCATCATAGAACTGAAAAAATATGAAGTTGAACCATGTCATAAATCAGGGACAGTCTTAACACACAGAAATAGTTTTATGTGTAAGCACATTAAAACACTGTATATATTGTTCTGTAAATTGCTTTTTGGACTCATTTAAAAATGTCTAAGACATCTTGCCACATCAGTACATTTGATCTGACTGCAATTTAATTTTACTGTCACAAAGTAACATAGGTATCAGAATTTATCATTCTGTTACTGTTGGACATTTGGGTTGTAGCCTTTGTTTTTTAAACAAACGCAAGCAATGCTAAATAAAAACCCTTGTCATCCTTCCTTTGTCATCCTTCACTGGGCATATGTGACAGGATTTCTGTCAACTTAAGTATGGGGCCCCTACAATACCTATACTAGTTGTTTCTCAACAATAGTATATGAGCATCTCTCCAATGCCCCGACCAACAAAGAATACCACCAATCTCCCCAACCCCACAAAAAACACCTCAAAATATAATTTTTTAAAAAGCTTTTTGCAGAGTATTTTTTTAATAGCATTTTAGGTTTTGGGGTACATGTGAAGAACATGCAAGATTGTTGCATAGGTACACACGTGGCAGTGTGATTTGCTGCCTTCCTCCCCTTCACCTATATCTGGCATTTCTCCCCATGTTATCTCTCCCCAACTCCCCACCCCCCGCTGTCCCTCCCCTATTTCCCCCCTACAGACCCCAGTGTGTGATGCTCCCCCTCCCTGTGTCCATGTGTTCTCATTGTTCAACACCCACCTATGAGTGAGAACATGCGGTGTTTGATTTTCTGCTCTTGTGTCAGTTTGCTGAGAATGATGGTTTCCAGGTTCATCCATGTTCCTACAAAGGACACAAACTTATTGTTTTTGACGGCTGCATAGTATTCCATGGTGTATATATGCGACATTTTCCCTGTCCAGTCTATCATCGATGGGCTTTTGGGTTGGTTCCAGGTCTTTGCTATTGTAAACAGTGCTGCAATGAACATTTGTGTGCATGTGTCCTTATAGAAGAATGATTTATAATCCTTTGGATATATACCCAGTAATGGGATTGCTGGGTCAAATGGAAATTCTATTTCTAGGTCCTTAAGGAATCGCCACACTGTCTTCTACAATGGTTGAACTAATTTACACTCCCACCAACAGTGTAAAAGTGTTCCTATTTCTCCACATCCTCTCCAGCATCTGTTGTCTCCAGATTTTTTAATGATCGCCATTCTAGCTGGCGTGAGGTGGTATCTCAATGTAGTTTTGATTTGCATTTCTCTAATGACCAGTGATGATGAGCATTTTTTCATATGTTCGTTGGCCTCATATATGTCTTCTTTTGTAAAGTGTCTGTTCATGTTCTTTGCCCACTTTTGAATGAGCTTGTTTTTTTCTTGTAAATCTGTTTTAGTTCTTTGTAGATTCTGATATCAGCCCTTTGTCAGACGGGTAGATTGCAAAAATTTTTTCCCATTCTGTTGGTTGCCGTTTCACTCTAGTAACTGTTTCTTTTGCTGTGCAGCAGCTGTGGAGTTTGATTAGGTCTCATTTGTCTATTTTGGCTTTTGTTGCCAATGCTTTTGGTGTTTTGGTCATAAAGTCCTTGCCTATGCCTATGTCCTGAATGGTTTTGCCTAGGTTTTCTTCTAGGATTTTTATGGTGTTAGGTCTTATGTTTAAGTCTTTAATCCAACTGGAGTTAATTTTAGTGTGAGGTGTCAGGAAGGGGTCCAGTTTCTGCTTTCTGCACATGGCTAGCCAGCTTTCCCAACACAATTTATTGAACAGGGACTCCTTTCCCCATTGCTTGTTTTTGTCAGGTTTGTCAAAGATTGGATGGTTGTAGATGTGTGGTGTTGCCTCCGAGGCCTCTGTTCTGTTCCATTGGTCTATATCTCTGTTTTGGTACCAGTACCATGCTGTTTTGATTACTGTAGCCTTGTAGCATAGTTTGAGGTCTGGCAGTGTCATGCCTCCTGCTTTTTTTTGCTTAGAATTGACTTGGCTATGTGGGCTCTCTTTTGGTTCCATATGAAGTTTAAGGTGGTTTTTTCCAGTTCTGTGAAGAAGGTCATTGGTAGCTTGATGGGGATAGCATTGAATCTGTAAATTAGTTTGGGCAGTATGGCCATTTTTGCGATATTGATTCTTCCTAACCATGAGCATGGAATGTTTCTCCATCTGTTTGTGTCCTCTCTTATTTCCTTGAGCTGTGGTTTGTAGATCTCCTTGAAGAGGTCCTTTACATCCTTTGTTTAGTTGTATTCCCAGGTATTTTATTCTCTTTGTAACAATTGTGAATGACAGTTCATTCTTGATGTGGCTCTCTTTAAGTCTGTTATTGGTGTATAGGAATGCATGTGATTTTTGCAAATTGATTTTGTATCCTGAGACTTTGCTGAAGTTGCTTATCAATTTTAGGAGATTTTTGGCTGAGACGATGGGGTCTTCTAGATATACAATCATGGCGTCTCCAAGTAGAGACAATTTGACTTCCTCCTTTCCTATTTGAATATCCTTTATTTCTTTTTCTTGCCTGATTGCTCTGGCTAGAACTTCCAATACTATATTGAATAGGAGTGGTGAGAGAGGGCATCCTTATCTAGTGCCAGATTTCAAAGGGATTGCTTCCAGTTTTTGCCCATTCGGTATGATATTGGCTGTTGGTTTGTTGTAAATAGCTTTTATTATTTTCAAATATGTTCCGTCAATACTTAGTTTATTGAGGGTTTTTAGCATAAAGGGCTGTTGAATTTTGTCAAAGGCCGTCTCTGCATCAATTGAGATAATCATGTGGTTTTTGTCTTTGGTTCTGTTTATGTGGTAAATTACGTTTACAGACTTGCGTATGTTGAACCAGCCTGGCATGCCTGGAATGAAGCCTACTTGATCGTGGTGAATAAGCTTTTTGATGTGCTGTTGCAATTGGCTTGTCAGTATTTTATTGAAGATTTTTTGCATCTATGTTCATCATGGATATTGGCCTGAAGTTTTCTTATTGAGTCTCATAAAATGACTTGGGAAGGATTCCCTCTTTTTGGATTGTTTGGAATAGTTTCAGAAGGAATGGTTCCAGCTCCTTTTTGTATGTCTGGTAGAATTTGACTGTGAATCTGTCTGGACCTGGGTTTTTTTTGGGTGGTAGGCTATTAATCGCTGCCTCTACTTCAGATCTTGTTATTGGTCTATTCAGGGTTTCAGCTTCTTCCTGGTTTAGGCTTGGGAGGATGTAAGTGTCCAGGAATTTATCCATTTCTTCCAGGTTTACTAGTTTATGTGCATAGAGATGTTTGTAATAATCTCTGATGATGGTTTGCATTTCTGTGGAATCTGTGGTGAGATCCCCTTTATCGTTTTTTATTGCATCTATTTGATTATTCTCTCTTTTCTTTTTTATTAATCTGGCTAGTGGTCTATTTTGTTGATCTTTTCGAAAAACCAGTATTTTCTATCTCTAGATTATGAGTGTGGTTAAAAAGATCTTTTCATATATGTATTAACCACTTGCATCTTTTTCTTCAGTGAAATGCCTATTATTCTTTTTATTGGTTTGTGGGTGATACGGTTTGGCTGTGTTCCCACCCAAATCTCATCTTGAATTGCAGCTCTCATAATTCCCATGTGTTGTGGGAGGGACCCAATGAGATATAACTGAATCATGCAGGTGGTTCCCCCCATATTGTTCTTGTGGTAGTGTATAAGTCTTATGAGATATGACGGTTTTATAAGGAGAAAATCCCTTTCGTTTGATTTTCATTCTCTCTTTGCCTACGCCCATGTCTTTCCCCTTCTGCCATCATTGGGAGGCCTCCCCAGCCATGGAGAACTGTTGAGTCCATTAAACCTCTTCTTTGTAAACTATCCAGCCTCTGGTATGTCTTTATCAGCAGTGTGAAAACAGACTAATAGAGTGGAAGTTCTTAATATTTTGAAGATGCTGCTCTTTCATCATATATATTTGCAAACATTTGTTCCTAGTCTATCTTTGATTTTGGTTTACAGTTCCTTTGTCATACAGAAGTTTCATACAAAAATACAGTTAAATTTGGCCCAGCGTGGTGGCTCATGCCTGTAATCCCAGCACTTTGGGAGGCCAAGACAGGCAGATCATGAAGTCAAGAGATCGAAACCATCCTGGCCAACATGGTGAAACCCCATTTCTACTAAAAACACAAAAATTAGCAGGGCATATTAGCATGCACCTGTAGGTCCAGCTACTCAGGAGGCTGAGGCAGGAAAATCACTCGAACCTGGGAGGCAGAGGTTGCAGTGAGCCGAGATTATGCCACTGCACTCCAGCCTGGGTAAAAGAGTGAGACTCAATCTCAAAAAAAAAAAAAAAAAAAAAAAACAGTCAAATTTACAATTCTCTGTGTTTCCCTTAGAGGCTATACTAGTTTCCCAATTCTGCCATAACAAAGTACTACAAATTGGATGTCTTAAAACAATAGAAATATATTTTCTCATAGTTGTGGAGGCTAAATCTGAAATCAAGGTGTCCATAGGGCCATGCCCTGTCTGAAGATTCTAGGGAATAATCCTTCCTTGCCTCTTTCTTGGTTCTGGCAGTTTCTGGCAATCCGTGGCATTCTTTGGCTCATGGCAGCATCACTCCAATCTCTGCCTCCATTGTCACACCATGGCATTCTTCCTGTGTCCATCTGTATCCAGATTTCCCCCTTCTTATACGGATATAAGTCAATGGATTAGGGCCCACTCTCATCCAATGTGGCCTCATCTTAACTCATCTGCAAAGACCCTACTTACAAATAAGATCACATTATGCCAGATATGGGTGATGGGGAGGAAGGCAACAAACCATGTATGTACCTATGCAACAATCTTGCATGTTCTTCACATGTACCCCAAAACCTAAAAGGCAATAAAATAGATATTTTTAAAAAAATCACATTCACATGTACCAGAGGTTAGGACTTCAACCTATCTTTTGAGGGGAAAAGGGGCAATTGACTCAAAACGGATGCTTGGCTGAAGATTTTCATATTTATGTTCATGAGAGATATTCATCTGTCATTTTCTCTTCTTGTAATGTCTTTGTCAAGTTTTGGTATCGGAATTCTTCCACCTTGGTGAAGTAAGCTGGAAGTGTTCCCTCTTTCTCTGTTTTCAAAAGTATTAAGTGTTTGACAGAATTGACCACTGACGTCATCTGGGCTAGAATCTGTCTTTGTGGAAGAGTTCTGAATTAACAACTCAGTTTCAACCAGCCTGGGTGACATAGTAAAACTGTCTCTACAATAGTAAAAATAAAAAATTAGCTGGGTGTGATGCATGCACCTATAGTTCCAGCTACTCGGGATGCTGAGGTGGGAGGATCATTTAAGCCTTTCCGAGTTCTGGGAGCCAAAAATCTGAAATCAGTATCACTGAACTGAAATCAAGGTGTTGGCAGAACCACATTCCTTCTGGAGGCTCTAGGAAAGAATCTACTTCTTGCCTCTTCCACCTTGTGCTGGCTGCCAGCATTCCTTAGCTCCCGGCACATCACTCCAATCAATGCCTCTGTGGTTACACTGTCTTCTCCTCTTCTGTCTGTGTCAAATCACCCCTGGCTCTTTCATGTAAGGACGCTTGTGGATAATCCAAGATAAGCCCCAAATCTCAAGACCTGTAATGTAATCACATCTGCAAAGATCCTTTTTCCATATAAAGTACGATTTACAATTTTCAGGGATTCAAAATTTATATTTTTGAGAGCCAGTATTCAGCCTGCTATAGTGCCTTTTTCAAAGTATTTATTTTCTTAAAATGTTGGGTAATTATTTTTGGCTAGGCTATTCATCTGCCTTTAAATATTTCACATGCTTATCTCTGTCTACTGCCGTGCTTATTTGAAATAAGGTGGAAGGTGCAAGTAATTAGTCTTCTGGGCAATAGGAGGGACTTTCTTCTGAAGATTAGAAAAATTTGGAGCTCTGTCTTGCTTCTTTGCTTCTGGTACTTCTACTTATTATTCTCACTTGACACTTCTGCCAGTTGTAATTTGGTCCAAGTAAGGTAAGATTGTAAGGGCTAAACCATCTTGTTATACCATCAGTGACACAAAGAGGGCTCCGCCCCTACCCCAAGGTTCCCGTCTTTTTTAGTATCTGCTGACTCTAGGCTTGGAACAACCAGAGGCTGCACCTACCTTTTCAGAAGTCTTCTTCTGACTGAGTTTAGCTTGGCTTCTTCCTTCAATCTGATCCCAACTTCCTTTTGTCTTTTAGGACTCCTTACAATTGTCTTGCTTTCTAACAGTTTTAGTTTTTTTTTAAGAACATCATTTTTGGATTTTCCCCCTCCAAAAGACTGAAGGCCAACCTGGGAGGCTAGAAGGTGTGCGCCATTTGTACCCTTGGTTTAAATTCCAAACTTTCTTTAAACCATATTTAATGCCTTTTCCTTACATGATTGCCATCTTCTTTGTGTCATACAAAGTTCTTAAATTACCTCATCTTCTGAAGCCTGTTTTATTCTATACTACTATATAGTATCTATTTTATAACAACACATTTTATTTTGGAGTCAGATGAATAGGTAAAAAGAAAATGTATATAGTAATGGACTGAAAAAAATTACTACATGATTGAGGAAAGACTCTTACTTGTAAGACATCTAAGACAGTACTCAAAAGAACAGCTCCTAAGATGAATAACATCCCACTTTTTCCCAAGGTTAATTAAATAGGTCAGAAAAAAATAATTTTCAAGTAGTTGTGCCATACCAAAAAAAAAAAAAAAGATGCACAGTATATTATAAAGCTAAAAGCTTTAAGACTAAACAAAAACTGCTGTGTACAATTCTATTTTTAGAATGAAGCAAATAGCATAAATTTAAGATTGGATCATTCTTAGGTTAACTACCAACACATGTGGCAGATGTTTGCTATAGATGCCAACTGAACATACAGGAAGCAATTCAAATTCAACATTTACAATTACACTTGGACCTTATTCCAGATTGTCTCAAGTATCCAGTTGTAAATTAAATGAATATTGTTTGTTTAGAGGCGTAAAAGTAGTAATTGATATGCCAAGCATATTAATGCAATTTTAGACAAACACTAAAAGTACCAGCAAAGTAGTTAGCACACTTAAGTTCTGTTCCTATAATGTGATTTACTGGGGCATCTCTGGGGTCCCAGTTTCATCATGTACAGTATGTACCTCTAAGGTAGTGCTCCCTAATCTTCATGTCAGGGCACATATAGAAAATGGTAACATATGAATATCTACCTGGTGTAAAAAGAAGAAGTACTCAAGGCTGGAACCTAGCAGATACTGTTTTGCTGTGTCCCTAACCAAATCTCATCTTGAATTACAGTTCCCATAATCCCCATGTGTTGTGGGAGGGACCCGGTGGGAGGTAACTGAATCATGGGGGCAGTTATACCCATGCTGCTGTTCTCATGATAGTGAGTTCTCACGAGATCTGATGGTTTTATAAGTGGCCTTTCCCTTTTTGCTCAGTACTTATCCTTCCTGGCATCACATATAGAAGGGCATGTTTCCTTCCCCCTCCACTGTAAGTTTCCAGAGGCCTCCCCAGCCATGTGAACTGTGAGTCAAACCTGTTTCCTTTATAAATTACCTAGTCTTGGGCAGTTCTTTATGGCAGCATGAGAATGAACTAATGCACTGGCTTAGGTGCTCTTGCTGTCCAGAACGCTGTGGGACTAACGTCTCAGTGCACCTGTAGCCCATTTGTAGTAAACCATTCCATCTTGGCCTGTAGTCCGGGGAGCTGTGACCTGCTACTCAAATTGTGAGCTGCTGATTGGTTTTACTTGGACTCTTGGGAGCTAGTTAAAAATTCCAAATCATGGGCTCTACCTTAGACCTACTAAATAAGAATCAGTATTTTAACAAGATCCCTAGGTAATTCACATGTACACTAAAGTTTAAGAGGTACTGCTCTAGAAAACTTTCAGCTCAAAAATTCAATGTATCTAATAATCTGTTTCATATAAGTGTATTCAAGGGTATTTTTATAATCTTATTAAAGTCCATATGATATAATAAAATTTAAAACTTTCATTTTACACAAATTTGTTCTTAATTTTTGAAAACAGACAAACGCTGACCTCTGAAACAGAAGAAGGGAAACATACTTACCTGCTTGTATACCTGTCGTAAATACATGATTTCCTCCACAGTTCCCAAGGAGATCAGCCTAAGCACTTTCACATCTCTACACTGTCCAATCCTATATGCTCTGTAAAAAGATTTAAAATACAAACAAAAATCAAGTGAAACAACTTTGGGTTCAAGAAGTAGCTTTGGGACATAACAATGGAAAATTATCAAAATTTTAATTAATTTAAAGAGAAACATTTTATGTTTAAACATTTAGTAATAATCAAAAAATTCAAATTTGTATAGAAAATTAAAGAGAAAAATATGCTAGAAAACATAGAAATATCAACTTCATTTCTGTTATAAACATCACCTTCCACCATCTAAAAACTTTTCCTACATTCAGGTTTTTCTTTTATGACAGCTTTAAGCTTATAGATTATTCCCCAAAGATTTCATTTATATAAAACTCCCCAAAATGCTAACTAATCCATAGTGCCAGAAAGCAGACTAGTGGTTACTTGGAGATAAAGGGATGGGGAAGAATGGGAGGGGTGGGTCACAAAGGGGCTGAAGGAAAATTCAGGGGTAATAAGTATGTTTATTATGTTAATTGTGGTGATGATTTCACAGGTACATAAGCCAAAACTTATCAATTGTACACTTGAAGTATGTACAGTTTATTGCATGTCAATTATACTTTACTAAAACTGTTGAAAAGTAAAAAAAAAAAAATCACCTAGCAAAAAATAATCAACTGTGAAGTCTATGGAAATGCTGGTTTACAGTCCTATCCACAGAGATTTCAATTCAGCAAATCTGACTGAATCACTCAGTTGACTGGCATCCAAGGTGTTTCCATACAGACCATAGTGCTAATTAAATTTCTAACCTGATTCATCACAGTGGTTTAACTGTGGGTCCATTCCCCACAGCTTCTCTCATATGGGAGGCTTTATAGTATTCTCTGTATGAGCACCAAATGCCTGTTACAGTTGTTGAGGGGAACTGAGGCAAGGCCATACTGCCTACAAGCTTGAAAATGTTACAATTTGGGGGAAATTTATCTTCAAACTTGTAAGGTCACCCATATGTTGTATTTGATTTTCTCTCTGCCTCCTTTACCCACTCCTCCTCATAAAGGACTTTTATTAGAGGACATCTTGGATCCTGCAAATCTTACTCACACCTCCAGCAGGAAAAGGAGGCTCCTGTGACACAACACCGCCATGGGTAAGGTACTGCATTCTCACCTCCATTCTGCAACCTGGAGGCAGAGGAGGGGCTCAGCATCCCTTTCTCTCCTACAGTATGTTTGGGTTCTAAAGAAAATCAGAAATGGATCTAAGAAAATGTCCTTTGGATGTATGCTCAAGCCAGTTGTTTGGAGAATGGCAGAGATTCCATTAGGATAGGATACATATCCTTTAATCTTTACAGACAAAAATTTTAGATGAGTGTTACTATGCACCTATGCTTCATCATTTCTTGGTCCATAAAGCAAGGATTTCTAAGTGATGAGTCTTTCACCACGTGCAGACAAGTGTTGAGGAACTGTTATACAATAGGTAGGTCATTAGCTTCATTTCTATTCTTAGTTACTGCTGTCAGAGTCAGTGGAAAGAGAGGGAGAGGAAGAGGAACGCTATTCATTCAGTTTTATTGTGAACTAACTTTCAGTGAATACCAAAGCACAGTACATTGTGATTTGAGGAATACTGGGATAAATAAGACAGTATGTCTCAATGACCTAATGAAAAAGTACAAAATACAGCAAATGTCCTAAGATCAAAAACAGGGAGAAGATATTTCTGTGGTTTTCATTTTAACCAATGTCCTTGACATCTGTCTGTGAGGAGAGGCTGATTAAAAGTGTAAGCTTTGCAGTAAGACGACATGGATTCAGATCCTGACCCTGCCACTTACTGGCTGTGACCTTGAGCAAGTTGTTTAAGTGCACTGTGCCTCAGCTCTCTCATGTGTAAAATGGGCACAATAGTGCCTATCACATATGGATATCCTGACTATTAAATGAGATAATCCATGGAAAGCACCAAAAATCAGAGTTCCTGCCTTACCATAAACAATAAGTGTAGCCATTATTCCTTTGTCCTTATTCTTCCAAATGTATTTGAACAAGATGGTACATAAAATATTAAGTATTGCAAATAAATAGTTATTGGTTAGATGGCCTTTCTACTTCTTAAGCGTTTCTATGTATTTGCCTTTTTCCCTCAGATTAGACTTTTCAAAAATGCCTACTCTTTTCAATGAATGAGTTAAAATTTATATTGTTTTTATCTTAGTAAATTTACTTTGTGCTAGTTTTCTAAATTATACCATTTTTTTTACTTTCAGTCTTTCTTAATAAATAAACTTAAAAATTGGAATTAGCATCAGAATTGAAATATTGATTCAGAGTAATTTTATTGTTATTTCTAAATAGCAAGTTTTTCTCTTGATTTCCTCTTATTGTGGCAAAATATACCTAAAATATTTAACCATTTTAACCACTTTAAAGTGTACAGGTAAGTCATATTAGGTAGATCTACACTGTTACGCAACTATAACATCTATATAGTTACGGACTCTTTCCAAACTGAAACCCTCTACTCATTAAACAGTAACTCCTCATTCCCCAGTCCCCAGCTACTAGCAACTTCTATTCTATTTTCTGTCTCTGAATTTGATGACTCTAGGTACAATATGAAAGTATCTTTGTCCTTTGCTGGCAAAAACAGGTATCCATTCTTTGTAGCTGATATTAGAGGAAAAACAGTTCAGTCATGACACCGCTGAGCATAATGTTAGCTCTGGGTTTTTCATAAATGATCTTATGTTGAAGTAGTTTCTTTCTTTCTTTTCTTTTGGAATGGAGTCACTCTGTTGCCCAGGCTGGAGTGCAGTGGCACGATCTCAGCTCACTACAAACCTCCGCATCCCTGGCTTAAGTGATCATTGTGCCTCAGCCACCCAAGCAGCTGGGAGTACAGGCGCACACCACCACGCCTGGCTAATTTTTGTATTTTTTTGTAGAGATAGAGTTTCGCCATGTTGGCCAGGCCGGCCTTGAACTCCTGACCTCAAGTGATCCACCTGCCCCTGGCTCCCAAGGTGCTGGGATTATAAGCATAAGCCACTGTGTCCGGCATGTTTCCTTTCAATGTGTTGAGTTTTTGTCATAAAAAGATGTTGAATTTTGTCAAATGCTTTTCCTGCATCGGTGAAATGATTATGTGTCTTTATTCCTTCATTTGTTAATGCGGCGTATTGCATTGATTTTTGTAGGATGTTGAACTATTCTTGCATTACAGGAATAAATCCTACTTGGTGTATCCTTCTTTCAATATGCTGCTGAATTTAGTTTGCTGGCATTTTACCGAGTATTTCTGCATTAACATTCAAAAGGATTATTGGTCTGTAGTTTTCTTTCTTGTAAAGTTTTTGATTTTGGTATTGGGGTCATGCTGGCTTTATAGAATTGATTGGAATGTGTTTCTTCCTCTTCAGTTTTTTGGAAGCATTTGAGAATGGCTGGTGTAAATTCTTTAAATGTTTGGTAGAATTCATCAGTAAAGCCACATGGTCCTGAGCTTTGTTGGCAGGTTTTTGATTACTGATTCAATCTCCTTACACAGTATTCACGTTTTCTGTCTTCATGATTCATTCGTTCTAGGTTGTATACTTCTAGGAATTTGTCCATTTCACCTAGACTATTCAATTTGTTGGTATACAAATGTTCATAGTGCTCTTATACTCCTTTTTATTCCTGTAAAATCAGTAGCAATGTCCCCTCTTTCATTTTTGGCGTTAATTTTTTCAGCCTTCTTTCTTTTCTCTTAGTCAATCCAGCTAAAGATTTATCCACCATTTTCTTGATCTTTTCAAAGGACCAACTCTTGGTTTCATTGATTTCCTCTTGTTTTTCTATTATTTGTTTTACTTATCTCTGTTCTAACATTTGTTATTTCCTTCCTCTGGCTAGCTCTGGGGGTTTTTCCGTTTCCTAGTTTCTTAAGGTGGAAAGTAAATCGTTCATTTAGATCCTCCTTCTTTTTCAACGTAAGCATTTATAGCTATAAGTTTCCATCTTAGCATGACTATGGCTGCATCCTGTAAGTTTCGGTGTGTGTTTTCATTTGTTTCAAGCTATTTTCTAACTTCCCTTGTGAATTCTTCTTCAACCCTTTAATTAAGCATGTGTTGTTTAATTTACACATATTTGTGAATTTTTCAATTTTTCACCTGCTGTTGATTTCTAGTTTCATTGCACTGTGATTAGAAAAAAATGAATGATTTCAATCTTTTAAAATTTATTAAAAATTTGTTTTGTGGCCTAAACATATGATCTATCCTGGAGGGTGTTCATTGTATACTTGAGAAAAACATATATTCTGCTGTTGTTGGAAGAATTCTACATATCTCTGTTAGGTCCAATTTGTTTATAGTGTTGTTCAAATCCTCTCTTATTCATCTTCTGTCTGAATGTTTTACACATTATGAAAGTCAGGTATTGAAGTCTCCCATTATTATTGTAGAGGTGCTTCTCCCTTCAATTCTGTCAATGTTTGCTTCATACACTTTGGAGCTCTGTTTGTTGAATTAATGAATTTATGTAAATCTCCTTGGAGAATCCACTTTTTACCATTGGATAATTTCTTTTTTTCTCTTCTAACAGTTGTTGACTTGAAGTCTATTTTGTCTGATATTAATACAATCACCCCTGCTCTCTTTTGGTTACTATTTGCATGAAATATCTTTTTCCATGCTTTTATTTTCAACCTGTATATATTCTTGGATCTAAAGTGAGTCTCTTATGGATAGCATATAGTTGAACACTGTTTTTAAAATCTGTTCTGCCAATCTACACCTTTTAATTAGGGAATTTGATCCATTTACATTTGAAATAATTAAGAATAGGGAAGAACTGACTTTTGCAACTTTATTTTTTTTCTATATGTCTTATAACTATTTTGCCCCTAAATTTCTCCATTACTGCCTTTCTTTGTGTTGAATTTATGTTTTTAGTGACATATTTTTATTCCTTTCTCATTTCCTTTTACATATACTTTAGATATTTTTGTTGTGGTTACCACAGGGATTACATATAATATTTTAAAGTTATAACAAACTTAAATCAATCTATCTTTCATTGATAACAATGTCATAAATTACATCTTTATATAACATGTACTCATTGACACAGATTTATAATTATTTTATGCATGTGTCTTTTAAATCCTACAGAAAATAAAAAAGCAGAGTTACAAGCCACAATTACAATAATACTGGTATTTATATTTGTCCATGTATTTACGTTAACTGGAGATCTTTCTCTTTTTGTATGACTTTGAGTTACTGTCTACTATACCTTCCATTTCATCTTGAATCCCTTTAGGTTTTCTCACAGGGCAGGTGTACTGGTAATGAATTCCCTCAAGGTTTGGTCTATCTGCAAATACCTAACTTATCCTCATTTTTGAGGGAAGTTTTGCCCAATATAAAATTCTTGGTAAATGCTTTTTCTTTGTTGCTCAGTTGACATTTTTTTCCCCCTGCAATACGTTAAATATATCATCCCACTGCCTTCTGGATTACAAGGTTTCTGCTGATAAATCCACTGATAGTCTTATTGGAAATTTCTTGTACATGACATGTTGCTTTTCTCTTGCTGCTTTCAAGATGCTCTCTTTGACTGCGGACGGTTTGATTATGATGTGTCGCAGTGCGGATCTCTTTGGGTTTATACTATTTAGATTCGGCTGACCTTCTTGTATTTGTGTATCTGTATTTTCCCTCAAAGTGGGAGAACTTTTGACTATTCCTTCATCTACTCTTTTGTCCTTCTCTTTCTTCTGAGCCTCCTTAATGTACATATAGGTCCATTCCATGGTGTCCCAAATGTTCACTTTCTTTTGTTTTTGCTCCTCAGACTCAATAATCTCAAATAGCCTATCTTCAAGTTTGCATATTCTTTCTTCCTATTTTGGTCTGCTGTTGTGAATTTTTCAATTCCAAAGTTGAATTTCATGTCCAGAATTTGTTTGGTTCTCTCTCATTTTTTTTTTTTTTAATTTCTATCTCTTTGTTTATATTCTTATCTTGCTCATACATCCTTTTCTCACTAGTTGTTTCTCTGTGTTTTACTTTTACTCTTGGAGTATTTAAGACACTTGTTTTAAAGCCTTTGTCTAGTAAGTTCAATGCCTGTTTTGTTTCAGGGACAGTTTCTGGAGATTTATTTCGTTACTCTGAAGAGCTGTATTTTCATGTTTGTTTGTTTTTTTAATGTCTTATGGTCTTTTGTTGAAAACTACCATTTTAAAAGACAGCCAACTCCCCCAGTATTTGCAAACTGGTATGCAAGACCTACACTAATTAACAGGGTGTGTCTTGAGCCTTGGGAACAGGATACAGTGAAGGCTTAAAGTCTTTTCAGATCATTTCTGGGTATACATTCTGCTTAGGTATGTGTCTGTGTGTGTTTCCAGATTTCTCCTGCATACACAACAGCTTTTACATGTCTTAATTTTCCAGAAAGTCTTACTTTAGCTTCTTTTCAAGGCCCTAGATTTTCTGTTGTATTCCTCTACCCATAATCTCTTGCTCAAGATGTCCAAAGATGTACAGTTGCACTGCAGCTTTCAAACGGCATAAAGAATGCCACTGCCTTTCACAGCTTCTACCAGTCTGATCCAACTATGCCACCATTCATCATTTTAGTGTTGAGTCAGGCAAGACAGAAACCAGTCCTTCAGGCAGCTTCCAGGCAAATTAGAAGATTGCAAAAGAGTTCTCCACTACTCCTTTCACACTGAGAGAGGGAACTGGCCATTTCTTCCCAGCTGCACTGCACTAGATAAGAGTGAATAAAACACTACACAATTTCCTATAGCTTTGAATGTGGCTTCTTCTTGACAGAGTTTGCTTAGTTGCCGTAGATATCTGGTAGGTTTAAAAGAGCTCCAATAAAATCATTTTAGTTGTCTCTAGTTGTTTTGCTAATGTTTCTATGTGGCAACAAGTATCAGGAGTTTCACAGTACACAATCTTGCTTACATCACTCTTTGATTTCCTAATAAGAGCTATTTAAAAATATGTTTCAAAATTTCTATATGGCTAGAATTCATTAGCTACATGTTTGTTATTTTCTAGAATTCCAGGCGTATTTTGAAGTCATAGAATCAACCTTTTGTGATTTTCTATTAACATTTACGATCACAGAAAACACTGGTTATTCTCTGTTGTTATAGTCACAGACATACCTTGGAGATACTGCAGGTTTGGTTCTAGACCACACTAATAAAGAGAATATTGCAAGAAAGTCACATAAATTTTATTTTCCAGTGCATATAAATGTTATGTTTAGATTATACTCTGGTCTATTAAGTGTGAATAGCATTACATCTTTAAAAAATGTACATAAAATTAAAAATAATTAGAAATGTTACAAAAAATGTACATAAAATTAAAAATAATTAGAAACGTTACTTTAAAAATGCCAAAAAGCATCTAAGCCTTCAGTAATTTTTCTTTTTTTTTTTTTTTTTTGCTGGCAGAGGGTCTCATCTCTGCATTGATGGGTAATGACTGATTAGAGTGGTGGTTGCTGAGAGCTGGGGTGGATGTGACAATTTCTTAAAATAAGACAACAATGAAGTCTGTCACATCAATTGATTCTTCCTTTCTTGAAAGATTCCTCTGTAGCATGTGATGCTGTTTGACAGTATTTTATCCACTGCAGAGCTTCCTTCAAATCTGGAGTCAGTCTTCTCAAACCCTGCCACTGCTTTATCAACTAAGTTTATGTAATATTTTAAATCTTTTGTTGTTATTTCAACAATGTTCACAGCATCTTCACCAGAAGTAGAGTCCATTCTCAAGACTCTACTTCCTTTGTTCATTCCTAAGAAACAATTCCTCACGCATTAAAGTTTGTTTTTGTTTTGTTTTGTTTTTTCTGAGACGGAGTCTTGCTCTGTCCCACAGGCTGGAGTGCAGTGGAGTGATCTCTGCTCACTGCAACCTCCATCTCTTGGATTCAAGTGATTCTCCTGCCTCAGCCTTCTGAGTAGCTGGGACCGACCACAGGCACACACCATCCTGCCTGGCTAATTTTAGTATTTTTAGTAGAGATGGGGTTTGACCATGTTGGCCAGGCTGGTCTCAAACTCCTGACCTCAAGTAATCCACCTGTCTTGGCCTCCCAAAGTGTGAGCCACTGCGCCCAACCCCATTAAAGTTTTATCATGAGGTTGCAACAATTTAGTCACATCTTCAGGCTTTGTTTCTAATTCTAGTTCTCTTGCTATTTCCACCACATTTGGAATTACTTCCTCTACTAAAGTTGAACTCCTCAAAGTCATCCGTGAGAGTTCGAATTCAACCTCTTCCAAACGCCTGTTTAATATTTTGACGTCTTCTCATGAATCACAAATGTTCTTAAATGGCATCTAGAAGGGTGAATCCTTTCCAGAAGGTTTTCAACAGACTTTGCCCAGATCCATCAGAGAAATCATTATATATGACAGCTATGGATTTACAAAATATATTTCTTAAACAGTAAGAGTTGAAAGTCAAAAGTACAACTTGATCCAGGGGTTGCAGAATGGATGCTGTGCTACTGCATAAACAACACTCATCTCATTGTATATCTCCATCAGAACATTTGGGTGACCAGGGGCATTGTCAATAAGCAGTAATATTTGGAAAGAAATCTTTTCTTCTGAGCAGTAAGTCTCAACAGTGGGATTAAAATATTCAGTAAACCATCCAGTAAAGAGATATGGTGTCATCCAGGCTTTGTTTTTCCATTTATAAAGCACAGGCAGAGAAGATTTAGCATAACTTTTAAAAGCCCTAAGATTTTCAGAATGGTAAAGTACTGGCTTCAACTTAGTCATCAGCTGTATTAGTCTCTAACAAGAGAGTCAGCCTATCTTTTCAAGCCAGGTACTGACCTCTCCTCTTTAGTGACTACAGTCCTCAATGACATCTTCTTCCAATACAAGGCTGTTTTGTTCACATTGAAAGTCTGCTGTTTAATGTAGGTACCTTCAACAACGATCTTAGCTAGATCTTCTGGGTAACTTGCTGCAGCTTCTACATCAGCACTTGCTGCTTCACCTTGCACTTTCATGTTAAGGAGGTGGCTGCTTTCCTTAAACATCACGAACCAATCCCTGCAGCTTCGCACTTTTCTTCTGTTACTTCCTTGCATCTCTCAGCCTTCAAATAACTGAAGAGTGTTAGAGCCTTGCTCTGGATTAGGCTGTGGCTTAATGGAATGCTGTGGCTGGCTTGATCTTTGATCCAGACCACTAAAACTTTCTTAGTATCAGCAATAAAGCTGTTTGGTGCTCTTGTCATTCATGTGTTCACTGGAGTAGCACTTTTAATTTCCTTCAAGAACTTTTCCTTTTCATTCACAGCTTGGCTAACTGTTAGGTACAAGAAGCCTAGCTTTTGCCCTGTCTTGGCTTTCAACATGCCCTTCTCACTAAGCTTAATCATTTTCAGCTTTTGATGTAAAGTGAGAAACACACAACTCTTCCTTTCACTTGACCACCTAAAGGCCATTGTAGGGTTATTAATTGTCGTAATTTAAATACTGTGCCTCAGGGAAGAGGGAAGCCCAAGGAGAGGGAATGAGACAGGGGAATGACAAATAAGGGGAGCAGTCAGAACACACACAACATTTACCAATTAAGTTCATTGTCTTATAGGGGCATGGTTCATGGTGCCCCCAAACAAGTACAATAGTAACTTCAAAGATCAGTGATCACAGATCACCATCTCAGATGTGATAATAAAAAATCTGAAATAACGTGAGAATTATGTTTCAACATATGCTGTTGAAACAATGGTGCAGGAAGACTTGCATGACTCAGGATCTCTACAAACCTTCAATTTGTAAATAACGCAATTATCTTCGAAGCACAATAAAATCAGGTGTGTCTGTATATATAGTTACTAAATTATGGTAGATAACTTTTATTCAAATAATTTACATACTTATTTAGCCTAGTTAATTTATTATTTTTTAATAGATGGAGTTTCTCATCATAATTGTGGATCTGTTTCTCATCATGTATGAGTGTTTTGGCTTTCTTATGTAGTGACTTTTATAACTTCCTGGTGGATTGCGGCCCTCTTTGTTTTGCTTAATGCCTTTTGTCTTGAATTCTGTTAATAATTTGTTTGATATTAACATTGCCATCCATTCTTAATTTTGTTACCATCTTCCTGATTTTTCTTTTTTCCTTCATTCTAAAAAGAGTTTTTGCCAGGTGTGGTGGCTTGCCTGTAATCCCAGCAGTCTGGGAGGCCAAGGCAGGTGCATCACCTGAGGTCAGGAGTTTGAGACCAGCCTGGCCAACATAGTGAAATCTCATCTCTACTGAAATACAAAAATTAGCCAGGTGTGGTGGCGGGCACCTGTAATCCTAGCTACTCAGGAGGCTGAGGCATGAGAATCGCTTGAACCTGGGAGGCAGAGGTTGCAACAAGCCAAGATCATGCCACTGCACTCCAGCCTGGGCGACAGACAGAGACTTTGTCTCAACAAACAAAACAAAACAAAAACCAGTTTTAACATATTCATATTTACATCTGAATTTACTTCTGACACCATTTGTCATGCTTTCTGAGTTTCCTCTATCTTCCCCAACACAACTATGCATTTCCTATCATGTACTAAAATAATTACGTTTTCTTAGTGCTCTTATTTCTTTTGGAAGTTTTACACTTGATACCCAGTGTTTCTCAAAGTGGAGTTGAGAACCAATTGTATCGTAATCACCTTGGGTGGTTTTTAAAAGTCACTGCGGTAAAACATCACATGATTTACCATTTTAGCTATTTTTAAGAGTACAGTTCAATGGCATTAAGTTTTCTATTTCTATGTCCTTGAGGAATCGCCACACTGTCTTCCACAATGATTGAACTAATTTACACTCCCACCAACAGTGTAAAAGTGTTCCTATTTCTCCACAACCTCTCCAGCATCTGTTGTCTCCAGATTTTTTAATGATCGCCATTCTAACTGGCGTGAGATGGTATCTCAATGCAGTTTTGATTTGCATTTCTCTAATGACCTGTGATGATGAGCATTTTTTCATTAATACTTTATCAGATATGTGATTTGCAAATATTTTCTCCCATTCTGTAGGCTGCCTTTTTACTCTGTTGATAGCATCCTCTGATCTACAACCGAGGTGTTTTTTAAAATGTAAAATGTTGAGTCCCATTGTACATCTATTTAATCAGAATGCCTGCAGGGTGGAGTGTGAGCATCTGTGTTTTTGGAAATTGTACCAGGTAACTATCATAACTCACTCTTTTAGTAGTTGCCCCTAAATTTTTTGTTATTTAAAAACATTTTTTGGCACACAATTTGAGAACTGACCAGGATATCCTGGTCCTTTCCTGAGGAGGAAAAAAATCTAACACAATTTTACTCCTCCTTTAGCCTTATTCTGACATTTTATCAAAACTACATGAAATTTTAGCTTGACTGTTACTAATTTTTTCATACCATCCCTTCATATTTTAGGGAGTCCTTTCTTTATAACTGCATGAAAACCTCTCAGTCATACTATCAGTAATTTTTTAGACTTAAAATTTTAGCCACAGATTATAAATGCAAGTCAAAATAATTTTCTTTCACTTATAGCCATATAAATGTTTTCACCTTGACAAGTCTGTTGTTACCTAGAATCCTATAATGCTGATGAAATGTGTGTTCTTCAAAGTCTGATCTGCTGAATTGAGTCTGATTCTCATTTCTTTGTTGATAACGTGTCGTTTCCTTTTTGTTGCAGTTTTTACAAACCATTCTCTCCCTGTTTCTCACTCTGGAACCTTTTAGCCCTTCTCTTTATCTTTGAAACTTAGAAATATTACTAACATGTATGTTTTCTCTCCCTCTCAGTCGCTATTCCTGCTTCATACTAAGTATCCCTTCAAAATTAATACAAATTTCTCCAGTCCTGTCATCAATTATCTCCCCTGTCCTCCAGTCTCTATGTTCATTATTTCTGGAATAGACATATGATGATTTCTGGGATTTTTCCTCAATTTCTCTTTACTCATATTTCACATCTATTTGTTTCTTGACTTTTTATGTTTAAAAATATTCATTCCTTTTATCTTCCATATCAATTACTACCTTTAGCCCTCTCCTTTTTTTTCCAGACCTTCTACTGAGTTACCTTATTTTGGCAATAGTTTTAATTTCTAAGAACTAATTGGTTTTTTTATGTACTATTTTCCCTTGGCATCCTAATTTTATTCCCTTAAATGTCTGTTTTTCATCTTTGCCCTTTTGCTTTCCTGCTAGGCTAATTTTATGACAATGTTTCGTAATTCTTCATTTCCCATTCAGAATTAAAATGATGACTAAGTGAATCCCTGGAAAGCTGGTCTGTGTTTCCATGCAGGTAACAGGTCTATTGCCTCTTTTCATGTCCTGGGGAGATCTGGAAGTCCTTCAGGCTTGGCTGTAGCTTTATAATCTGGTTCCAACACCCATTCTAAGAACCTTTCTGCAGTCCAATTCCCCATTTATTTATAAAATTCGTAAAAGTATTCTTTCAGCTTTAATCAAAGAGTACCTGTTATGGCCAACCCCTCTGTAGAGTAGAGTGTGGGAGGGGAATCTGTATTACAGTCAGCACATTAACAACTTCCCAGATGGATGCACTATGTCTGTACCCACATACCGTAGCACGAACCCCATGCTTGAAATTTCTGTATTCTTTTCTGCAGACTTAGGATTGTAGTATTTCTCTGCTGATGTCCTGATGATAGATTCTACTTGCTTTTTATCTTCCAGGAGTTTCTCAAAACTTCTGATCTACTAGTACAGAAATATGCTATTTTCCCACAGTATTAGGAATTTATTCTTTCTTCTGAAGGTCATTTCTGTCATATTAATGGGATTCTGAGATGGATGAAAAATAAATGGCTATTTTTGGCCTGCTTTTTGGATTGAGAAGTCAGGATTACCTTAAACGTATGTTTTTACAAGTTCTCCCCTTTCCTCTAATCATAGTCATAGTATAAGCAACCTTAAAAGTTCAAGAGCATTTTTAGATTACAAGTATTTGGAGATCACTTTAAATGTTGTCAGTATCATACCTGTCTATGGCTTGAAGATCATTGGCCGGATTCCAAGTAGGATCAAATAATACAACAACATTGGCACCAACAAAATTGAGGCCTAGTCCACCAGCCCTGGAGGAAAGAGAAAAGTACATTAGAACAGCAAAAACTAATTATTGTGCTGTAACTCAACTGCGCCAGGTTTCTATAGCCAAAACAGTGCAGTATGGCATTAATTTCATCAAAGTAAGGTGGTGATTAAAATACAAAATGCCACAAATAAAATATCTAAGGTACAATTTTACTTCTACCACTCTAGAAAATCCCTAAAAACCTGGCCATTAGAGCCCATGTCAATAGGTTGTGCTGGTTTTTGCTTTCCTTGACACTCAAATACTACTTCTGCAAGATTTTCCTGACATAATTTTTAAAAACTGTTAGTACATTCTAGCTAAAATAATAAATACATTTAAAAACTCAATCCATGAATAGATGTACATCTTATTCTTCTACTAAGTTTAGCTAAAATTCTGGATATTACATAGAAAATAAACATAAAACTCTGAAAGGCACAGAGAAGATAGGCAGGCTAGGGATTACAAGGCCTAAGAAATGGCATGACAATGAGTTCCCTGGCTTGCTTTTTTGCTTAAGATACCACAGGCTGGGTTCTTAACATATCCCAAGCTGTTGGAAACGCCAAAAGCCACAGACCAAAAAAAAAAAAAAATTCCCCAAGAAGAGTCTTTTCCTTTTAGCCAAAGAACCAGGAAAGGTATAGATTCGAAAGAGAAAAACGTGAGGCAATAACCACCGTGCTGCTGCCAAACACCCGGGAACAATCGGTGGCCCCATCCCTACCTTAGTCAGCAAAGGCTGAATGAGGATACTAAACTTCTATCCTTGCCTGGCTACCAAGAGACACTACCACTGATTCCTGCTGGGGTGGTATCAGAGAACACTGAGTGAGGAGCTGGAGCTTTCATTTTCTGCCCAGTGATAACAGGGTCTCTCTCCGTTGTGTCAGGGGATACCAGGAGAGAGGAGCAGTAAAGCACTTCCCTCTCAGGCTATCAGCAGAGGCCAAATACGGAACCTAGCTTTCCACCCCTGCTTGGCTGGCACGGTGTCAGAAAAGGTGTACTAAAATGGAAGATTTAAATCAGATGCAGAGTCTTATAACATACTCAAAATGTACAAGAAACAATAATACAATAAAAAACCAGTAATACCAAGAACCAGGAAAATTACAGCTTGAATAAGAAAAGACTGAGATGAATCAGATGTTGGTATTATCTGACAAGAATTTTAACACAGCCATCTTAAAGATGTTTCAACAAGCAATTACAAACATGCTTGAAACAAACAAAAAATTGAGTCTCATCCAAAAAAAAAAGAAAGGATATAAAGAGCAAAATGAAAATCCTGGAACTGAAAAATAGCTGAAATACAAAACTTGCCAAATGGGCTCAGCAGTACAGCGGAGAAGACAGAAGACAGAATCAGTAAGCACGATGAGAATCAATATCATTTACCAATCTGAACAGCAGAGAGAAAAATCAGAAACCATGGAGGTCAGAAGAAAGTGGCACACCTTTCAAGTGCTGAAACAAAGGAACTGCCAACCCAAAATTCTATACTCAGTGAAAATATGCTTCAGAAAGGAAAGGGAAATTATGATATTTTCAGACTAAAGAAAACTAAGAGCATCTGTTACCAGCTGACTTAACCTAAAGGAATGGTGGCTAGAAAGTTCATAAAAGAAAAAAAAAAAAGGCAGAATAAGGCATGGAACTACAAAAAAGGAAAGAGGAAGATCAGAATAGGTTAAAATAGGAATGAATATAAATACTATTTTATTTCTCATGAGTTTCATAAATTACATTTCATGGTTAAAGGAAAACTGTAACACCATCTGATACGGTGCTTAGGGGATTACAGGAAATACCTAAGATAATTATATTTTTAAAGTGGAGAAAAATAGAGAAAAATCAATAGGGAAAGAGCTTAAATATAAATAAAATTTCTATACTTCGTTCAAACTGGTAAAAGTGTATAGCAGTAGACTGTGAGAAGTTACTATGTACAATGTAATACCCAGAGCCACCACCAGGAAGCTACATAAAACAATATACTAAAAAACACTGCACATAAACAAATAGAGAATCCTAAAACAATGTCTAAATAAGAGAAAAAGTGGAACTAGAATTAGGAGCTAAAAAGATAAAAATTAAATAAAAAATATCAATAATTACCTTCAATGTAATAGCCTAAATATACCATTTAAAATTATAAGATTGGCAGGGTGGACTGAAGAAATAATATGCTCTCCACACACACAAAAAAGACTTTAAACAGGATGACACAGCTAGGTTGAGAGTGAAAGGTTGACAAAAGATACACCAGGCAATTATTTTAAAAGACTGGCTATATTAGTATTAGTCAAAATATATGTCAGAACAAAGAAAATTACTAGAGAAAAGAGAGACAATGAATGAAGACAAAAAGATCAATCTGCCAGGTGAACACACCAAAATAACAGAGCTAAAAGATACATGAAGTCAAATTAGGCTGAAAAGAGAAACAGACAAATGCATAATTATAGTTGAGGATTTCAACATCCCACATTCAGCAACTGATAAAACTCCTAGAGAGAAAAGTCGGCAAGGATATAAAAGAACATGAGCAACTAACAGGATCTAAATGACATATATACAACACTCCACCTAGAAAAGCACAATACACACTTTTTTTTCCTGGTTCCTATAGGACATTCACCAAGCTAGACCAAATCCTGGGCCATAAAACAAACCTCAATAAACGTAAAAGAACTGAAATTATACTGAGTATGTTCTCTAACAATAATGTAATTGAGCTAGCAATACATTTCAGGAAGACGACAACAACAAAAAAATCCAAACACCTGGAAATTAAACAACATACATCTAAATAGCTCCTGAGTCAAACAAAATCTGAAATCCCCAAAAAAGTGAAAAAAAATTAATACAAGGAGAAATAAATAATAATGTAACACAAATGAAAATACAACATATCAAAATATGTGGGATGCAGCTATGTAGGGCTTAGGAAAATTGAGAACACTAAATGCTTATATCAGAAAAAAATTAAAGGTCTCAACCCAATAATTGAAAGTCCTCCTTGTAAGAAACTAGAAAAAGAAGCAAAAAACTTAAAGCAAGCAGAAGAAAGGAAACAGTAAATATAAAAGCAGAATAAAACTGAACACAGAAAAATAGAGAAAAATCAATTTTAAAAAAGCTGATTCTTTGCTATACTAGCAATGACAAAGATTAAAAAAAAGAGAACACACAAATTACCAATATTAGGAATGAAACAAGAGATATCACTACAGATCCTACAGCTATTAAAAGGATAACTGAATACTATAAAAATTTTATGGTTATAAATTCACCAAGTTAGAAGAAATACAATTCCTCAAAAATCGCAAACCACTGAACTCAACTAACTGAAATAGACAACTTGAATAGTCTTACAACCATTAAAGAAATTATGTATTTTAAAAGTTCTTAGGAAAGAAAAACTCTCCAGGCCCAGGTGATTCCATTGGAGATTTTTACAATTTACAGAAGCATTAATACCAGCTGTATACAATAAGCACATGAAGAGATGTTTAGTATCATTAGACATTAGGTAAATGCAAATTAAAACCACAATGACATATCTCTACATGCCCATCAGAATGGCTAAAATTTAAAAAATAGTGACAATAGCAAACGTTAGTGAAAATGCAGGAGAACTTATCACTCATACACTGCTGTTGGGAATATAAAATGATATAGCCACTTTGGAAACAGTTCAGTAATTTCCTATAAAACAAAATATGAAACTATCACATAATCCAGCAGTTGTACTATTTAGCATTTATATCAGAGGAATGAATACTAATGTTCAAACAAAATCTGTATACAAATGTTCATAATAGCTTTATCTCTAATAGCTGAAAACTGGAAACAACCCAGATGCCCTTCAACAGGAAAATGTTTAAACACATGTGGAGTATCCATATGATGAATACTAACGGCAGTAAAAAGAAAAGAACTACTCATACATGCAACAACTGGATGAATTTACAGGGAATTATGCTGAGTGAAAAAAGCTAATCCCAAAAGGTTACATACTTTATGATTCCATTTATGTAACATTACTGATTCTGCTATTCTAAATTATAGAAATGGAGAGCAGATTAGTGGTTTCTAGGGCTCAGGGAGAAAGGGGAGAGAGGAAAGCGGCTCTGGCCATAAAAGGACAACATGAGGGATTCTTCTGATGGAAATGTTCTGCTCTTCACCGTATCAATGTCAGTATTCTGGTTGTGATAATGTACTACAGTTTTACAAGATGCTACATTGGGGGAAATGTGTTAAAAGTGCCTGGGATCATTCTGTACTATTTCCTAAAACTACTTGTGAATCTAGAAATATCTCGGAATAAAAAGTTTAAAAATGTGGCTAACAATAACATCCATATAGATTTAACACAGAATGGATTCTTAAGTACAGATTATTTCCACCGTTACATGTTGTTCACAATGCAGGCAGTCAGGGTGCTACTGTATATACTTCAGGCTTGTCAGAGTGCATACAGAGACAGCCAAGAGTTAGACTGCAACAGGATGCCATATGTTCTTGCTCCAAAAGGAAGAGAACAAGATGAAATAACATAAATACTTATTTTATAATGAGCTACATCTTATACTTCCCAGGACCCAGAGTTTTTTTTCTCCATATATTTCTTCTTTGGGCTGGTGATACCAACCATATCATCACTCATCAAAGCCAAAAGCCATCTATGTATGTATCATCACTGTAGTCTTTTTTTCCCGTTCTCACTGAAAGCTAACCAGTAACAAATCCTGTCACATTGACCGCAGAATGTTTTTCTCAAGTCCCTTCTCCATTCCTATTACCGCTGCCCCTTTTTGAGCTGTTGTTAGATTGCACTTACATGTATTACTTCACTGGTCTTCTAATTGTCCTCCCTTACTTCAGACCTTACATCCACGCCCATTCTCACGTTACATAAAAATGATTTTAAGCACAGAATATACAGAACTAAGTATACCACTCATCTGTTTAAAACCCATTAATTCCTATCCATCAGAGACCAACAGGCCTCAGTGACCAGCCTACCATCTCTGCAGCTGGTATCATACCATTCTTGAAATTTATCCCACAAATGACCAAAATACTTAAAGTTGCCTTCATACATTGATTCCATGCCACTTTCTTTGCTCTCTTCTTTGCCTGGCTAGCCTCTCCTTGTCCTTCAAGCGTCACTAACAAAGCCTGAACTCCATCTTTCTCCGCTGTGCCTCCTCCTACCCTAATTCGCCATACTGTATCGAACCATCCTTTTACATGTTTCTGAACAACTCTTCCTGTACCCCTCTACTTTCCGAGGGATAAACTTTAAGAGACCTGTCTCTTAAAGGGCCTGGCACAGAGTGCATACTTACACTCTCTCTGTTAAACTGAGCTTCGTTAAAATAACTCACAAATTCTCCCATGTAGTCATACACCCAAGCTGTTGCCTCCATGTATACTAGGCACTAGCCACATAAGTTCTCTAGTCATTTTGGTATCTATGCTATTCTTTCTGCCTAAAATGCCCTTTACCAACCTGCTTTTCCTTTTCTTTTAAATAAAATCTTATCTCTAAAGAACCAGTTACAACATCACCATCCTTCTATGGGATTTTTTGATCTATCTATTTCTTAAATGCCTAGGGATCTTCACACATAAACTCCAATAAAGCATTTATTATATTATATTGCTCCTCAAAGGCAAAAAATCTCTTATTTTTCTTGCTGTGCATTAAGGGTCAATGAAAATATCAATAGCTGAATAAAAAGGTGTGAGATTGAGACAAAGCAGAAGAGGCAGATTTCAACAACAGGCATATAACATGATTCTCATTATTTATTTAAAAAGAGTGGTTCAGAATCTCTTTCTCTTGGGGTACAGAACAAAAGAAACGTCCTCATCTTTCTGGGAAAGTTAACAGTGTTCTGGAATATCATGAGAGAGAGAAAATGATGTTTCTCCAGATCATTTCAAAGCTTACAGCTGCTGGTGTTGGACTACCTAGAGGGCACTCACATCATCTGGAAAATTTTACTTTTGCACTATAGTGCCCCAAATCCTTAACTTAACCCTTACAAGGGAATAATTATGAAAGCACTGTGGTTCAAATTACACAGTTTGCTTAGAAAGTTGTTTGTAGTCAGCTAGTGTATGATTCTGAAAATCAAAACCAAGAATGAAGTTGTGCCTAGCATTCGTGCTGCAGAGTCTTTTTGCCACTTAAACGGAAGCCAAAAGTTTTGTCTTTATTTACCTTCACCTGTGGTTAAGGTATGCAATGAAGAGAAGTCACTAAAGATATATTTTTTGGAAGTTTTTATTATTAATATAAAATCACGTATTGCTTTTACTAGATTCATTGTTTTCATCAGCCAAAACATATCAGAATACTACTTCTTTCTTTCAAAATAAAATTTCTAAAGGAAACGTAACTTTTGGCAAAATTGAATGTATATAATGTTTGTATACTGAGTTGAAGATTCCTAATGCCTGTATAATTTATTAGATTTTAAATAACAACAATTATGATCTTTCCATGTTTTGAACTGTCTGATCTGCATATCCTGTGTTTAATACTCTATAAGACAACAATGATAAATTTTTACATTTTTAAAAAGAAAAGGCAAAACTGAAATCCAAGAACACAATGATTTTCTTTCTGTTCCTCAACTGTTTTCCTAAGCCCAGCTGTCTTTCAGGCTTTTCTCTGAGGCTTTGCATTGCCGTCTACCCTCATCAGCTACCTACACTGATTAACAAAATAACTCACACTTAGTTAATGCTTTACACTGGATGCTAATCATCTAGGGAAAGAAAAATGATAGATCTTTTCTCCTATAATTTCTATCAAAAATGGAAAGAAATTAACCTTTATTGAGCATCTACTACATGTCAGGAACTATGCAACATATTTTCATATACACTAGTTCGTTTGTTCTCAAGACTTCTTCTTCTTCTTCTTTTTTTTTTTTTTTTGAGACAGAGTCTTGCTCTGTCTTGCCCAAGCTGGAGTGCAGTGGTGCCATCTCGGCTCACTGCAACCTCCATCTCCCAGGTTCAAACGATTCTCCTGTCTCAGCCTTCTGCGTAGCTGGGACTATAGGCTTGCACCACCGCATCTGGCTAATTCTGTAATTTTAGTAGAGACGGGGTTCCACCATGTGGGCCAGGCCGGTCCTCGAACTCCTGACCTCGGGTGAGTCACCCACCTCGGCTTCCCAAAGTGCTGGGATTAAGGTGTGCGCCACCATGCCCAGCCTGCTCTCAAGACTTCTATAAGCAAAATATTACCCTGACTTTTTAGGTGAGGAAACTAACAATCAGAAAAATTAATTTGTTCACAATCTCCTAGGTAGCCAGTGTCTGGATTCAAACCCAAATGTCCTGATTTAAAGTTCAGTGCTCAGTAGAAACTGAATTTTCTCCTTTGGAAAACTGCTTATTAGACATAGCATGAAAATGTCACAGAGACTTGAACTCAAAGAAAACAGTGAGGTGGAATAGAGAGAAAGTATTAGAAAGGATTTTAAAAAATGAGTAAGTTAGGGGATAGGGTGCAATTTAGACACGAGAAAAGCAGAAAAGAAGTTAAAGGTTTATGTGTTGAATAAATCTAATTATCTATTCCAGTTAGCTTCTTGATGGCAAAGTCAGGCATGGCCCATTTATGATACCATCTCAGGTGCCATATATAAGCCACAGATAAGATCTGTACCAGTTGAAGAGATTCTGAAGTTATAACTTCAGTCCTTGTGGAAGAAGCAAAGCTCCCTTTAAAGAAGAAGGAAAGAAACCCTACACACTCTCTCTGCAGATGAGATGATTCTCCATTTGATGATAATACAACTCGGAAACCTAAACTTTAAAACCTGTCACTCCGTTCTTACATGGCTAACAGCAAAGGGGTACTTGTTAAGAAAAAAAAAAAAAAAGAAAAAAGAAAAAAAACTGAATATTGCTCTTTTCAAGCTGAGGACTGGTATTTGAGATCCTAATGAGGATATAGGCAGTTTATTCCTTAGGTCTGCCACATTCTCTTCCTGTATCAAGTAAGTGTATTTATTTGAACAACGCTTCTAAGAAAACCTAAATAGAGAGACACCATGTTTATGGATAGGGTGGCTTCATATCTTAAAATCTCCAATTTTCCTCAAACTCATTAATAAATTCATTGATTCTCCAAAATCAAAAAACCCCAGAAAAAATGCCAGATGATCCTTCTTTAAATAAACAATGAAATGACTACAAAAAGCTAGGTTTAAAACACTAATTTTCCAGAACAAAAGGTAACTTCAAAAACAAAAGAGCTCAGAAAGCAAGAAAAACTAAATTTAAATTTAAAAGGTCATGGCTGGGTGTGGTGGCTCACGCCTGTAATCCCAGCACTTTGGGAGGTCTAGAAGGGCGGATCATGAGGTCATGAAATAGAGACCAGCCTGGCCAATATGGTGTAACCTTGTCTTTACTAAAAATACAAAAATTAGCTGGGTATGGTGGTACGTGCCTATAGTCCTAGCTGCTCAGGAGGCTGAGGCAGGAGAATCACTTGAACCCAGGAGGCAGGAGGTTGCAGTGAGCCAAGATCACATCACTGCACTACAGCCTGGGCAACAGAGTCAGACTCCATCTCAAAAAAAAAAAAGTGATTACTTCAAACAAAGTAAGATCAAAAAATGACATTTTTCAGAACATAGAGCAAAAAGACAACATGTAAAAGATGACAGAAAAGTTCAGACATTTAAAGAACCAGTATCGTTTGAAAGTCTGATGACCTGGCATGCAAGAGGAGGGACCAGAGAAACAGGAAGAAAAAATGCCATTGTTAAAGAAATAATAAAAAAGCAATTTCCAGAGTTGAAAAAGAACATAAGCCTTCAGCATACAAGCCTACTGTGCCCAGCACAAAAAAAATGAACAAAGATTCACACTAAGACTCAAATTTTGGAACACTGTAGATGAAGAAAAACTCTTACGAGTTCCCAAAAGGAATGAAAATCAGGTTGGCCCTAGACATCTATTTACCCACACTATCGATCAGAAAACAATGCTGCAAGCCCTTCAAAGATAGAAGGGGAAATAATTTTCAATTTAGATTGTACAGTCGGACAAAGTATCAATTAAGTGAGAGGGCAATAAAAGACACTTTCTATAATGACAGATGCAGAAATGTTACTTCCCATATATGCTGGCTTAAAAATTTACACGAGGATATCTCCCAGGAAAAGAAGGGGGCAAGTCAAGAATAAAAACAGCATGGAACCCAGGAAAAAGATCCAATGCAGAAGAGCAGTGGCAAGAAGACTTTAAGATGACAGTTCTTTATCAGGCCTAGAAAACAACTAGGCCAGCCTGAAACCAAGGAACAAAGGTTTCAGGAGTAAGGTTCAAGATACAGAGGACTCAACAGAAGAGAACTTGCAAATGACAATTGGTAACACTGAGGATTATTACAAAGGACAAAAACAGACTGAGAGGGAAAAGACCGAAAAGGTCACGATCGAGTTTGAAGTGAACTGAACAGTGCAAACATAAAACATGAATGAAGTCTTAGGAAAGAGAAGTCACATGAGGCTGATGTTAAGACTCATCTTGTATTGACCAAAAGGTCGGGAACATTCAGAGAAATTATCTTAGCACTACTTGCCCCTGCATTAAAGATGTTTAGTTCATAAAAACATAGTAAATCTGGTTTTTTGCCTCCAAATTTTAGAGCCAACCTATGGACAGTAACTGGTTATTCGTGCAGGACTTATTGAAAACATTAATACCTTTGACAACATAAAAGTTAAATAGGTAACAGACAATATGGACAGGTGACAAAAGCAGAAGAAAGGGTGGGTGTGTGGGGTAATGCTAATACCACATATTACAAAGACTTAGAAGGCATGTAGAAAGTTAATGGACAGAACATCAAAACTTGAATCAATTTTCCAGTAAAACATGAGGGTAAACCAAGAAAGAAGGCATGGATTCCAGGAAAAAGATCTAAGAAGAAATCCAATGGATCCAGTGCAGAAGTGCAAAGATTTAAAGTTACAAAAGTAGTTTATAGACAATAATTTTAAAAGAGCAAACATCGCAAGAAAAAGGGGGAGAGAGTAGTGACAGTAGCCTAAGTCCTCCTTCTTTACAGATGTTCCAAGTTACATAAAGTTGATATACTAAAAGATAATGAAGAGTTCATATTCTGGCAAGATAATGGCTAAGCCAATGTCAAAACACTTCTGTTACAACAGAGAGTAAATATAAACTTTTGCAAGCCAGGCACGGTGGCTCATGCCTGTGATCTCAGCACTTTGGGAGGCTGAGGTGGGCGGATCACAAGAACAGGAAATCGAGACCAGCCTGACCAACGAGGAGAAACCCCATCTCTACTAAAAATACAAAAAATTAGCTAGCTTTGGTGGCATATGCTTGTAATCCCAGCTCCTCAGGAGGCGGAGGCAGGAGAATCACTTGAACCCGGGAGGCGGGGGTTGCAGCGAGATGAGATTGCGCCACTGTACTCCAGCCTGGGCAACAAGAGTGAAACTCTGTCTCAAAAATAAAAAAATAAAAAATAAAAATAAACCTTTGCAAAATGATAGAAATAAAATAAAAACTGAACTTATGTGTCTTTTGTAAAGCACAGCTGAAGAATGTATTTATTATATTACGTAAGGTTCCTTATGTAATGACTTATGCAATATATTACTCAAATTGCCACAGAAAAATAGGAATCTAAAACTTTTTCCCTTGTCTTGTCAGGATGCCCAGCAGAAGCCAAAGCAAAACCAGACAAGTGGAAAACTCCTACAATTGGTCTCCAAAGGATTTCCGGAGGAAAAAATCCCCTTGAAGATAAGCTCAGAAGAGAAAAATGGCCAAACATGAAGAAACCATCATCGATAAGCAAGAGCCAGAGGAAACAACAAATCGAAGGATCAGCACCCCGAAGTACAGGAGTTAACAGAGCAAGAATGCCATCTGAAAAAAACATTTTTAAAAGTATGATTAAAATTAAAAATTCAATGGACAGGTTAAATAGCAACTTCTGATAAACAGAAGTGAAGGGATAACAAGGAGTTTTAAGGAGGATCTCATCAAATGAAGTGGAAATGAGCAGAACACAAGTGGGAGACTACTGCTTGCCATTGCAGAGTCTATTACTGGAACCGCTGTTTAGTGCATCTATCACTGGGAACCATTTTAAAGTTAGAATACTAATGTGTTTTACAAAATTTAACTGAACACAGTATTCTATGTCATTTAATGGTCTGTACGTAAGGACTAATGTGAAAAATTACTTCTTGCATTCATTTATGGGAAAATGGGAATCCAAAACTTTTCCCCATTTATCTTACTGGTAGGAATTCAAGAATAATTTAAGTGCTCAACAGTGTTAGTTCATTCATAAACATATTTTATTACTCTTTTTCTCTCTCTTTTTTTTTTTTAAGACGGAGTCTCGCTCTGTCGCCAGGCTGGAGTGCAGTGGCATGATCCCGGCTCACTGAAACCTCTGCCTCTAGGGTTTAAGTGATTCTCCTGCCTCAGCCTCCTGAGTAGTTGGGACTACAGGCGCGAACCACCACACCCAGCTAATTTTTGTGTTTTTAGTAGAGATGGGGTTTTACCATATTGGCCAAAATGGTCTTGATTTCCTGACCTCATGATCCGCCTGCCTCCGCCTCCCAAAGTGCTGGGATTACAGGTGTGAGCCACCATGCCCGGCCTTTATTCCTCATTTTAAGTTAATTTCTATTCTGATTTAATTTTTACTTTGTGCATTTTACATCTACGTATTTTTAAAGTCCCTTGAAATTCTGAAAGACAGTGGGAATGAATCTATAAAATTCTTATTACACAGGGTGTCAAAAGCTATCTTCCTAAAATGGGATTAATCTTACTTAGGGGTTTACATTGATTTAAATCTTTTCAGGAGTGTGTATATTCTCTAAAAGGTCTCATAGGGATACTCGTACGTAAGGGTTAGAACCAATTTATCTTTCATAAAATCTCTAACTGCAGAGCTGCTCCAGTTGAGACAAGGTAGAGGCCCCCTATCCTTAGCAGGCTGTCAAGGGCTCCCTGGCACGTGGGAAAACTGCTGCTATGGTGATTCTCAGTTATCCGATTAATAAGAAGTCCGATTATTCCGACCAGAAGACATGGATCAAAATATACTGTAGAAAATTTGTAGGAAGAAATATTCATTTTTTTATTGTTACCTTTATAAACCTAGACTTCTAAGGGAATTCAGTAACGATAAAGGAAATGAGAGAAAAGCCTAGCTAAAATTTAAAATATTGAAATTTCAGTCCAATTTTTGCTGCTTCTCCTTAAAGCCAAATAAAACAATATAAGCATAGCCATTAAAAATTAATCCAGTAATAGTTTTAAAAATTACCCTAAATCTCAAAAACAATAGATAAAAATGAAGTTATTAAATTTACTTTTCTTACATTGTAGAGACAAGGCAAATGTTAACGTCTTGTGTACTGTTGAACTCTTTCACAATCTTGAGTCTTTCCTCTGATTTTGTACTTCCATCAAGTCGCCGGAAATCCAGCCCAGATGCCATACAGTACTGCTGTAGCACGTCAAGCACCTAGCGGGGAGGTATGAAGCGGGCAAACGTGAATCTTGGTTACGTTAGTTTCAGACCATTACAAAGTTGAGGCTTGCTAAGTATGAATTATTGGGGTTCATAATTTCTTTCTTATAATTCCAAGAGCAATAAATATTTTTCTCACTTCTGACCCACATATTTTATTCCTGTTACCCCGCAGCATTATGGCTTTAACAATCAGAACTTGTTACAAAAATCAATCTTTTTGTTTCTAAAAAACAGTATTACTGGTCAAATCATTTATGTAAATATATGTGTGCTATTTTCTAAGTTCTAAAATATCTTAAATGTCTTAAAGAACATTGTAATTATTAAAAATATCAACAGAAAACAAAAATCTTTGAGTTTGATAACTGACAGTAATCCTAAAACAAATGAAATTTTATCATCTTTTTAAAAACTAAGTTGCTTACCTCACTATTTCCTACTATGTAGACAAGCGAAAATGTGGCTGTAAGGTGTCATGTAGGAACATGCTTTACTCTTTATGCCTCAAGAGTTAGTGCTGGTCAATCAAGGAAATACTTTAGCTGAAACTCACCTTGGTGGAAAAAGAAAAGAGAAGAACTTTATCTCTGTTTTTCCTGCAATGATTTAAAAGTTGCTGAAGGACCTGAAAATGAACCACAGAAAATCAGTGAACCAGTTCCAACTATAAGTACACTTTATACATATAAACATCACTTGAGAATTTCTTTAAAATTATTTTCATACAGTATTAACCTCAATCATCTTTTCTAATTCCTCTCATTTTTTCCAAGTTAGAGAAATAAAGTATTAGCTATTACATCAAATGTTATTCATCATCATATTGTCAATAAGGAGGTAAAGTTCCCAAAGACTTTTATTTCATCTCATCTGGTTTTAATAAAAAGGAAACATTTTCGATTATGGGATGCATTTAAATGGATTAATTTAATTTCCAAAATACACTTTCTTTATACCTACAATATGTTAAGAAACTAAATTATAGAGCAGCATTCCTTTTAGGAAGTATTTAAATTGTCCCTAGATGGATGTAATGAAATGTGTTCAATTACATATAGGTTCTAAAAGTCTTGATATTTATTTTCTTAGAATAATCAGTCAGATATACACCTCTTCTCATTTTCTCCCCTTTGTTTCTCTATTTACAGTAAGCTCCGACTTCCAGATTTGATTTTGACCTCAAAATGCCAGTAATCTGCCCCCACACACAGTGCTTTTAGGGAAGAAGCAAACAGGCCGAAGCCCTGTGCATAACAGTCACACTGTTATTTTTATTTCCACATCTGGCAATGACAGCTCCAGAACACTGGAAAAGCAATCCACACAGGGAAAAAAAGATACTTTCTACACAAAGTTTAAAATCTTTCCGAAAAATGAAACAAACACTAAAACAATGTATTTAATGATAAATACTTAAGCTTTTAAATAATAAAAAAAAAAAAAAATCCTAATAGAACACTTACTTAATAGTTGATCAAGAGAAGCTATTGGGCTAACTTTGACCCCTACCGTCCCCAGTCCCTCAAAAAAAACTATGGAGTTAAAAAAAAATTCTACTCAGATAATCAATCAAATGGTAAATAAAAATGTTATAGATCAAGTAAACATTACTTTAATATTTGAAGAACCTATGAAGTTTTATTTGCATGTAAAAGCTTTATTTTTAAATAACTGATTCTATATGAAGTATATAAATTTGAATTTCACATAAGACTAACTTTTTAAATTGATAGACATTATTTTTTTCTGTTTTACAGAACTGAGTAGAAAATGCAGAAAACTCCTCTTTCCCTACTTCCAACCTCCCCCACACTTTCTCTTATTAACATCTGTATTAATAATATTAGAAAATATAACATCAAGTATTAATTATTAGTATTGGTGTGGTATATTTGTAACAACTGATGAATGAATAGTGATACATTATTATTAGCTAAAGTCCACAATTTACATTAGGGTTTATTCACTGAGTTATACAGTTCTACGGGTTTTCACAAACATATAATGACATATATTTACCATTACAGTATAATACAGGATCGTTTCATTGCCCTAAAAATTCCCTGTGCTTCACCAACTCATCCTTCCCTTCCCCAGAACCCTAGCAACCACTGAACTTTTTACTGTCTCCATAGTTTTGCCTTTTGAGAGTATTGCATAGTTGGAATTATACAGTATGTTGCCTTTTCAGACTGGTTTCTTTCACTCAGCAATATGCATTTAAGGTTCTTCCATGTCTTTTGGTAGTTTGATAGCTCATTTCTTTTTACTGCTAAATAGCGCTCCACAGTATGGCTGTACCACTGCTCGTTTACCCATTTACCTACTGAAGGGCATCTTAGTTGCTTCTAAGCTTTGGCAATTATGAATAAACTCACGTGAGGTTCTTGTGTGGATTTAAGTTTCTAACTCATTAAAACTCATTAAAATTTAATTCATTTTAACTCATTTGAGTAAATATCAAGGAGCACAATTGCTGGATCGTATGGTAAGAACTTAAGGTTATATTTTTTAGTTAAGAGCTTCGTGAGAAACCACTAAACTGTCTTCCAAAGTGACTGTACCATTTTGCATTCCCATCAGCAGCAGATGGGCGTTCTTATTCTTCCACATCCTCACCAGCATTTGGGCTTGTCAGTGTTCTGGATTTTGGCCATTTTAATAGGTATCTAGTGGTATCTCACTGTTGTTTTAATTTGTAATTCTTTTATGACATGTAATGTTAAACATTTTTTCATATGTTTTGCCATCTCTATTATCTTCTTTGGGGAAGTATCTGTTCAGATCCTTTGCCCATTTTTAAATTTGATTGCTTGCTTTCCTATTGTTAAGCTTTAAGAGTTCTTTGCATATTTTGTAAACCAATCCTTTATTGTTTTGCTAATATTTTCTCCCAGTCTGTGGTTTGTTTTTCATTCTTCTTAAGATATGAACATTTTAAACCAAAGATATATTGTATAGACATCCATTCTTATTGTTTGGGGTAGTATTATAACTATTGCAATTTTAAGTATTTTCAAATATTTTACAGTAAAAACAAAAACAAGTCAGAGGAAAAGTAAATTTTTTTTTTTTTTTTTTTTTTTTTGAGACGGAGTTGTGCTCTTGTTACCCAGGCTGGAGTGCAATGGCGCGATCTCGGCTCACCGCAACCTCCGCCTCCTGGGTTCAGGCAATTCTCCTGCCTCAGCCTCCTGAGTAGCTGGGATTACAGGCACGCGCCACCATGCCCAGCTCATTTTTTGTAGTTTTAGTAGAGATGGGGTTTCACCGTGTTGACCAGGATGGTCTCGATCTCTTGACCTCATGATCCACCCGCCTCGGCCTCCCAAAGTGCTGGGATTACAGGTGTGAGCCACCGCGCCCGGCCCCAAAAGTAAATTTTTTAAACTGGGGTCGTAATTAGGCTAAAGAAACTAGCTAAGTAAATGACTATAAATCAAGATCCCAGAAATTTCCAAAATGACGATGCAATCAATATAAGTTGGAGTCTTAACAATATAGACCCAATGTTTTATCACTCAGTTGTCCTCCACAGAACAAGACAATCCATCTACAAAGGAATCACATATTTGGGGTTAACGGCAAGGAATCTTGGATCTTAACTGTTCTCAACTGGTCAGTCAGGCCTAGAAAGATGAATATGACCCTTGTGTGACTTCAGCAGCACCAAGCTGCTCCTAGTCTTTTTTCCCACCCTCCACAGTAAGTGGCTCTGCGGCACTTCTCGAGAGAAAGAAAAGTGAAGATTTTTATCAGGTGAATGACTGCAACTTGTGACTATCCCCTTGAATGACAGTTGAGGTCACAACCCTGACACTCAAGATAAAGAGCTGGGGTCATGAGTGTAGCTCTGAGGCTATAAAGATTATAGCAGGCATTCTGTTCACAGAGTCCTTGCACCTGCAGGCTGACCTACGACAAGCCAAGCCAAACAAAGATCTTTTATCACCTGAATTCAAAAAGTACATGCAACTCAATTCTCGGAGTTCTTAAACCCACAGGCAATGATTCTATGATAAGCCTGTAAATTCTGCATCACCAAATCAATATATGACCAGATGATGCTATTAATCAAATGATTTAACATAGTCTAAAAACACATCCCTAGCTTATTACTAGCCATCTCTGTGTGGTTGATGTTCTCTCATGAAGCAAATAAATTACCTGCGTCATTCACATGTAAAGATACTACTCAGCCTCTAGCAACCATTTATGCTTCCTTTTCCCTTCTAAACATTAAAATTAAATTAAATCCAATCATTCTCTTAATCAGACACTATTAATCCTAGGAAGATTAACTTTAAAAGTCTATTTTACAATTATATCTTTAATGAATATGTAAAAAATATAAAAATATAAAATGCACTTATAAAACTTTAATTTCCACACTGGTAATTTCTTAGTGAAGAGTCACAGGGAATAAAATTTAAATAAGTAGCAATGGATAATGCAGTTTTCAGAGGAGGCTATAATTTCTGGAAATATTCTATTGGCTTAAACTGTGAGACAATAACTGCTCAGTTCTATCCTTGGTTAGATGATAATTATTTTTAAATTAAAATAAGCATTATTTTGATTTAAAAATAATTAAAGTCAATGAAATGGATGACAAAAATAAATTTGCTACCTTAGAAACTATCATTAAATTTGAATTATTTGTTGTGATAATAAATCACATGATATCCTCATTAATATAAACATCTATTTTAAAGAAACGTAAGTTTTTAATGCAATAGTCTTTACTATATGTATATTCCTACCTTCTATTTTATTTCATTGATTTTAGAGGTCCTAAGTAAACTAAACCATGATGAGCTTATCTAGTTTGACTGCTACAAGTACCATTCTGACCAACATAGTGAAACCCCATCTCCACTAAAAACACAAAAATTAGCTGGGCATGATGGTGTGCACCTGTAGTCCTGGCTACTCGGGAGGCTGAGACAGAAGAATCACTTGAACTGGAGGTGGAGGTTGCAGTGAGCCAAGATCAAGCTACTGCACTCCCGCCTGGTGACAGAGTAAGACTCTATCTTCAAAAAAACAACAACCCCCCCCCCCAAAAAAAACAAAAACTACTTTGAATTACTTCCTTTTAATTCCTTTTGTCAGAAGAAATAATTTACCTTTTAAAAATTATAACGAAGTTGAGAATTGTTCTGTAAAAATCTGTGAATCCACATATAAAAGATTCTTTATAGTTATTAAGGGGTTAAACAAACTAACTCTGTTGCAAGGAGGCAGGAAGCTGTCAGCATTTTATGTTGCTGCCACAGGCAATGCCCAAGGCCTGTGTCGCGGTTGGAGAACTTAGCCTTACTTTTCACATCCCTCCCTTGGTAACACGTTACCAACAGCAATGCAGCTACAGGTCAGTTTTCCCGTGTATGACAAATGTCTCTTTGAAACTTTACAATCTAGGTCTGCAGGTAAAAACAACATGCAGAAAATTCTAGGCATACAGACCTTGCCTATCTTGAACTCTTCA
>NW_022437098.1:1483391-1617100 GCF_009761245.1 Sapajus apella | reverse complement strand
CCCCGCCCTTTGTATTAGCATTTATATTTCTGGTAGGTTATTTCCTTAAACATTTGAAGACAAGCTATTATCTATGTGATAACAGCACACATTTGAAGTATATTTGAAGCAGCTACTACCGAGGACCTACCAAAAGCACGCATCTGTATTCAGGGTTCATAGTGACCTAATAAATGCTGATACAACTGCACCAACTGTTGATAGCCACCATCTCGTCTGAATGATTGAGCACATGTACTGACTAGTTGGTGTTTCTGTCATACCACTGAATAAATATTTTGTATATCATGTCTGTTTGTATGCAACCTGAAAGAGAAGCACTTACCTTCATTTTTCCACTGTATTTAGGGTCAGAAAGTGTTTCAAAGGCTGCATCTTTGGTTTTCTGCACAAAATCTGGAAATCTGGAAAATACCTGATCACATATCCTTTTGATAAGTGCTTCCTTGATGGGAAAAGACAGAAGAAAAGATATTTTCACTTAACACATTTAACCCTGAAAAAGTTGAAATAATCTCTGAAAAAAATTATTTTTAGAAAGAATGTATTACTTTAAAGATTTTTGCTTCCCTAAGTCAGACTAAGAATTCAGAAACTCTTAAAATAATATGTTAAACATATATGGCGTTGACGAATTCTTAATGATGTGGGATATTAACTTGATCATTACTTTTTAAAGATTTTTTAAGATTTCCAAAACAAGGTGCTAAATACTACCAAAAAGAGTAGAGTACTATCAAAGAACAATATCAAATTCTCATGCGATTTCAAAATTACATTTAAATGGCATCAACTATAACATAGAAAGAAAATATAAAATCATTACAAAAACACCTTTTCATTTATGTGTGCTCTAGAGTAAAAGAACACAGCCAAAGTAAATGACTGAATTTAAACCTAAACTTTGAAATTACTGATTTTAGCCAGTTTGGTAAACAGCCTCAATACTTAATATAAGTTATTATAAATGCTCATTTTACCTAGTAGATTAAATACCATTACACACATTATTAGAGCAACAGAAGTGACTCATCAAATATGTTATTTAGTAATTATACCAAAGAATGTTTTGAAAAATTAAGACGTGAACATTATTAAAGGCATAAAAAATAATTATTTTAAATTAAGCTTAAATTTGTTCACTTTGATTAAAAACTTAAGTGCACATACTCCTTGATATCTACATAGTAAAAATGAGCAAGTCAGCTTCCTCTTAAATTTCATCCAAAAATACTTTCTTTAATAGCTTTATTTTAAAACTTTATAAAATGTCGACACCAGTAGCATCACAAAGAAATGTGAAATGCCAGCAAACCTGCTGTCTGGAGGTACTCGCAGCTTGCAGTAGCGCGACGTGGTTAGCTACCTTCTGAAGGACTGTAAGGTAACTGAGGTACAAGGTTCTCACTGTTTCACCATGAGAATTGGCCTGTAACCAGAAAAACATAAAAAATAAAAATGACTAACACAGCTATGCACCTGCTTACATCATAAAATATATGACTTACAATAATATTTATTATCTGGTAACTCTGGCACAATAAATTCCAGGAAAACGATAGTCCACTATTATATAAAATATCCACAAATCACTAATGTGGAATCACACCTTTTGGTAAATCATAACACCATGGTATTTTTCATAAAAGAGAGGGGAAAATCCTCATTACAGAAAGTATTTATCCTCATGACACACAGTAACGGAAACGCTGCTGTTAGGAGGTGCCTGGTAACACTGCTAAGGTGGATCCCTTCTTCTCATTTACGCTCCAAGGCTCCTAGGAGACTGGGCTACTAAAAAAAGGGAAGTAGTTAAAAACAGCAAAACAAATGAGATCGAGTAAATATCAATCTAGATAAATATTCACTTAGGGTTCTTCTACGTACTCAGACATGTGACAGATAATTTAACACAACAGAGGTGAAACGAGCAGTAAATACGAACAGAAGGTCAAAAAAGTACAAATAAATGTTGATTCTTAAAAAAAACCCACTTTCTTTTATACACAGTTTCTATTACATCGATACTGTATCTAACATCAGCATAGTATTTTAAGCCTGCTATACAAGAGTATGTTCGTTTACTATTAGTGGAAAATGAGGAACTTCTTGAAAATGAAATGAAATTTGAAGAAGAAAGGTTACTTCCCAAAAATAAAGCTAAAATGGAGGATATAAAAATTAAGCTTACTTTCTAAAATTAACTTTTTGAAAATCTATTTGAATATGTATTTTTATATGTAATTACTATTTGATATTATAAAATATTTTTGAAAACTATTCATTCTTTTTTTAAGACATAGCTTTAAAGAACTGTCTGAGGAAAAGCTACTTTTTTTTTTACACTAGAAAAGAGTACTATGTAATCAAAAGCAAGATTATAAAGCTATACTGACACGCTTACCTTATAACAGCAATTTCTCCTTTTTCGGCCACTGCTACAGGTACAAGGCTCAGAAGATTGAAGTATCAGAGTCACATCCTCCGTTTCTAGCACTGTCTGATAGACAGCTTTCTGGAAATCTGTCAAAGAACAATACACCATCTGCCAAGATAAAATACAAGGTAGTTATTAGTATTTTGTATATAGCAATAATAAAAATCACAATCTACATCTGATTTCATAATTATAATAGTGAAAGTTACTATAAACTATTTTTCTCTCTATTTACATGACGATGATTTCTCCCAATTCTCTTACATTCTTTACCCCACCCTAGGTAATATAAAGTATAATTTCATTTTCAAATAAACCTCATAGAATTTTAATTAAAAGAAATCATAATATGAACAAACAAATGATGATTTCCTTACACAACTGACCCTTGAACATGGAAGGCGCTAATGTGCCAACTCCCCACAAAAGTCCATGTATAACTTCTGATTCCCCAAAAGCAACTACTAACAGCCTACTGTTGACCAGAAGCCTTAACAACAGTGTAAACAGTTGATAAACACATATTTTGTATAACTATTACATACTATATTCTTATAATAAAACTAGAAAAAATAAAATGTTATTAAGAAAATCATTAAGAAAGCGAAAATATCTTTACTGTTCATGAAGTGTAAGTAGGTCATCACAAAGGGCTTCATATTGACTAGGCTGAGGAGGGCAAGGAAAAGGAGAGGTTGCTCTTGTCTCATGAGTAGCAGAAATGAAGAGGCAAAGTGAAAGGAAGTCAGTGGAGGCAGGAGAAGCAGACACACTTGGTGTAACTTTACAGAAACATGTTGCGATTTCTGTCTGACTTTTTTGCTTTTCGTTTCTCTAAAAAATGTTCCCATATGGTGCCAGTCCTTCTTCCACCAGTTGCTTTACTTTCAGTGTCCGTATCATAGAAGGGTCTGTGTCATAAAAGAAGTCAAGAGCAATATCAAATAATCAGACCTCCTCTGCCAGATCATTTAATGTCAATTGGTCTTCTACTGCTTTTTCTATGTCTTGTTCCTCATCGTCTGGCACTGTTTTGAAAGCATTTATTTCCATCAAGTCGTCTTCAATTAATTCCTTTGGTATGGTGTTCTGCATTTCTTTAAATTAGCTCTTGAATTTCTCCAAGATCCATATCTTGAAATGCTTCACCCTTCACCTTTTTTGCCATATCCACAATCCCTCATGATTTCACAGACTGGCTCTGTCGTAAATCCTTTGAAGTCACGCACATGTGGACATAGCCTTCTCCAGCAGGATTTTACTATTCCAGGATTGATGGCTTTCATGGCTTTTTCTAGAACGATGATGGTATCTTCATATGGTCTAATCCTTCCAGACATTCATGGTATTCTTGCAGGGTTCTCCTCCACAGCACTTACAATCCTTTCCATAGAGGACCATGTGTAATGAGCCTTAAAGGTCCCTGAGACCCTCTGATCTAGAAGCTGAATTAGACAAGCTGTGTATGGGGGCACGTGGACCACTTTGACACCTTTGGTGTTGAACTCACAGGGTTGTGGGTGGTCACAGGGATTGTCCAGTATCAGAAGAACTTTAAAAGGTAGTCCTTTACTGGGCAAGGCACTTCCTGACTTCAGGGACAAAGCACTGACATTTTTTATATTTGTAAAATATGAATCTTTGTAAATATTTATATGCATATATCACCACAACAGAATATTATTGTCAATAGGCAAAGGGGCATACAAGCAAATACAGTAATGTCTAGATAAAACAATGCTTTTTTTTTTTCCTAAATGTCCTGTTTATTCTGTAAACAAGGCTCAGAAATGTAGATACAGGCCAGGCGCAATGGCTCATGCCTGTAAACCTAGCACTTTGGGAGGCTGAGGCAGGTGGATCACCTGAGGTCAGGAATTTGAGACCAGCCTGGCCAATATGGTAAAGCCCCACCTCTACTAAAAATACAAAAATTAGCTGGGCGTGGTGGCGTGCGCCTGTAGTCCCAGCTACTCAGGAGGCTGAGACAGAACAGCTTGAACTGCGAGGGCAGAGGTTGCAGTGAGCCAAGATCATGACACAACACTCTAGACTGGGCGAGAGACACAATTTGTAGGTTGAGAAACCTCTGTGTGGTTGTTACTTCACAACTGTACTTCACAAAAGCAGGAATGGTGATGGCTTTTCAGCAAAACTAACCTACCATTTTTCTGTTTAAAGCAAACACAGTGAGAATGGATTCCAAATGGCCTATTTCTCTAACCGATCTTCACATTTTTTTTTGCTCTGGTCTTCAAGAACAAGTGAAGCCTTCACTTCAGCCACCACCTCCTTGCCTCTTAGGCCTCAACAGTCCCAAGAGCAAATGCGAAGCCAGTCTGGCCCTTGATTTGTAAAAATCAGGCTGTCCTTTCCCATACGATTCTCGGAGTAGCTGTAATGACTTCCATTCTTCATTTTGTCTTTAGCAAGGAGGTGTGTTATGACTTTACTTCCAAAACCGTTTCAGGAGCCAACAGGCCAGCAGGACCTGCACAGACAGGAGCTATGAGGCCCTTCTCATTCTCTTGTTCCTTCAGTGTCTCTCCCAAGGCAGCAGGCTCAAATAAAATCTGTGCACCCGGGTTACCTCCTGTTACAAACATCTTGTCATTTGGTACCTCTTTTTTGCATCTTCAAGACTATATCAGGACAAATAACAACATCAAGGCTACACTGTACTGGGTGTTTTCCAGCCAGACCTGCGATGGTGACTTCAATCTCAGCTTGTCTCATGACATCTACAGGGATGACTATCTCCATTTCCTCTGCTCCTTTAGCCAGGATGACCAGAGCTCTATTGGAAGGTATTTTTATCTTTTATTTTTTGAAGACCCAAACTAGACTGAAGAAGGATGCATGGCAGCACACATCCAGCCTGCCCCCTCCCGATACTAGTTTAAAAATGTTTTTATAAAATATTTTTTAAAATGTTTTTTAAAATATAAAATATTTTATAAAACATTTATAAAATATTTAATGCAGCTTGACTGAACCATAAAAGTACATATAAGAAAAAAAGAGAATATAGAAGATGATCGTCAACGAAGGACGAAGGTATCTTGAATTATTTATTATTATTAAACATATATCAATTACTCAAGATTTCTTACATGCCATGCATTTCAGAGCAACCAAGTGAGGCAGGCGCTACTAACACCACTCCCATTTAACAGAGAAGAAACCCGGGTTTGAGAGCCTCACAAATTGCTCCAAGTCACAAAACTCTACGCAGAGGAGCTAGGATTTATACTCATAGTATTTGATTTCAGAGCCCAAGTTCTAAACCTCAACGCACAATTCTCTCCTTATACTTTTGTGTTGTTCCTACTAGATACATAGCTAAATTACATACATAAGAGTCCATGAAGTATCTCAATTTAATCATATATTTTCCTTTCAAATCTATCTTTTTAAAGTAACAATCAAGAGGATATACTAAAATTAGAGGGCATTTCATAGGACTGCCCTTATTTGGGATGTTAATTAGGTTAGTTCCATAGTAATTTGTAGAACCTTTATTCCATTGCCCAAGCTAGAAGAAACACAAGATTAAAAACTATAAAAGAAGACCACTATATTTAAAAAACATATATTCTTAAAGTCCACTCCTCATATTTTCTTAAACAATTTAACAACACAGTTTTCCTACAAATTCTAAAAGTTAGGTTAGTTGTCTAACTGCAAATAGCATTCTACAAGAAACAGACCTATCTATTTTTTAAAAAGCTATTAATCACACTGGTCCTACAGCTAGAATTAAGGTACCAAAGAATACCCTGTGTGGTGGACAACAGACAGTATGGGAAGGACAAAGTGTGAACAGAAAGCACATTGCAGAGAAAAGCTCTTCCTTCTTTATTGGGAAAAATTCTATCAAAAGTTTTGATGAGGGCGGTGTGGTGGCTCATGCCTGTAATACCACTACTTTGGGAGGGTGAGGTAGGTGGATCACCTGAGGTCAGGAGTTCAAGACCAGCCTGGACAACATAGTGAAACCCTGTCTCTACTAAAAACACACACAAAAAATTAGCCAGGCATTGTGGTGGCTCCCGTCTGTAATCCCAGCTACTTGAGAGGCTGAAGCAGGAGAATCACTTGAACTCGGGAGGTGGAAATTGCAGTGAGCTGAGATCACACCACTGCACTCCAGCCTGGGCAACAGAGCCAGACTCTGTCTCAAAAAAAAAACAAAAAAACAAACAAACAATTTTTTGTTAGGAAATGAGTTTAATGTATATTAATAATAAACCTGTTAGCAGTTTAGTAAAGTCAGTAAGGAGAACGACTGAGCTCTACCAATGGTTTCTGAAACTCTACATGTAACAATTTTTTTCCATACAGAGTAAAAGGCAAAAACTATATTCATAAACTACCACAGGAGACAGACTTTTTCTTAAAAAGAAAAAAATAAAATAAAATAAAAATATGACCAGAAATTAATAATATACACAAATGCGGTTCTTACCCGGTCTTCCTTCTTAGGCAGCTGATCCTTGATAAGAGTCTTGGTGCGCCTGAGAAACCAACCAGACATCTTTTTGGCAAGTCTTTGCATGGCCTTTCGGCCAGTGGCTAGTTCTCTCTTGGTTGCTGTGTGTCTCTGACCATGTTCTACTGGGTCAGAAAACTGCTTCTTGAAGTAGGAGTTGCTCCCTAAAAGACCTGGCACAGCCCTTTATGAAGACAATAAGAAAAATGTGAGGGCTTTATTACCTAAAAAGAAAAACATTGACTTCTTGCTTCTAAGAGATATACTACATTACTTGACTACTAATGGTAACAAAAACGAAAGCCAAGAAAACAGAATGTTCTTTCTTTATGACAGTTTCAGGTTATGACTATAACATGAGGATGAGATTGGCACTTAGCACGCATATTTACTTCAGTGACCAGGAGTAATAAATAAAAAGATAGGTTTTCATAGGGCTCTCTACTCTATATACATTGAGGGTCCAACACATCTAAAAATAGACAAACGACTGTTTTGTTTGTTTGGACACTAATATTTAGCAAACAAGACAGTATTCAGCTGAAGTACTATCAAATAATTTTTTTTAAAGTGTTTTCCCTCACCAGTCCATAACACACCACAGCTCCTTCATGTTGTTTTGAAGAATGGTTCCAGTGAGGCCGATGCGGACATTACATTTCAAAGCTTTCATAACTTCTGTTACTCTGGCTTTTGGATTCTTGATTCTATGAGCTTCATCCACAATGACAGCTGACCATTCCAAACTATAAAGTAAGAAAAAAGAAGGTTATGGTTGAGAAAACTTCCTCTCTCAGTCCATAGAATTTTTAGAGAGTAGCTTTCTCCATCAAAGTTTTTTTCCTTTTTCCTCTTTGATGATTCCATTGGATTCTTGCCTAGTCAGTTAAATGGTCACAGTCTTGGACAGTCCACAAAAATAAAATGCATAGAGAAGATAAAAGGGTATAGACATTCTTTAAAGATGGTAAAAAGAAAAATTTCATTTAAACATCACTGAAATGACAATAAAGGATTTTTAAAAATTACCTTATTTGAATTAAACCAGAAAAACAAATATAAAAGAAATAAAACTTGCAACATTAAATCTGAATGAAAAATATCAATATAAACTCATGATTTTTAAAAGCTGTATTACATAGCCCTGTCCACTAAGACACTTTAGAACTGACTGCTACCCCAGCAGCAATGAGCACCCATAGTGGTCTCTTCACCAAAAGGAACTAGAGCCTCATGGAAAAATGGAGAACAGTTGATTTCAGGCATGTGTGGGGGAACACTGAACTGCGGGAAGGCACAGATGTATGCAAATACAAATGCAAATATATCCAAAGAACAGAGATGCCAGCCTAATCGGAATATTTGAGCATCATTAAGAATATTAACTACAATTGAATATAAAATATTGAATAAACAAAAATCCAGGAGTTCTATGAAAAATGAATTTAGACCCTTACTTCACATCACACATGAAAATTAACTAAAAACAGATCATAGACCTAAATATAAACTAAAACTTTTAAAACACAGGAAAAAAACAATGGTTGACTCTGGATTAGGCACATATTTCTTAGATATGACACAAAATTTGTAGTCAATTAAAAATAATGTGGTAAGTTGGACTTCATCAAAGTTAAAAACTTTTGCTCTTCCAATGACACCATTAAAAAAATAAAAAGACATGCTACAGACTGGGCAGAAATATTTGCAAATCATAATCTGATAAAGAACTTATATACAGAATATATAAAGAATTATTACAACTGGGCTGGGCACAGTGGCTCACACCTATAATCCAGAACTTTGGGACGCCAAGGCGGGCACAGATCGTGAGGTCAGGAGATCAAGACCACCCTGGCCAACATGGTGAAACGCTGTCTCTACTAAAAATACAAAATTAGCTGGGCGTGGTGGCGCCTGCCTGTAATCCCAGCTACTCGACAGGCTGAGGCAGATGAATCACTTGCACCAGGGAGTCAGAGGTTGCAGTGAACCAAGGTCACACCACTGCACTCCAGGCTGGTGACAGAGACAGACTCCATTCAAAAAACAAAACAAAACAAAAACAACAACACAGAATTATTACAAGTCAACAAAATTTTAAAAACCCAATTAAAACATAAGCAAAAGATTCGAACAGACATTTTATGAAACAGATGGCAAATAAGTACATGAAAATATTCTCAACATCTTATTAGAGAACTGCAAATTAAAACTAGAATGGCTATGATAAAAATGATTAAAAATATCAAGTGTTAAGAAGGATGTGGAGAAACTAGAATCCTTATACACTGCTTTTGGGAAAGCACAGCAACTATTCTAAAATAGTTGGCAGTTTCTTAAAAAGTTAAACATACTGAGTGTAAGACCTCACAATTCCATTCCTATGTATCCATCCAAGAAAAATGAAAACTTGGGTGCAAAGACTTGTGTGTGAATGTTCACAGCAGCATAGTTGTATAGCCATAAACTGGAAACAATTCAAATGTTCATCAACTGGTGAAAGGGCAAAATACAGAACAGCCATATAACAGTACCATGCAGCAATAAAAAGGAACAAACTACTGAAAGGTACCACAATATAAATGAACTTCAAAAATATCATGTTAAGTGAAAGAAGCCAGACGCCAAAGGCTTTATACTGAATGGCTCCATTTATATCAAATGTCCATAAAGGCAAATCTATAGAGGGAGAAAGCACATCAGTGGTTGCTAGGGGCTGGAGATGGGAGCAGGGACTGACTACAGACAAATAACTTTCTGAGGTGATGGAAATGTTCTACACCTAGATTGTGGTAATACTTGCACAACTTTTAAAATTTATGAAAAATCATTCTAAGTTACAAGAGTACATTTTATGTCAACTATACTTAAATAATGCCCAAATCCATAGCGATATTCACAAAAAAAAAAAAAGGGCGGGGGGGGGAAGAAAGAAAGGAGGAGAGGGTAAGAAATTTTGCCACCACTGTAGATGACCATTACACTAACTTCCTACTCCAAAAATTGGTCATTAAAGCAAAAGAATCAAGCATTCACCTTGCTTTTTTAAAGTCAAATTTGTAGTTAATTCCTAATGAATGGAGAAAGCTTTCCTTTACAGGAGAATACCACTAACAGATAGAAAAGAAATAATAAAACTAGAAAAATATTATTTTGCCAAACCTAGTAAAGTAACTGATTCAGACAAGAATAATTTGTGTATGCTAACACTACTAAGTAAAAGGATTCAGGGATACCAGAATATTTAAATAGTGGCAAAGTAGCACTCCACAGATTATCTGCTCATTATAAAGGGAGAAACATATCTTTACAATGGAGAGATCTGATGATGGTAACCTCCTTAACCTGTGGGACAAACTTGGCATGACTGACAGTCGAACAACCTGACATTAATACTTCCTGAAGTGATGTAATATGAAGTCCACAACATCACTTATGAAGCATTCTTGCCAAAAATGTTTAATCTGAATCTATTTAAGCCTTTGGGCCAAAACTACCTTACTAAAATACAAATGACAGATGAATGTATCTTGAGAAAGTAATCAGACGAATCCAATATATGAGATATCCTAAAAGACATCTAACTGGCCTGGTCCCCTCAAAAAGTCATATAATTAAAAAGTAAAAGTTGGAAAAATGATGTATACGGGAAGAAAATAAACAGACTTAGCCAAATTCTTCATCTGAACCTTTACTGAATCCTGCTTTATACATATTAGATATTAAAGGTGTTTTGAAAATAACTGAGGAAATTTTAATTGTTATTAATTTTCTCATGTGTGACAGTGATATTGTGATATGACAACAAATATCACCAGTTTTAGGAAATCCACGCTAAAAAACTTAAAGATGTTGTGTTTTATGCAACTTGCTGAAATGATTCATTACCTCCCCTATACACAAAGACACAGACACACACACACGTTTACATACATTAACTTATATTTTGCCAACATTTAAAAAAAAATACACACACACACACACACACACACACACACACACACACACCCCTATTGAATCTAGATGGTGAGAATATGGGTGGTTGTTCATGTACCATTAAATTTTCTATAGGTTTCATCATTTTCTTAATATAAAGCTGAAAAAAGGTAGAAGCCTCAAGAACAAAGAGAGGAAGAAATAGCAAAAATTCTAGAAGCTGAAAAGAACACGGACAAGATGACTTACAAAAGCAGAGACTACAGTATCCTATGTCAAGAGTGAAAAAAGCCAAGAAGCAATCTAATTCATATTATTTAGTTCTGGAAAAGCTAAGAATGGGTGGCCCCCAATGTCTCTGGAAATTGGAGTCATGTACATTCAATAATAGTCTGTTTAAGAATCCTCCCACTGCACAAAGTAGATGGGCCAGGTCATCTGACAGCAGGCCAGAGAAGGGCAAAACACAGCAAAATCCTCGTTTTCCTTAAGAAGAAATCAACAGATGATGCTGAAAACTAAAGAAAAATTTAACAGTTGCAGCATAAACATGTTCTATAGCAGTAAGGAGGTAAAGAAAACAAAGATCAGTGAGCGTTGAGGTAAAGGCAATTGGGGGGCAGTGAACTGCAGTTTTTCACTAAAAGCCTTTTATCATATTTAGCTCTTTAAATCACATACATACATAGCTCTGACAAAAACTGAAATAAAGAAAAAAACATAACAGCAATAAGAAAAAAGCCATAGCTCCTTATGTTACATAGCACGTTTATCCCCTCCGTGGACTATCCATGGTAAGTGCAGAGCACCAGCCTCACAAAAACAACTTAGTATTTGCTCAGGTAAAATATTAATTATTTTAAATATTTGCCAAACACAAAATAAAGGCATTTGAACTAATAAATACAACTAAATATAACAAAAATCGTAAGCTTTTGATTCTTCTAATCTTATAAATATATGATTTATAGTTATATAATTCTACTTCAGAATTCTTGTTTAATATTTATAAGAATCACAGAAAAAACGGCAACCTAACAAACATTTATTTGGCAACTCTTATATGCTATAAGTGTAATAAGCACTGAGATACAGAAATTAAAAATACAAATCTCCTCATCAAAGAGCCTAAGGAGACAGGTAAGAAATAATTAAAATATGCCTGATGCTATGATACATGAATTTATTACATTTATTTAACAGCAAAACATCTTTCGGGGTGGTATAGTATATTGGTTAAAAGCCTAAGGTCTGGCCAGGCATGGTGGCTCCCACCTGTAATCCCAGCGCTTTGGGAGGCCAAGATTGGAAGATCACTTGAGTCCAGAAGTTTGGGATCAACCTGGGCAACAGAGGGAGACTCTGTCTCTACCAAAAAAAACAAAAACAAAAACAAAACAAGAAAAAAACATTTTCCACGCATGGTGGTGCATTCCTGTAGTCCCACTGCCTGGAAGACCGAGGTGGGAAACTGAGGCTGCGCTGAGCGGTGACAGCACCACTGCACTCCAGCCTAGGCAAGAGAGCAAGACCCCATCTCAAAAACAAAACAAAATCTGAGGTCTGGCAGTAGATAATCAATGTTCAAACCTCACATCCTCTTAGTTGTGGAGGCCTAGGAAAATTATGTTAACCTCTCCATGCCTCAGATTAGTCTGTCTTCTCTCAGGATCCATGAAATAGTAACAGGCTAATTTATTAGCTTATAAGTTTGCTTTATAAGATTAAATCCCAGACCTTACAAAAATGGTAGCTCTAAATCCAACTTTACCAATAATTGTACTCAAAGTGAACGGTCTACATATCCCAAATAAAAGGCGAAGATTATCTGAATGGATGAACAGGCAAGACTGCACTATAAGAGACTCACTCCAAATATTAAGAACAAATGTACTGAAATAAAAACACGAAAAGCTATTCACATGCAGTAAGCATAAGACTCAGCATAAGACAGCAGTTATTATTCATATAGGCAAAAACTGGAGACAATTTAAATATCCATCAACTGGTGAATAGATAAAATATGGGATAGCCATATAACAATACCATTCAGCAATAAAAAGGAGCAAACTACTGAAATGTACCAAAATATGGCTATGCTAATATCAGATAAAAGATCAAGATAAGAGATATTATTAGAAATAAATAGTTACTTTTTAAAAAAGATACAAGGATCAATTCATCAGGAAAAATAACAACCATAAATGCATGTACACCTCATAAAAGAACTTCAAAATACTAAATTAAATGCTGACAGAAGTGAAAGGAGAAATAAATATATCTACAATTATAACTGAAAATTTCAACTCTCCTCTCTCAGATACTATAAGTCAACCTAAAAGGAAATCAACAAAGATAGAAAACACGTAAACAATACTTTAACCAATCTAGTCTTACTGACATTTATAGAACACTACACCCAATAACTGCAGAAAAAACATTTTTCCAAGTGCACATGGATCAGAAAAATGTAAATTACAAGATACTACTACACACCTACTAAAACAGCTAAACAAAAAGACTGACAATACCAAATATTGCTGAGAATATGAAGCACTGAACTCTCTCACATATTGCTAACTGAAGTAAAACCACTGTGGAAAATGGTTTGGCAGTTTCTTCTAAAGCTAAACCTACAGTTAACCATACAATCCAGAAATTCTACTCCACGAGAAATGAAAACATACGTCCAAAAGAGGCTTACACACAAATATCCCTTGAAGTTGTATCTATAATAATCAAAAACTGGAAAACCCCAAAATCTATCCTCAGATGGATGGGTAACAAAATGTGCATACTGACAAGATGAATACAATGCAACATTAAGAAAGAACAATCACTGATATACTCCATAATGTGAATGAATCTCAAAAACCATGCTAAACAAAAGATGCCACACACAGAAGGGTGCTTCCTGTGTAATACCATTGACATGCTCCGTAACAGCTTAAACTCATCTATAGTGACAGCAATCAAAATCAGTAGTTGCCCAAGGTGAAGGCTGGGGAAAGGCTACTGTAAAGAAGTAAAAGCTCTGAGATGATAAAAATGCTTCTATCTTGTTTGGGATAGTGGTTACACTCATCTGTCAAACCTAGGAGTCAAGTATACTACTGCTCGTGGCCAAATCCAGCCCATGGCCATGTTTGTATGGTCAGCAAGCTAAGAGTAGTTTTTACATTTTAAAGTGTCATAAAAAAGAAGAATATGCAGCCAAGGCCGTATGTGGCCCAAAAGCCTAAGATATTCACTGCCTGGTCCTTTACAGAAAAAGTACACCAATCCCTGGTCAAGATTCATCAAACTGTATACTTGAAATGGTATAATTATTGTATACAAATTAAATCTCGCTAAAGGTGATTTTAATAAAACTCTCCAGCTGGGCTTGAGGAGCTAGTTTTCACAAAGACAGGTTTAATTTATCGTCTGTCATTTTCCAGATGGGCCAATTTACCCAAAGCCACATAGCTAATGAGTAACTTTTTTTACTCTTTGTTTTGTGCTTATAAAATCTGAGACAACTATCAACTGTCGTTCTTCATTTTTATCCTACGCCAAATCATTTTAATGCTGATGTGAAAGTATCGCCTTAAAAAATAACCTGGTTTTCTAAGCTTCGGTTGACTTCGGGGGAATATCATGAATCCTTCATTAGCAATAGTTCAAACAGAGTATAACTATAACGTTTAAACATTTTAAAGACTTATTAGATAACCGTTTCTAATGCCACACTTTAATCTTCATCTAAATGGTATAAATTGTATCCCTGTAGAGAAATTACGCTACAAGCAGATGAAGTTAATGAGTTTACCAAGGCCCAGCCTGCTGCTGGCACAACTATGAAGAGTTCTGACCTCACTATCATGGTGCCTTGAGCAGACTACTATAAAAGCCTGGCATTGGTTTCCTAGGGCAACCAAAATAAAATACCACAGACTCGATGGCTTAAAACAACCAAATTTTATTTCCTCACAATCCTGGAAGCTAGAATTTCAAGAGCAAGGTGTCGGCAAATTTGGCTTCTCCTGAGGCCTCTCCCCTTGGCTTGCAAGATGACTGCCTTCTTGCTGTGTCCTCAAGTCCTTTTCTTTGTAACGTGTGTGTGTCCTTGCTGTTTCTTTCTCTTCATGTAAGGATACCAGTCATACTGGACCCAGGCCCCACCCAATCAGCCTCGGTTTCAATCACCTCTTTAAAACTTAATCAAAGAGATCTGTCTCTAAACACAGTTACGTTCTGAAGTACTGGGGCTGAGACCTACACACAGAAATTGTGGAAGGGGAATTGAGGTGAAGTGACACAATTCAGCACATAACAAGCCTCTTAACTGGTTTTTCTCCATTCAGCGTGTCTCTCCTCTATCTGCTAACATGGCAGCTAGGGTACTTACAAAGTACAAATCTGATCATTTTTATCCTGTCTGTAATCTGGTGACAACAATGTAAGGGGCACTCTGTTGCTCTCAGGATAAAGATCAAAATCCTCAAAGTACCTTCCAATACTCTCTATAATCTATTCCCTGCCATATTACTGGTGTTGCCTCTTGGCCACTTCTCTCTCACACTCTGCGCTGCAGTGGTTCTCTGCATGTGTGTGTGTATTTCTTGCCACTCTACATTCACAACAGGCTCTCATAATTAAAATAACTCATGAAAATCACTGACCTAGTTCAGAGGCACTGTCTGCATAAAAGGCTGTACATGAGACTTAGGACAAGTCTTATCATTCTTTAACAATCATTGCTTGAAGAGGTATCCTGTATTCAGTGTACGGAACAGAGTAAGAAATTCTAGAAAACCTAACGCAGGTTTTTCCTTCTCAAAGAATAAGTTATTATGAACTAAATATTTCAATAATTCTAAAAGGAAATTAACTCAAGCAAAGGAATAATGAGAGTATAATAATCACAGTATAGGCTGGGGACGATGGCTCACACCTGTAATCCTAGCATTTTGGGAGGCTGAGGTGGGCGGACTGCCTAAGCTCAGGAGTTTGAGACCAGCCTGGGCAACATGGTGAAACTCCATCTCTAATAAAAACTCAAAAAGTTAGCCAGGCGTCATGACGTGCGCCTGTAGTCCCAGCTACTCGGGAGGCTGAGGCATGAGAATTGCCTGAACCTGGGAGGTGGAGGCTGCAGTGAACCAAGATCTCGCCACTACACTCCAGCCTAGAGAGAGCAAGACTCTGTCTCAAAAAATAACAATTAATAATAATAATATAAAGGGATGGAAGCAGAAAATTAATACAATCATTCCCATTATTCTCATTACCTGTTAAGTTCATCCAGGCATAAGCGCAATGTTTCATAAGTTGTTAGAGCAATTTCACATTTCCTCTGCTTTACACGAATTAGTTCATTATCTTTTCTGTTTCCATGTAAAATAGCGACTCTGAAATATCCCCAGGTGTCCAATTCATCCTTCCAGTTGTAGAGGACAGAAAGAGGAGCAACTATTAAGAACATCTAAAAGAAGAATTAAAAAAGTTTGATGTTTTTTAAAAACTGAAAAAGAATCCCACTGTGAAATCCAGAATATCAGTATCAGTAGTTCTCTTCTTTAATTTTGACACTCTAATTAGTAACAGTAAACACAGCAGAGTGACTAGCTATATATGGACATAGGAAATTCTCAACAAATACTTTGCTGTTTAATTAGCTTTTTATCAGGACAAAATAGACAACTAACCTTACTCAAAGAAACAGGTATTTTTTAATTTCCCCCTACTAAAAAGGCATTGAGAAATAAGGGAGAAGTAACTTTCCAAAAGACACAGAAGAATAAAACAGGGATTCCAATAATAAATTCAGGGGCCAAGTGGGTAATGTACATACACAAGCAGGCCATGTGTTCTTCTGGAAATATATGGTCTCCTGGAGCTCTCTTTCCTTTTGCATTTTCCTAGTCCATTTCCTCTCTCCCTCTCTCAGATAATCTAAGTTAAAGAACTGGAAAATTCACTGGAAAACTGAAGCAATCAGAAGAAAACTGGATGAACTTCTCTCAGTATTGTATCAATAACCTAACTATATTCATTTCCATATATTTTGCCCTCCCACCTGTTACCATGGGTAGGCTGTTCATGTTCTTCTCCAAAGACAACCCCTGAATTTATACGGTGGCTCCCATTCCTTCTTGCCAACCTAAAGTCAATGCTGCAGATACTGCCCCCAATCTCCCTACCTGATTAACTTTTCCATTTCAATGAACCACATCATCTATGGGCAAAGATGTTAGAATATTTCCCAGGGTTAAAAAAAAAAAATCCAAAAAACAAAAATTAAAAAAAAAGAAAAAAAACTCTTCTCCTTAACCCAACATCTCTCTCTAGCTATTACCTCATTACTCTCCCTGTAACAAAGATCCTCAAGAGTTATCAACACTTAACTCTCCTGTTTGTTCTCTCTTGAACTCAGGCAAATGGGACTTCTGCCCGAATAATGCCTCCTATGAAATCAGTCCATCTGAGGATTACCAACGTATCTCTGGTTATTACCCATATTCATGTACCTTTACTGTACTAACCCAGAATCCTGCTGTCATCAACCATTTTAACTTTGTAATGTTTTTATTTCTCCCTGTTACCACTATCCCTAGCCTGTTATGTTTGATAGGGTTACCAGCACGTTTCTTTTCTAAAGTTTTATACTTGATCTACTTGCTAGAGATGAACCAATTAAACACACTGAAAAAATTCAATTTAACAAAGAAATAATACAATACTGCTCTAAATTCTGCTCTGTTTTCTGTGAAATATTTCATCTAGGCCATTTGTCAGCTCTAAAAAGTGAAATCTGTGACTGCATTTTGGAAAGAGAAAGAAGATCAACAAGCAGAATGTGAGAGTTCCTTTTTTACAACCCATCAACAAGCATATGTAAGCACTTCCTTATCATACATGACTCATCTCAAGTATTTCTGTCCTTCGGGCAAAAGTTTATCCTATAATTTCCATTTTTCTTCAACTTTCAAATATAAAATTAGGCCTCCAAGTACTAAGTCCTTACAGTGTCTCCCTTTGATTTGTTTGTTACTACAAGACGAAAATGCTAGGTGCAATTCCATCTGAGCACTCCTAGTACTTTTTCACTTGCGAGACCATTCATCAATGGTGCCAATGACTCCAAAGAGTCCCGACATCTGTCCTACGATTCCAGAAGATGTTTAAAAATTAAGGTGGCAACATAATTTTTGATATTTCTACAAACATTATTAGTCTTAAAAATTATGAAAGCTGAAATAATGGTTCAAAAATTCATTTTAGTAGTGAAAGATGTCAGAGAACTGGGTTATGTTATTATGTAGAGGCCAGGGGAAGTACGTAAGAACTTAGCATTTCCTACCATCTAATAAATAACACTGCATTTAATAAGTCTTTTTTTCAGCAAATGATGCCAAAACAATAAAATGGAAAGCAGTGTCCAACTGCTAAGTCACGACATACAAAGCAACTCTGGGAGCTACATCTCTAATCCAGGTACTAACCAGGTCCGACCCTGTCTATCTTCCAAGAACAGACGAGATGTGTTGTGTTCAGGGTGTTATTGCTGTAGACATAGGGGTAGGGTGATCATTCTTATTCTGAAGCTAAAATACAATTTTATAACCGGATCTAAAATTAACACAAATAAAATTAAAATTCACTTGCTTAAATATTATTAAAACTAACAGAAGCTAGGTTAAATAGTACAATTAGAGAATATTGAGTTATTTGTATTTTTCAATAAATCTAGCTCAATGATTAAGGGGTATTCTATCAAATTTGATTCCTCATGCACTATGGCATAGAAAAATGATGTGGTGTGGACTGCGATGAGATACTGAAAGATTAATGTGTGATAATTTTTGTGGGACAATTAGTAATAGTATTAATAACAACTAACATAACAATTATTGAGCACTTACCATGTGCCAAGGGCTTTAGAAGTAGTTTACAGAAATCAACTCAGGGACTTTACACAGAAACAGATGAGGAAAACTGAGGTACAGAGATATTAAACAATACATTCAAGGTCATACTGCTATTAAGTGGCAAAGTTAAGTATTTGAACCCAGGTCTAATTCTAAAACTCTTAACTATCATAACACATCATGTTAGCACCTTCAATCAAAAGTCTATGTCCCTGGATGTATAACTTTCTTATTTACCACTGTAACTTCAGAACTTCATAGAGTACTTGGAAAACAAAAGGTGTTCAATAGGTAAATGAATAAATAAAACCATTCATGTCAATGCTAAGTTAGGAATAATAATGTATGTTCGGAGAACAGTGACAGATCAGTAGAGGCGAAACAAAGGTTCCACATGAGAAGAAGTCTGATATCAAAATGAAAAATAAATTGTGCCTTTACAGAAAAATTACAGAACGTAAAATTGGAATCTGCTAGAAAACTCAAAGTTCTAAAATAAAAAAATTTTTTATTTATCTCTGCACTCTTAACTCTCTTTGGTATGCTGTGATTATTTAATATATAGAAATTTCAGTTTAGAATGCACTGTAGTCAGGAGCCCTTCCAAATGCTTTTTACAAAAACGACATAATAATACCAAAACTTGATATTCTATCAAAACAGAAAGTTATAAACCATATCAATAAATATCAAATCTTACAATTAAAAAAGAGAAGTAAACAAGAACTATTAAGAATGGAAATGACAAGCAAAGTTAACTATAAATTCAACACAATATTAACTAATAATTCAGCAAGTGTTTAGGAGAAATTTGAGAAAATGAATTTTTCCTAAGTTGAGAAAACTTGAGGAGAAACTATGGAATAATAAATTATAAAGCTAATATAACTAAAACTGTTTAGCACTGGAAGAGAAAGGAAAAAATAAATAATTAGGACAGAATAATATGTCTAGAAATAGGCTTTAATTTTACACCAAAGTGGCCTTTCAAATCACTGTGGAAAAGCGGGCTTACTCGATAAATGACATTAAGATAACTGGCTAACCATTTGAGAAAAATAAAATTGGATTACTAGACACCTACAACAAATTCTAGCTGAAACAAAGATACAAAGGTTTAAAATAAAATCACACATATTATAAAAGAATCATGAGTGAATTTATTTATAATTTTAGAGTACAAAAGGCTTTTCTAGGCAAACATAAAACCCAGAAACTATAAAAACCAATACATGTAACTACCTAAAAAATTTAAAAATCAATACTTAATTCAAAGCTGACTCTATGTGAGGAAGAAATATTTTCAAAACATATAATGAACAAAAAATTAAATTCCAGGATATATCGTTAAGGACTATTAATCAAGGACCATGATTAAAAACAAGAATTAGATTTAAAAATAGCTTTTAAGCATCTGAATAGCTACAGCTACACCCACAATTAAAGAAATGTAAATCAAAGCAAGATAAAAATTTAAACCTCTCAGGAAGTCACAAATTTATGTTTGCTAATACCTAGTGCAAATGAAAAGGTGGAAACAGATATTCTTATACACCACTGTTGGGATATGGAGTGATTTAACTCCAGCTATCAAAACGTAATCCCCTAAATCCAGTTCTACCTACTATACAACTCCAGTACTAAGAATTTATCCTACCGCTATTATTGCAAAAGTTGTCCAGATACAGGTATAAGGATGCCAAACACTGTTATGTTCTCACTCATAGGTGGTGTTGAACAACGAGAACACGTGGACTCAGGGAGAGGAGCATCACACACTGGGGAAAGTAGGCGGGGGTAGGAGGGAGACAGTGAGGGGTGGAGAGGCAGGGGAGGGTGGGGAGGGATAACACGGGGAGAAATGCCAGGTATAGTATGCACCTTAAGTAAAATAAATAAAAAAAAAGAAAAAGAAAAAGGATGTCTACAGTGATATCGTGTGCATAATCCTCTTGGCACATACGAAGAATTAAAAAAATAGTGTATAGTAAATAAAATAATTATAAAATATTTTTGTTCAATTGTCACTGAAATTGCTACTGATACTGGTATTGTGATTGCTACAAATCTCTTCCTCTTCCACATTAATTATGAATTTTACTTAGAATCTCTAAAGTTTTATCATGCAAGGTAGTAACATTTTATAATAAATTTACTGATTCATAAAAACTGAATTCCAATCAAAACTTAACAGCCGAAATCTAAAGAACCATTCCAAAAATCAATCTTTAAAATGTAGAGCTTGTGTATTTTCCTTTAAGAATTTATTCCTTGGGATTTGTCAGGGGGAAATATGGGAGGAACAGCGGGGGGTGGGGAGTTGGGGAGAGAGAGAGCATGGGGAGAAATGCCAGATATAGGTGATGAGGAGGAAGGCAGCAAATCACACTGCCATGTGTGTACCTATGCAACAATCTTGCATGTTCTTCACATGTACCCCAAAACCTAAAATGCAATTTAAAAAAAAGAAAAAAAGAAAAAGAATGTATTCTTGGCAAAAAACATTCATGCATTCTTAGATGATTTATTCACACTTGAAAAGTTTTAAAATATATATGAGATATATCATATCACACACACAGGCCTGAAATCCACCACTCCTTAATTTGTAATACTCAGTTCATTAAAGGACTTTTTTCAAAGTTTCAACATTAGTTTTTCAGAATTTGATTGTAATTTTGGCATTAGCAAATAAATATAAAAAAATTTATTTCTTCTGTATTTCGTAAACGTCTTTTTAAAATGTACATTGTTTTAAAAGAACCAATATAAATTTATCTTTTGAAGATTTCAAAGTTATCGTCTTTGTATTTGCTTCTGGAAAATACTGTAGAATGTTACTGGTGATTCCATTAAAAACTCTGGGCCGGGTGCGGTGGCTCATGCCTGTAACCCAGCACTTCAGGAGGCCGAGGCGGACAGATCACGAGGTCAGGAGATCAAGACCATCCTGGCCAACATGGTGAAACCCCATCTCTACTACAAATATAAAATTAGCTGGGCGTGGTGGCACGCACCTGTAGTCCCAGCTACTCAGGAGGCTGAGGCAGGAAAATCACTTGAACCCAGGAGGTGGACGTTGTAGTGAGCCAAGATCATGCATTTTAGCCTGGTGACAGAGTGAGATTTCGTTTCAAAAAAAAAAAAAAAAAAAAAAAAAACCTCTGAATTCCAGTTCAAATGACTAACTCAATACATGTTTGTGTGGATGCCAATGAAACAAAAGAAGAAACATAATAAATCCATAATAGTGCTCGAATGCCTGGAAGGCTAGTACCAGCAGGTCCTAACAGTGCAGGAGCAGATGAGAACTGGCGCACTTGAAGAACTGAGCAATCCAGCCTACATCTCTGAAAGCGAAAACTCCCTCTGTCATCCCTCACTAAAAAATTTACTTTTCTTAGAAGGAACCTAAAAACAACAACAAGCAAAATAAAACTCAACAAAGCAACTAAGGTAGTTGGAAAGACTGAGTCAAGAAAAATAATGACCAAGTAATTTTAAGAAGGAAAAGTTACCCCAGTCATTTGCTTCAAAGAAGTTGATTCTACCATCAGTACGCAACTTTCCCTACACAAAGTACTGTATATATTTTTTGAACGCAAAACTTATTTGGAGGAATTCTATGGTAAGTGTTAGAGCTCACAGAAATTTTTGAATTTCATCTATTTAAAAAGTTCTTAATACTTCCATACAATTAAAAAAAATCCTTTCCAAGGAAAAAAGTTGGGATGACATTGAATTCTCACCTGCAATATGGAGTGACAGAAGATAATAAAATCAGTTTGGTCATTATAAAAGAAAATTTTGAATTTAAAATTCTGTAGGCAGATAAGCCTATAGACAAATATGAGAGCAATGTACAAGCACATAAAATTTACTCTCTCTATATATATATATTTTTTCTGAGACAGAGTCACACTCTGTCACCCAAGCTGGAGTGCAGTGGCACAATCATGGCTCACTGCAGCCTCAACCTCCTGGGCTCAAGAGATCGTCCTACCTCCTCCTCCTGAGTAGTTGGGACTACAGGCACAAACCACCATGGCCAACCTCTGAAGAATTAACTGAAGATGTTAAGCAAAAGTTGGTATGAACATAAAGAAAAATAAACTGAAAGTCATAATGAGAAAACTGAATAAATTTCTTTCCAGATCCAACTACTCAAACAGAAAAAAAGAAAATAATAACTATTAAACGATTTAACAATGCAATTAACAAACATGATAAAACAGAAATACATAGACCCATGTGACCATGATTAGAAAGCATGCACCATGTAAGCAACATTTTAAAACAAGAGAGACCACACAATGCAGAACATCAAAGCATAAAAAACTTGACCATGGATTTAAGCACAAAGAAAAAACTATCAAGGCAGTTATCTGATGCAAAAAAACTAAAAATCATCAAAAAGGGCTGAGCCCTCCCATCATCCTGTGCCACAAGAATAGCTATTCACTAGAAAATTTTAAAACTTCTATTTTAAATAGTACTTGGGTAAAAGAAAAATAAATATTGGGGCCACAGATAATTTAGAAAAGCCTAATGAAAAGACTGCATATTAAAAACTATAGAACACAGCCAAACCTGAAAGGAGCTTTTTTTTTTTGAGACAGGGTCTTCTCCGTTGCCCAGGCTGGAGTGCAGTGGTATGATCATGGCTCACTGCAGCCTAGAACTCCCGGGCTCATGTGATTCTCTCACCTGTGCCTCCCCAGTAGCTGGAACCACAGCACACACTACCACACTGAGCTAACTGTTGTATTTTTTATTTTCTGTAAAGATAGGGTCTCCTTATGGTGCTCAGGCTGATCTCAAATTCCTGGGTTCAAGTGATCCTCCTGCTTCAGCCTCCCAAAGTGCTGGGATTACAGGCATGAGCAACCATGCCGGGCCCAAAGAAATACTTATAGCTTTAAGCTAATTTATTAGAATACAAAAAGTCTGAAAATAAATAAATTAATTGAGAAATCAGCTGAAGAATATAAATATCAATGTACATTATAACAAGCAATGTACAGTTGTCCCTCCATATCTGTAGGTTTCACATCACTGGATTCAACTAACTACAAATTGAAATACAAAAAAAATTCCATCTGCACTAAACATGTACACAGACCTTGTCATTATTTCCTAAACAATACAATATAAAAGTTAATTATGCAGACTTTACATTGCACTAAGTAAACAACAGATGATTTAAAGTATACAGAAGATATGAATAGGTTATATGCAAATACACTATTTTATATCAAGGACTTGAGAATCCACACATTTTGGTATCCAAGAGAGGTCCTGGAACCAATTCCCCATGGATACCAAGAAACAGCTCTCTCTCTCTCTCTCTCTCTCTCTCTGTGTGTGTGTGTGTGTGTGTGTGTGTGTGTGTGTGTGTGTGATACATCTCATATGCATACATACATACACACACACACACATACATATAATATACACATACATATAAAGAGAAAAGAAGGAAGGAGAGGAATTAGTGTCAACTAAGGTAACCATTATTAGCATATTTTACCACATCATCAAATGAGTATCTTTGTTAATTTTCTTTCATTCTTGTTCTTTATTTTTATTTATTTATTTATTTTGAGACAGAGGTCTCACTTTATTGCCCTGGCTAGAGTGCAGTGGTGCAAACATGGCTCATTGCGGCCTCAACCTCCCCAGGCTCAGGTGATCCTCCCACCTCAGCCTCTGAAGTACGTGGGACTACTGGCACACACCACCACACCTGACTGACTTTTTGTATTTTTAGTAGGAAGAGGTTTTGACATGTTGCCCAAGCTGGTCTTTAACTCCTGGCTCAAGCAATCCACCTTCCCTGGCCTCCCAAAGTGCTGGGATTACAGGCATGAACCACTGTGCCTGGCCCATTCTTGTCCTGTACTTTAAAATACTACTTTCCCCTCTTTCTCTGTCCTGTCTGCTGTCACAGTGGCATACAAAACATACACGGGCTCTGTAGTGACATTTAGAACCAGGGAACAACTGAACCCAGAGCTAGAAACAGTACTTGAGCTCTTGAATACATAAAATACATTAAGAACCATTATTTAGGATCACACTGAAACTGATACTCAGGATGCATTTATGCTATTAAAAAATTGCAGCAAATCACACTGCTATGTGTGTACCTATGCAACAATCTTGAATGTTCTTCACATGCACCCCAAAACCTAAAATGCAATTAAAAAAATAATAAAAATAAATAAAAATAAAAAATAATAAAAATAAATTAAGAAAATTTAAAATGATAGCAATTATATCTTAAGCCAGTACTTCTGAAAAGTTTGCACTGAAATGGTCCTTATGATAGCCAAGAGTAAACTTGGACTTCTCAGCAATCTTATGTATAAGACTTGTATAAAAGAATCTGTTTTAAAACTTGTGGTAATTCATTACCAAATACAATAAAGATTTCATAAAATCACTTCATCTTTATTCCTGTCTGGTTTCCTGGATGCTGAGGATAATATTTTTTAAAAAGACATGTTAAGTATAATATACTTTTTTTATATTTCATTGCTTTATTAGAAATCTTTTTTGTAAGATAAACAGCAATGTACATTATCCTCTCTTGGATACCAAAATGTGTGGATTCTCAAGTCCTTGTATATATAACATATTTATGAACACACATTTATAATGGAGAAAAGTATGGATATGAATAGTATTCACAGTCACATGAGCAGAGGCAAAAATAAGTACAGAACTAGTCTTTTTGATTCCAACTTTCCTGTATTGGTAGAATATATTTCATATTTTTTGGATGCAATTAGTCAGCTAGGCAACTTGAAATAAGTCGATGATGTACTTTTGTTACCAACATCTATAACCATCTCCTTTTCATTCTCACATGAATAAAAAACAATATAATGAAGCCTTCAATTAACTTTACATATACATTCATAGAAATTTAACAAATCAACCTAAGTAAATCATGTAAATCCAGCCAAGCAACCAATTAAAACCCCAAAGCAAAATCAAGCTGAAATTCTATTTTGCCATTATGAGAGTCAATCAAATTTAACTTAAGGATAAAATTGATAATCTTTCAAACTAGGCCTATCTAACAAATATTTTAATAACGTCTTTAAATTCTTACATTTTAAAATTTATACTAATAAATTTTAATGTGTATATTTAAATATTTCTATGTGTTTTTGTAATACCAGCATCATGAGTAGACTATTTCTAGAGATTTTACCTTTTTTGCTGTAGAAGAAGAGGGTTCCTTTTTCATACTTCTTAGTAAAAACTCTGGCATGTTATTTTCAATATCCTCACGAGTTCCCTTTTTATGCAAAACTGCAGCCAGAAATGAAATAACCTGAGAAAAAAAGACTTTTTCAATCGCTGTGTATAATGTATCATGACGTATAAAATTTCACTGCTTACATGACTATCCAATAAGTGACAAAATATGTACAAAGGGATTTGTTGAGGGGAAAATTAACATGAAATGTTAGTACTGATTTTCTTTATTTGTAACAACGTTTTTTACCCTTGTAAACAAACAAAAATCCTCATATTGCCATCTTTTCCATGAAAGCTTCTACCTACCCAATGGATTCTTTCTTAATTCCATCACTTGAGACACTATCTTCTTATTTGTTTCTAACCATGGAAACTATCTCTTCATATCGTCTATTAGAATAAACTGTATACATTCCTGTTTCCATGTAGAAAAGAAACTACTTAAAGGGGATAATATTTGGTCCACAAATTTGTACACTTCTATTATCTAATAAATACAGGTGAAATGGCAAAATGTTATTTTAAGATAGACTAATTCATTAATATATACAACATTTTGAGTAACAGCTGGTCTCCAAAAATTAAATGAGAAAAACAGAAAACAAGGAATCATAACCTCCTGTAATAAAGAGCAAGAAATACTGAATTGATTAGACTGATTCAAATATTGGCTCTGATTGCTTGGCTGCTATTGAGAGCTTGGGCAAGGTAGTTAACCTCCCTGAATAATATCTGTAAAAATGGTAAAAAAATAATATTAGCAGGGTTGTTTTAAAAATTGAGAAGAAAGGTATATGAGGTATCCAAGTGGGAGAAAATAATTGATCATTACCTTACAAAATAAAGTATATAAGAAGAAAACTATATAATTCAAAAAACTGAGAGAATTAGAAAAACTATAGAAAAAAAGTATACTTAATAAGGGTGTGGATACCTATAATCTGAATCCCAAGTGATAGAAGGAAATAAATGATACAGGAGAAGTATCTGAAGAAATAACAGCTGAAAACTTAACTGATTTTAAAAATCAAGCCACAGATTCAAGATCTTCTTCTAAGAACCAAAACCAAAACAAAATGAAAACCAAAAACTAACAAAAAAACACAAGCAGGTGCTTCACTGAAACAACCTGAGACGGAAAATGTTAAAAGCAGTCAGAAGGAAAAACAGATTATCTACAAAAAAGCAACAACTGGTCTGGCCATGGTGGCTCACACGTGTAATCCCAGCACTTTGGGAAGCCAAGGCAGGTAGATCATTTGAGCCCAGGAATTCAAGACTAGCCTGGGCAACATGGCAAAATCCCATCTCTACAAAAACTACAAAAATTAGCTGGGTACAGGTGGTTCATGCCCATATTCCCAAGCTACTTGGAAGGCTGAAGTAGGAGAACTGCTTGAGCCCAGGGCAATGAGGCTGCAGCGAGTCATGATTGCACCACTGCACTCCAGCCGGGGCAACATGGCAAGACCCTGTCTCAAAATAAAAAAATAAAAACATACACAAATAGACAAGTAGCTGACCTTGCAGCAAAAACAATGGGAAATACTATACAATAGAATATTTTCAAAGTGCTAATAAAAGCAACCTAGATTTTTACATCTACTGACGATATTCAAGAATGAAGGGTAAAGATTCTCAGACAATCAAAAAGCAAGCCAATTCATCACCGCAAAAGCCACACTAAAGAAAGTAACTAAAGAACGTTTTCGGGCACAAGGAAAATGATACTAAACAGAAGATCAGTGACACAGGGAAAAAATTTAGAGCAACAAAAACGATAAATGTATACAAAATATATATATTAATTGACATTATCAAACAATAAAGTTTCACTGAAATCAAGTAACAGAAGAATTAAAAGCTATGGCAACAAACATATTAGTCGAAAGGAACACAAGTGTAGTTATAATATTCTGAGGTCACTATGCTGTCAGGAGGAAATTAAAGTACTAATTTATGTTAGATTACGATAAATCAATGATATCTGTCGTAATCTCTAAGGGTAACCACTAATAAAAGAATAAAAAAAGGTGTACCTAATAAAAGGAGATAATAAAGTAATATGAATCTCCAAAAGGACACACAAAAAGTAGGAAAATCAGGACATGGAATAAATAAAAAGCAAATAGTAAAATACTAAGTTTAAAGCCAAATATACTAGAAAGCACTTTATGTGGAAATGGACTAAATAGTCTAAGCAAAAGATAAAGATTGTCAGACAAATAAAATATATTTCCTTGCCATTTACAAGAAAAACATCTAAAAAAGACAAGGGATACAGTTCTAATTCAAAAATGAAAATAATAGACCATGTAAACAAAAATCAAAGAAAATTCAATACAGCTATATTCATATCAGATATATATGCTGAGGTAAAAATCATGAAATTAAAAAGGCACGCTTTAACTTAATATTGATAATAAAATTAGTTCACTTGGAAATTTTAAGAAGTCTAAATGTATCAAGAAAGAAAGAAATATTTACTGAAATAAAAGTAGACAAGTCTACAAGCACAATGGCAGACTTAAAAATAACTCAGCAGGAACAAACAAAATAATTAGTAAAAATACAGATTTTAATAAAATGATTGTCAAACTTGACCTAATGAACATTGCTAAAACACTGCACACTACTGCAAAGCAGTTTCATTTTAAGTACACATGCAATATTTACCAAAGTTGACATATGCGCAGGGCACGGTGGCTCACACCTGTAATCCCAGCACTCTGGGAGGCTGAGGCAGGCGGATCGCCTGAGACCAGAAGTTTGAGACCAGCCTGGCTAACATCGTGAAACCATGTTTCTAGTAAAAATACAAAAAAATTAGCCAGGCATGGTGGTGTGCGCCCATAATCCCAGCCCATAATCCCGGCTGAGGTAGGAGAATTGCTTGAACTCGGGAGCGGAGGTTGAAGTGAGCTGAGATCACACCATTGCACTCCAGCTTAGGCAACAGGAGTGAAACTCCATCTCAAAAAAAAAACAAGTTGACATATGCCAGGCCACAGAAGTCTCAATGCATTTCAATATATGGAAACCATACAGAATATGTTCCTTGATCACAATACAATAGAAATAACAAAAACAGAAGCAGAAAATCTTCAAATGTTTGGACAGTAAGGAACAGAATTCAAAGAGCTCACAATATAAATCATAAAATATTTGAATAAAATAACAATATATGTTGAATTTGTAGAATACAGCAAAAGCTTGTACCTTAGGGACTTAAATGAATATTACAGACAGTCCCCAGCTCATGACGGTTCAACTTGCAATTTTTCAATTTACGATGATGTAAAAGTAATATGCATTCAAAGAAACTGTAAAACAAGTACTCATACAATCATTGTTTTTTACTTTCAGTACAATATTCAATAAACTATATGAGATTCAACACTTTAGTATGAAATAGGCACTGTGTTCAATGATTTTGCCCAACTATAGGCTAATGTAAGTGTTCTGAGCATGTTTAAGATAGGATAGGTTAAGCTATAATGTTCAATAGGTTAGTGTATTAAATGAGTTTTCAACTTATAATATTTTCAACTTACAATGGGCTTTGGGGACATAATCCCACTGTAAGTCAAGGAGCATCTGTATTAGGAAAGAAGAGGGACTATCAATCAGATATCAAAGAATGTATCTCAAAAACTTATGAAAATAACAGAAAATTTAACACAAAACGCAGAAATTACTAAAGCATACAATAAAAATTAGAAATACCTAATGTAGATGATGGGGTGATGGATGCAGCAAACCACCATGGCACGTGTATACCTATATTACGAACCTGCACGTTCTGCACATGTACTCCAGAACTTAAAGTATAATAAATAGATAATAAATAAGTGAAAAGAAAATGATCAATGATGCCAAATAATCATCCTTTGAAAGAATTTTTAAAATCAACCCCTGGCAAAATTGATAAAGAAAAAAGAGAAGAGAAAAGGCAAACAAAAAATATGTATAGCCCATAATAATGCTTTGTCAATAAATGTGAAAATTTGGATGAAATGTAGAAATAGAATTTATCAAAACCGACAAAAAGGAAATTTACATACCCATAAAACCATGAAAGAAACCTAAATATGCAATTATAAACCTTCTACAAAGAAAATTAGGGGCCATATAGTTTCACCAATAAATTCTACCTAATGCTTAAGAAAAATATAATACCAATCTGTAACATACCCCTTCAGGATTTAGAAAAAGGGGAAAATATTCTCAACTCATTTCATGAGTTCAACATAACTTAAGAAAAGCTGACAAGAACATTATAAAACAGGAAATTTACAAGCCAAGTTCTCCTACTCATATAGAAACAAAACTCTTAAACAAAGTGTTAGCACAGGGAACATAGAAATTTTAAAAAGGATATAAATATACACCAAAGCTAAACTGGGTATATTCTATAAATGTAAGTTTGGTTTAACCTTCGAAATTTAAGTATTAGGTAGTTATAGCTAGATATTTTATGCAATACACTTAGCATTCCTAACTCCTAGATTCCTTCAAATGAGACTAGCATGACTTATTACAAGACACTTATATTTTACATGAAGCAGTACATTATTAGGTACACTGCAAAAAGTTCACAATGTGTATTTGATCACTAGAACAACCACTAAAAATATAAAGCAAAGACGTATAAAAAGTCAATAAAAAAATTAAAATAAAATTCTTAAAAAATACCATTATCAACCCAAAAGAAGGCAGGAAAGGAGTGGAGAAACAGAAAACAAGCTGTTCAAACTGTTCAAATCAGACTGTTGCTGAATGAACAGAAAACAAATAATAATATGTTATATCCGAATCCAAACATAACAAGAATTACATTAAAGGTAAATGAACTAAATATTCCAATTAAATATCAGAGATTGTTAGAACGAATAAAAGAGCTGTCTACACGGAACATTACATAATAATGAAATAGTCAATTCATCAAGAAGATGTAACAACCATAAAGGTCTGTAACCCTAATAACAGAGCGTCAAAATATATGAAGGTAAAACTGGTAGATTAAAAGAAATAGACATATCTGGCTGTGGTTCACGTGGTGGTTCATGCCTGTAATCCCAGCACTTCGAGAGGCCCAGGCAGATGGATCACTTGAGGTCAGGAGTTTGAGACCAGCCTGGCCAACATGGTGAAATCCCGCTTCCATTAAAAATATAAAAATTAGCCAGGTATGATAGTACATGCCTATAATCTCAGCTAGTTGGGAGGCCGAGGCCTGAGAATCTCTTAAAACACGATGGAGAGGTTGCAGTGAGCCAAGATCGCCACTGGGTAACAGGGCGAGACCTTGTCTCAAAAAAAAAAAAAAAAAAGAAAAATTCATACTCTTCACCCAGAAATTTGACTTTCAGGAATTCGATCCTTACAGAGAAATACTCTTCAGATTCTATCCTACAGATACTCACTATTTGTCATAGCCTAAAATATACAACAACCCAAAATGTCATTTTCCTTAGGTTCCTGGAGGAATGATAAAGTAAGTTACAGAACATATGATCTATAGTATGCAGTAATTTATTAATTAAGGGATGAGGACAATCCTTATGTATCAACATAAAAAGATCTCCAAGACCCATGTTTAAGTGAAAATTAAAAAAAAAAAAAAAAAACAAGGAGCAGAATAACATATGGAAATAATGATCCAATTTTTAAAATTTATTTACATACACATTAAAATTATAACTTGTTCAACAAAATACAAAATAGACTGGACTTCATAAAACTTTTGTGCATCAAAATAAAATAACAAGAAAATAAAAAGGCAACTACAGAATGGGAGAAAGTATTTGCAAATCATATATCTGATAAGGGATTAGTATCCTAAATACATAAAGAATTCTTACAACTCAATAAAGAAGACAACGAAATTTTAAAAACAGGCAAAAGATTCAAATATATATTTCTTTCTCTAAAGCTACAGAAAAGGCCCAAAACACATACACATACACACACACACACACACACACACACACACACACACACACAAAGGTGTTCAACATCACTGGCCATTATAGAAATGCAAATCAAAACTGTAATAAAATACCACTTCACACATAGTAGGATGGCTATAGTGAAGAAAACAAAAAATAACAAATGTTGGCAATGATGCAGAAGCCTAGGAAACCTAGACAATTGTTGGTAGGAATGTAAAAGGCTTTAGCCGTTGTGGAAAAATAGTACTGCAGTTCCTTGGAAAAAAAGAAACACTGAACTACCATAAAACCCAGTAATTCCACTTCTAGTAATTACATACAAGAGAAATGTTTGTACACAAATGTTTACAGAAGCATTATTCATACACAAATCTTCTACATACAAGAGAAACATTTGTACACAAATGTTTACAGAAGCATCATTCATAATAACAAAAAGGTGGAAACAACCCAAGAACTAGAAAGCGGTAGGAGTTGCACAACATTCTGAATGTGTTAAATGCACTCAATTAACATTGAAATAAATTCAAATAATTAATTTTAAAATTAATCATTTTAAATAATTAATTAATGTTGTGTGGACTTAACCTCAATTTAATAATTGCCAGCTGGGGGTGGTGGCTCTTGCCTGCAACCCCAGCACTTTGGGAGGTTGAAGTGGGCAGATCACCTGAGGTCAGGAGCTAGAGATCAGCCCCACCAACATGGTGAACCCTGGTCTCTACTAAAAATAAAAAAATTAGCTGGGTGTGGTGGCACAAGCCTGAAGTCCCAGCTACTCGATAGGCTGAGGCAGGACAATTGCTTAAACTTGGGAGGCAGGGGTTGCAGTGAGCTGAGATCACGCCACTGCACTCCAGCCTGGGTGACAGAGTTAAGACTCTGTCTCAAAAAAAGAAAAAAAAAAAAAAATTCGAGCTTGCATTTTTATAAGAATGCATTTGTGTATTATGGTGTAACCAAAATTATTTTTATTCTAGAAGAAAGTTTAAAAGTACATATGTCAAGTCAGTGAACATCAATGACTCAATAGGCAGTAGCTATTTTATTGTACTTTAAGTTCTGGGGTATATGTGTAGAACATGCAGGTTTGTTATATACGTATACACAGGCCATGGTGGTTGGCTGCATCCAACACCCCATCATCTACATTAGGTATTTCTCCTAACGCTATCCCTCCCCTAGCTCCCCATACCCCAACAAGCCCTGGTGTGTGGTGTTGGGAAAACTGGCTAGCCATGTGCAGAAAGCAGAAACTGGACCCCTTCCTGACACCTTACACTAAAATTAACTCCAGATGGATTAAAGACTTAAACATAAGACCTAACACCATAAAAACCCTAGAAGAAAATCTAGGCAAAACCATTCAGGACGTAGGTGTAGGCAAGGACTTCATGACCAAAACACCAAAAGCATTGGCAACAAAAGCCAAAATAGACGAATGGGACCTAATCAAACTCCACAGCTTCTGCACAGCAAAAGAAACAGTCATTAGAGTGAATCAGCAACCAACAGAATGGGAAAAAAATTTTGCTGTTTACCACATTCCCCTCCCTGTGTCCATGTGTTCTCATTGTTCAACTCCCACCTATGAGTGAGAAAATGTGGTGTCTGGTTTTCTGTTCTCATGTTAGTTTGCTCAGAATGATGATTTCCACCTTCATCCATGTCCCTACAAAGGACATGAACTCATCCTTTTTTATGGCTGCATGGTATTCCATCGTGTAATATGTCACAATTTCTTTAACCAGTCAATGATTGATGGGCATTTGTGTTGGTTCCAAGTCTTTGCTATTGTGAACAATGCTGCAATAAACATACGTGTGCATGTGTCTTTATAATAGAACAATTTATAATTCCTTGGGTATATGTCCAGTAATGGGATTGCTGGGTCAGACGGTATTTCTAGTTCTAGATCCTTGATGATTGCCACACTGCCTTCCACAATGGTTGAACTAATTTATACTCCCACCAACAGTGTAAAAGCATTCCTATTTCTCCACATCCTTTCCAGCATCTGTTGTCTCCTGACTTTTTAACGATCGCCATTCTAACTGGCGTGAGATGGATTTCAATGTGGTTTTGATTTGCATTTCTTTAATGACTAGTGATGATGAGCTTTTTTTCATGTTTGCTGGCTGCATGTCTTCTTTTGAGAACTGTCTGTTCCTATCATTCACCCACTTTTTGATGGGGTTTTTTCTTATGAATTTGTTTACAGTCTTTGTATATTATGGATATTAGCCCTTTGTCAGATGGGTAAATGGCAAGAATTTTCTCCCATTCTGTAGGTTGCCTGTTCACTCTGATGATAAGTTTCTTTTGCTGTGCAGAAGCTCTTTAATTAGATGCTGTTGCCATTGCTTTTGGTGTTTTAGTCATAAAGTGTTTGTCCATGCCTATGTCCTGAATGGTATCGCCTAGGTTTTCTTATAGGGTTTTTGTGGTTTTAGGTCTTACATTTAAATCTTTAATCCATCTTGAGTTAATTTTTGTATAAGGTGTAAGGAAGGGATCCAGTTTCAGCTTTCTGAATATGGCTAGCCAGTTTTTCCAACACCGTTTATTGAATAGGAATTCCCTTCCCCATTGCTTGTTTTTGTCAGGTTTGTCAAAGATCAGATGGTTGTACATGTGTCACATTATTTCTGAGGCCTCTGTTCTGTTCCACTGGTCTATGTATCTGTTTTGGTACCAGTACCTTACTGTTTTGATTACCATAGCCTTGTAGTATAGTTGGAAGTCAGGTAGCATGATGCCTCCAGTTTTTTGTTTTCTTCTTAGAATTGCCTTGGCTATGCGGGCTCTTTTTTGGTTCCATATGAAATTTAAGGTGGTTTTTTTCCAATTCTGTGAAGAAAGTCAATGGCAGCTTGATGGAGATAGTGTTGAATCTAAAATTACTTTGGGCCATATGGCCAATTTTCATATTGATTATTCTTAACCATAAGCATGGAGTGTTTTTCCATTTGTTTGTGTCCTCTCGTATTTCCTTGAGCGGTGGTTTGTAGTTCTCCTTAAAGAGGTCTTTCCCATCCCTTGTTAAGTTGTATTTCTAGGTATTTAATTCTCTCTGTAGCTATTATGAATGGGAGTTCACTCATGATTTGGCTCTCTGTCTGTCTGTTATTGTATAGGAATGCTTGTGATTTTTGCACATAAATTTTGTTTCCTGAGACTTTGCTGAAGTTGTTTATCACCTTAAAAAGATTTTGGGCTGAGATGATGGGGTCTTCTAAATATACAATCATGCCATCTGCAAATAGAGACAATTTTACTTCCTCTTTACCTATCTGAATACCCTTTATTTCTTTCTCTTGCCTGACTGCTCTGGTCAGAAATTCCAATACTATGTTGAATAGGAGTGGTGAGAAAGGGCATTCTTGTCTAGTGCCAGTTTTCAAAGGGAATGCTTCCAGTTTTTGTCCATTCGGTGTTCTATTGGCTGTGGGTCTGTCATAAATAGCTCTTATTATTTTGAGATACGTTCCATCAATTCCTAGTTTATTGAGTTTTTAGAATGAAGGATTGTTGAATTTTTTTGATAGCATTCTCTGCATCTATTGAGATAATCATGTGGGTTTTGTCTTTGGTTCTGTTTATGTGATGGATTACGTTTATAGATCTGTGTATGTTGAACCAAGCTTGCATCCCAGGGATGAAGCCAACTTGATAGTGATGGATAAGCTTCCAGATGTGCCGTTGGATTTGGTCTGCCAGTATTTTATTGAGGATTTTCGCATCAATGTTCATCATGGATACTGGCCTGAAATTTTCTTTTTTAGCTGTGTCTCTGCCAGGTTTTGGTATCAGGAAGATGTTGGCCTCATAAACTGAGTTAGGGAGGATTCCCTCTTTTTCTACTGTTTGGAATAGTTTCAGAAGGAATGGTACCAACTCCTCTTTGCACCTCTGGTAGAATTTGGCTGTGAAGCCATCTGGTCCCGGACTTTTTTGGTTGGTAGGCTATTAATTGCTGCCTCAATTTCACACCTTGTTATTGGTCTATTCAGGGATTTGACTTCTTCCTGGTTTAGTCTTGGGAGGGTGTAGTGTCCAGGAATTTATCCTTTCTTCTAGATTTTCTGTTTTATTAGTGTAGAGGTGTTTATAATATTCTCTGATGGTAGTTTGTATTTCCAAGGGGTCAGTGGTGATACGGCCTTTATCATTTTTTATTTTATCTATTTGATTCTTCTCTCTTTTCTTCTTTATTAGTCTGGCTAGCACTCTATTTTGTTGATCTTTTCAAAAAACCAGCTCCTGGATTCACTGATTTTTTGAAGGGTTTTTTAAATATCTCTATCACCTTCAGTTCTGCTCTGATCTTAGTTACTTCTTGTCTTCTGCTGGCTTTTTGTTTGTTCTTGCTTCTCTAGTTCTTTTAATTGTGGCATTAGGGTATTAATTTTAGATTGTTCCTGCTTTCTCTGTTGGGCATTTAGTGCTATGAATTTCCCTCTACACGCTGTTTTAAATGTGTCCCAGAGATTCTGGTATGTTGTGTCTGCATTCTAATTGGTTTCAAAGAACACCTTTATTTCTGCCTTCATTTTGTTATTTATCCAGTAGTCATTTAGGAGCAAGTTGTTCAGTTTCCATGTAGTTGTGCAATTTTGAGTTTCTTAATCTTGAGTTCTAATTTGATAGCACTGTGGTCTGAGAGACTGTTATGATTTTCATTCTTTTGCATTTGCTGAGGAGTGTTTTACTTCTAATTATGTGGCCAATTTTAGAATAGGTGTGATGTGGTACTGAGAACAATGTATATTCTGTTGATTTGGAGTGGAGAATTCTACAGATGTTTATTAGGTGAGCTTGGTACACAGCTAAGTTCAACTCCTGAATATCCTTGGTAATTTTCTGTTTCAAATATTGACAGTGGGGTGTTAAAGTCTCCCACTATCACTGTGTGGGAGTCTAAGTTTCTGTAGGTCTCTAAGAACTTGCTGTATGAATCTGGGTGCTCCTGCACTGGGTGCATATATATTTAGGCTAGTTAGCTCTTCTTGTTGCATTCACTCCTTTACCATTATGGAATGCCCTTGTCCCTTTTGATCTTCGATGGTTTAAAGTCTATTTTATCAGAGACTAGGATTGCAACCCCTACTTTTTTTTTTTCTTTCCATTTGCTTGGTAAATATTTCTCCACCCCTTTATTTTTAGCCTATATGTGCCTCTGCACATGAGATGGGTCTCCTGAATACAGCACACTGATGGGTCTTGATTCTATCCAATTTGTCAATCTGTGTCTTTTAATTGGGGCATTTAGCCCATTTATGTTTAAGGTTAATATTGTTATGCATGAATTTGATCCTGCCATTATGATGCTAGCTGGTTATTTTGCCCATTAGTTGAAGCAGTTTTTTCCCAGTGTCAATGGACTTTACAATTTAGTGTATTTTTGCAGTGGCTGTTACCAGTTGTTCCTTTCCATGTTTAGTCCCTCCTTCAGGAGCTCTTGTAGGGCAGGCCTGGCGGTGACAAAATGTCTCAGCATTTGCTTGCCTGTAAAGGATTTTATTTTTCCTTTGCTTATGATGCTTAGTTTGGCTGGATATGACATTTCGGGCTGAAAATTCTTTTCAGCAGTAGCTGTTTTTAATCCCAGTACTTTGGAAGGCAGAAGTGGGGATGGGCAAGCTCAGGAGTTTAAGTCCAGCCTGGGCAACATGGTGAAACCCCACATCTACAAAAAATAAAGCCAGGCGTGGTGGTGCACATCTGTAGTCCCAGCTACTCGCAAGGCTGAGGTCAGAGGATCACTTGAGCCAGGAGGTCAAGCCTGCAGTAAGCCAAGATTACACCACTGCATTCCAGCCTGGGCAAAAGAGCCAGCCACTGTCTCAAAAAACAAAAACATATTAGCTATTTTTCTGGTATCATTCCTTAAGGTAAGAAGGCTTTGTTCCTTGCATATGATCTTGTACATAATAAACAAAGTAGCTTTTGCAAATTATGTTGTCTAAAATATTATAAAATGATAAATAGAAGGGTCAAAACTTGTCCTAAGTTTTAAAATATTCTAACAGTGTTGGCATGTCAATTTTCAGGACTTAAGGCAAAGACTTTCGTGTTTGACCAGCCAGCTTCATACTAGCTATGTGACACTGGGTAATTTACATAACCTTTCTATGTAAATCTTTCCTGCTTTCTCTGTTGGGCATTTAGTGCTATGAATTTCCCTCTACATACTTTTGTATATTGAGATCTTTTGTATATTGACACATTAATGCTAACATCACCATAATACCTATTATATTTTAATTAATATAATTAACATATAGCTAAGACTGTTAGTCGTTTTAGCTAGCTTCAATAATTTCAATATCTTCACCAATTTCAATATTTTCACCAATTAAATAGAGGCAGGAATACCTAATTAACATAAATGTTTAATGGAATATATTTATCATAAAGCCTGGTAAATATAGACAATACAAGTTATAACCACAGAACCATACTATTACCCAATTCAACTTAAAATTCACTAATGCATTCAAGAAAAATATATTTATTACCTACTAAATACCAAGATGCTGGAATAGTCTAGATGAAAGGCTATTTCTATCATTCAATAGCGTGAAATCAAACTGATATGGGGCGACAGGGAAGAGGTAGTTAGGAGATGTGCTGGGGAAGCATGGCACAGAAAAAAGTAGACAGATAACCAGAAATAAACAGTTACTGAAGAATTCAGTGAGAGATTAATGTGAGCAAACTGGCTGAAGTACAGTATAAATTAAAGGAAAGGGAAAGGACAATCCACAAATGACTGAATTTAAGCACTGGACAATTTAAATATTTTTAACATCACCTAAGTAAAAGATCTTTGATGTATGTTCACAATTTTCATTTTATAAATATTTTTAAATTTACATTTTGTATTCAAAACTATATAGTCTAAGATTAGAATTTACTGAATTCCTTGATGGTGCAAATATGCATAACATTCTGGGTTTTGACTACCTCTTGGAATATAACTTAATACTGATCACGGAAAGTTTATAATTAAAAGTACAGGTAATTGGCATATTGACTGGAAAGGGGCATAAAAAAACTTTTTAGGATAAGGAAATTGTCCTATATTTTGATTAGCACATTAGTTACACAGATATACACGTTTGCCAAAGCTCCTTAAGCAGTATACTTGAGATTTGTACATTTTACTGTTATAAGTGTACCTTAATTAAAGGATTAAAGATACACAGATGTGCACACACACAAACACATATATTGATAGATATACTCTTTTTAATTTCAGGCAACTGGTCCTCAGAGGCTGCTAAAAGGCAAAAGAAATACCTATTAGATACCATAACAATTTAAGTGAGGTAATATAAGATCTAATCCACTGATTTGCTCTTAACTCATCTACGGATTGTTTCATTATAGAAAAATTATATTCCTAATTGTGTAAAGTCGTAATTCAATTTGTTCATCTATCCAAGATGATATACAATCTTAATTCTAACTTCATTTGTCAAAATCTCTAAAACAAAGATATGTGAAATATATCTTTTATTTATTTAAGAATCTCAGAGCTTTGGAAGATGTTTATAGGTGGTGGCTAAATCTATAAACTCTAATTATAGATTAGCTTTACTTAATTCACTAAATCCACTAATGATTTTTAAAATTTTTTGTATCTCATTTAAATAATCTACACTACCTCTAACACTGCTCATCCACCCACCCACCCCCAAAAATTAATGTGAAACAACAATAAATTTCAGTTGATAATACACACTACTAACTGGAGAAGCTAGCTAAAACCACTAACAAACTCTTAGCCATATATTAATTAAAATATACTAATAGGTATCACAGTAATGCTAGCATTAATGTGTCAATATACAAAAGATAGACAGGGAAGGGAGAACATGAAGAACAGCATAGGTGGATTTTATGGACCAGGACTATAAATGGCACTCATCACTTCTACCCTTATTTCCATTGGTGGAACCCGATCACAAGCCCACTGACATAAAAGGAGATCTGGGAAACGCAGTCTCTGTCAGTCAGCCCAAACTCCGAGAAAGCAAAGGAAATCATTATTTTGGGTGGAGATCTAGCCATCTTATCACACTATAGTGGTCCAGTAGAGGTCTATCAAAATGTTAATTCACAGAAGACGAATGACAAATTTACAATGAAGGTTTACAAAACTTATCTCCAAAGAAAAACCAGAACATGTTTTATTGTGGAATAGTTCTAAAATTGCTTACAGATGAAAAGAATAAAAACAAATATTTAAATCAGCCACCTCTAGAATAGTGAAAGGCCAAAAATTGCATTTCAGAAATGAAATACCACTCTGGGAAAGCTTTCTGTTTTTACATGCATTCCTTTCTAAACTCTGTCAGGCCAACAGTTTTATAGGCCATCTTTCCACACATAGTCAGCTTATGACATACAGACTAAACCTGAGGCTGGGAAAAAGGTCAGCAAACCTTCCCTTAGACCAGAACAGAAGAAGGCATAGCAAAAAACTGTCTATTTTTTATAGGACAAAAAGAGAAAAATGTCTACTTACTTTTCAACTCCCTGGGAGATAAAAAGTACAGAGAGAGTGGCTCAGAAGCACACTTCCAAAAGTATGATGATTTTTGCTTGCTGTAAAAAAAACCACACACACAAAGTGCTGTTTTGAAAGGGAGTCTAGCTCACTTATCTTTTACAGAGTTCTCTCCTAAAATCAGAACTACCTGCCAAAACAAGACAGACAATTTTATCTTTGAAATAATAGTACATTTTGGTTTCTGCTTTAAAGGGCTTAGGGATCTGGAATCTGGAGGTTAATTAACCTTCACATTGGATATTACAGCATTTTCTCCATGAATGAAAATAAAGACAATATTATTCTTCTCTTTATTACTATATTCCTGAGTGAATAACATGACTTGAGATCCAAAGAACCTTCATATTTTAGTGTAGCTTTAAATCTACTGAAGATCATATTATCCAAAAAAAGGTACTGAAAATAACCTAAGAAAGCTTTAACTATCAGCAATCCCATTATTTCTTTCAAGACCAAGGTTTACTAAACTTATCTTTTAAATACAACAGCCTTTAGTAATTACATTTTCAATAATGTAATATCTAATAATATAGAAACAAAAATTCAAAAAATGTCTTTATGCTTTGCAAAATTATCTCTCTGCTACTCAAAAAGTACTAATATCTTCTTCACAGAGCAGATGAGAAAGTAAATATGGTAAGACATATTACTGCATCTGCTTAACAGTAGTCCTTAAGACTTTGGTGTCTGTGAAAGCTAATTACCACATTACGATTAAAATCTAAATTATTTTGATTCAACGAGTTTGAGTCCTTCTCTTTCGTGATAAACCTTTCAAATACTATATTAGAGGTATGCATTCAGGAAAAAATTAAATTAAAACTCAATTCAATACTCAAAGTTTTGTAGATTTCCAAAAGCAAAGTACAAAAACACGAACTTCCCTGTGGAGTCTTCTTTGACACCCTCAGGCAGGCTTGTTTCTCCCCTCCAACGCACTTATCAAACTAGATTTCTTTTTATTACCCTTTTGTGAACTCTGTAAGCTTAGGTGTATTACTCAGGGTTCTCTAGAGGGACAGAACTAATGGAATAGATATATATATAAAGGGGAGTTTATTAACTCACACGATCACAAAGTGCCACAATAGGCCATCTGTAGGCTGAAGAGCAAGGAGAGCCAGTGCAAGTCCCAAAACTGAAGAACTTGGGAGTCCAATGTTCGAGGGCAGGAAGCATCGAGCATGGGAGAAAGATGTAGGCTGGGAGGCTAGGCCAGTCTCTCTTTTCACATTTTTCTGCCTTACATTCTAGCCACACTGGCAGCTGATAAGATTGTGCCCACAAGATTAAGTATGGGTCTGCCTTTCCCAGCCCACTGACTCAAATGTTAATCTCTTTTGGCATCACCCTCACAGACACACCCAGGATCAATACTTTGTATCCTTCAATCCAATCAAGTTGACACTAGTATTAACCACCAGAGTAGGTATCATATGCATTTATATTAAGCTCTTCAGTGTCAATCACAGTCCCCGGCCCAGAGTGGGTACTTATTAAATGTCAACCAATTGAATAAATGGTTAAAAGTTGAGTAAAAGACTTTTAATTAACTGCATTATTAAGTCAAAAGATGAAGGCAGCAAATAATAGAAGGGAAAAAAAATAAGAGTTCTAGAATAGAAATGAAAATGATTACTTCTGTGCCTGATGCTAGATTGGGAAGTCATTTAGTACTCCTGTGCCTGTTAAGTTAAAAAGTTGAACACAATTTTCTCTAATATCATTTCCATTTCTAAATTTTTTTTAAACAATGAAATGGTCATCATCCTATGTATAAATATTCACATAGAAGCCAGGCACAGTAGCTTCTGCCTGTAATCCCAGCACTTTAAAAGGTCAAGGTGGGCGGATCACTTGAGCTCCGGAGTTCAAGACCAGCCTGGGCAGCATGGCAAAACCCCATCTCTACCAAAAATACAAAATAATTAGCTGGGTGTGGTGATGAGTGACTATGGTCTCAGCTACTTGGGAGGCTAAGTGGAAGGATGGCTTGAGCCTGGGAGGCGGAGGTTGCAGTGAGCTGAGATCGTGCTACCGCACTCCAACCTGGATGAGAGAGTGAGACCCCATCTCAAAAAAAACAAAAAAAGAAAAAAAAAAAAAGATTCACATACACTAAACATCTCTTAACCAATGTTCACTGAACTCACCAGATTAATCCAAGTTTTCTATCCCCCCTAAAAAAACATACCGTCTGAGCAAAGGCTCTCAAACTACAGTGGGCCTCGGAATTACCTGGAGCATTTGTTAAAACACAGATTGTTGTCCTCTCCTACTGCCCCAGTTACTAATTCATTATGTCTGCAGTGAGACCCAGTAATTCACAATTCTAACAAGTTCCCAGATGACACGAATGCTGCTGACCCAAAGATCCACTTTAGAGAATAACCACTCCATGGTAAGCACCCACTCACCTCTTTTGCTATCACTGACTTGTCTGACTACCAAAGGTCAGGTTCCCAAACCTGTATACTCCAGCTGAAACTGTTCATTGTCTTCACACTAGATAATTATCATGTAAATGTACAGAAGGGATTCATTTTCAAATTATCTGTTGCATTTACATGTGAGAATTCTGTGATATATCGGGAAACAGTCATAAAAATCTTGGATTTTGTACTCAAATTTCCTCCCAAGCATCTTTTTCAGTCCCACTAAAAGTAAAAATAGTAGGTGATGAACTGCATGGTGTTGAACATATCATGGGCACAAATGGACATGAGGAAATCTGGGCGTTATCGGTATGTACATCATCTTGGCTGTGATGATCTTTTCTTGAATGCATGTGTGTAAGATAAAATACATTAATGTCTGCTACTTTAAAATGCAACAAAAGACAGGTGGATATGATAAACCACGTATAATGAAATATTAACACAATCTAAGTGGTGAAAACATGCCTTTTCATTGTACAATTCTTCTAACTCTTCTATATTTTAGAAAAATTTCAGAAGATGTTTGGGAATAATTAGTTTATAATCTTTGACAAAAAAAAAATCTGCTTATAAGATAGTAGTTATTATGTGACACCATTTTTTGCTTATGTGTGTTTGTGTGTGAATTTACAGAAGTATACGTGTGTATGAGGGCATATAATTATGTATGTTGCATATTCAACTGTGCCCTCTTAACCAGATCTGTCCTTTCAATTAACTGAAAAATCAAGTCTTTCCTATCCCCAAACAACACAAAACAAACAAACAAGAAACTCCCTCAAATTCTCACCTCTCTCTTCAGCTACTACTAGGTCACTTTTATTCCCTTTCAAAGCCACATTTCTTAAAGAGGTAAATACACTTTCTGTGTCCATGTCTTCAACTACTCCATTATGGTTTGTGCCTGAAAGCTCCAGCAAAATGGTTGTTGCTCACCATACCAATGATTTCTATGTCACTAAAACAAATGGACATTTTTCAATCCTCATCCCCCATAGAATGTAAAATGTTAAATTCACCTACTTTTAAATTTGAAATGAGGGAAGGAAACTTAGCTTAAAAGAAAAGTTCAATTTCCTATCATGGCCAAATTAGAATATAAAAAGGGGGAAACTTAAGGGATGAAATCAGGAAAAAGAGAAAAAAAGAAGATAAAACTATGGCTCAAACAGTAAATGTCAATGGTCTGTTTTTATTATCAATTAATTTTACTACATTTTGAAATTCCAGTTAACACATTAATCATTCACATTTCTTCAACTGGCTTTGTCATCGTATCTACAGAAGCTCTATCTATCTATAGAATCTCTATCTTAAATATTTTACTATGAACTGTAAAATAAAGTACATTTCTTTGTAACATGGGTTTCAGAGATGAAAGCCTTCAAATTTGAGAATAAAATGTATACCAGAATTTGATTTGAATTATATTTAAGCTGCAGGGTAATGGTTTCCAAACAGTTCACTTTTGTAGCACCCTCATGTTTCTTATTTTGAAGTTGAACATCAAAGAATTGTGGTAAGAAACATTCTACCACAGGCAAAAATTGTAAAAGTCTATGTGAAAATAGTTATAGCAGGGCTTTAATTAATTAATTTTCCTTCAGTACTCATTTGTAATCTTGGTCACAGAGGTACGACTGAAATACTAGGGTTTCGGTCTAAGACCTGCTACTCACCATACAGAAAGTCAATCACTGAGACAAGTATTGTCAAGGAAAAAGGCTTTAATCTGGCACTGTAGCCAAGGATCAGTCTCAAATCCATCTCCCTGACTGACTAAAATTAGGAGTTTATACAGCAGGGAAGAAATAAAACAGGAACATGAGAAGGCTAAGGAGGTAATCTGATGAATGAGGCCTGGTGTCTCACTGTCTGGACCCTATGGTTTGGTGAGTTTCATTTTTTGATACTTTTTAAGAGGCCTGGGGGTCCTTTCGTGAGGAAGGAACTCAGATAAACAGAAGTTTCAAGCTTTAGGACCAGAAGGGGTCAATTTCTATGTTCATCCAAAAACAAACAAAAAACAAAACTGTCTATGGGACCATTGGGTCAGTTTCAATGGCGGTTTCTTGAAGGCTACTTTCTATATTCTTGCTATCTATCCTCCACTTGCACACAGGACATGCTAAATAATTGTTTGTAGAATATAGGAAGAAAGCAAATTCACTTATTCCACAACCAATTATTTAGCATGACCAATGTGCAGATCTAAAAACTATCTGCACTGCCTAAGCTTGAAGGAACATAGAATGTGGTTAATGGTATATGATTATTGAAAGACTTTATGTTAGCCTAGCTTTTCACACCAGACCTTTACACGCAGTAGCATTATTTGGCTATTTTTTTTCTTTTCTTTTTCCTCATTCCGTCATTCGTGGCTGAAATTTGACTATTTATAAATATTAAATTAGTTTTTCACTTACCTTTGAGTTCCAATAACTAATGGAGGTAATATGAAGAAGAAAATAGCTTAAACTCAATTATAAGAAAGGAAACAGAATAACAACTTAATTACCAACTAGGCACACACATCTGAAAATCTGAATTGTTTAGTATAAAGTCTAGATTCAAAATTCTTTTCGGATCACAAACCTCTTTGAAAATCTAGGGAAAGCTAAAGACCCTCTAGTAGGCAGATTCTGACAGGCTCACAGTAATACCCACTTCTTAGTATTCCTAATCTTGTTTAATCTCCTTCCCTTGAGTTCTGGCTGGACCTAGCGACTTGCTTCTAAGAAGAGATTATGACAAAAGTAAGATTATGACTCACCAAAGACCATGGCTTCCGTTTCACTAGTGCAGTCTCTTGACATCTTACTTGCTCTCCTTGATGACGCAAGCTAACTTGTGTGAGATGCCCCATGAAGAGGCCCTGTGGCAAGAAAGCAAAGGAGGCCTCCAGCCAACAGCTCACAAGAAACTGAATCCTGCCAACAACCAAGTGGGCTACGAAATGAATCTTCCCCAGTCAACTTGAGATGACTGCAGCCTTGCAAGAGGTAAAGCTATAACCCAGCTAGGCGGCAGCTGGATTCCCAACCCGCAGAAACTGTCAGACAATACATGAATATTGTTTTAAGCTGCTAAACATTGGCATAATTTGTTATACAGAAACAGATCCCCTCTTTAGAAAAGTACTTAAGTGCACATATTCTAGTACACGTTTTAGGGAATTTGGAAGTCTCTCTGAAGTTCACAAACAGAACTCCTAGTGACCCAGGGATTCAGATTATGAAACTTCTAACATGATAAACTTCAAACAATATGTACAAAAGGCCTGTAGGAAATCAATTTAACCGTGCTATGTGGTGTACCAAACATTAGAATACTTTCCTTCCATAAAGTATTAAGAAAGTTAAATGACTTCAAATATATTATATCTTAGTACCAGCCTTTCCAAAGGTAAAAATCAAACCAAGTTGTATAAAACATTATTTTTAAATAAAATATTTCAGAGGTACTAAAGTACTGATGATAAAATCACTGAGTCATTGTCCTCAACTTTGAGGACTGCACTATCTAATTGGTGAGACAAACACACACACACGAACACACAAAATAGCTATCATAACAGTTAGCAGTACAAATAGAGATGTACATATAGTATCCTCTCATGTACACAGTAAAGTGACTTTACTGAATTGTAATTGTAATTAAAATAAATACCTGTACTGTTTTTCCAAGCCCCATGTCATCACCAAGAATGCACCCTCTTCCATGGATGTAGTGTCCATAAAGAAACTGGGCTCCTTCTCTTTGATAGTCTCTCAAATATCTATTGATGGTATAAGGAATAGAGTCTCCATCATCAGATAATTTAAAAGCAATAGAAGACGATGGAAATTTTCGGTTTGGAAAATAAGGTTTTTCCAAATCTTCATCATCAAATATAAGATTCCTGGGGCAATCTTTAACAAATTTTATTTCTTGCAGCTGTTTAAGAGGTATTTTCCTTTCTTGAAAATCTGAATATAAGATGACTGCAAATGATTTGCCATTTTCATCCAATGTGATAGATTTTATGCTTGCTTCACAAAGTTTTCCATTATCTGGAGAAGGGGCAAGACATCTTTCTCCTGGATGCCATATGTCTGCAATAATAAAAGAGAAAATAAAATTTCCAAAGCTAGCTTATAAAGTAACACCTCATTTATCCACAGCTATGAGAAAAAAATATATACCTCACATAAATCCCTTTTCCAAAAAACCTGCAACAAGATAAATTATAACATATATGTTTTTCTAAAATATATTTTCAGATATTCTTCTACAATAAACAGAATAAAGGGTACATAATTTATTTCCAGTGGTTCTTTCCCTGGCTGTGTGTCATCATCTCCCCTGGAGTTTAAAAATATACATTCTTAGACACCACCTCTGGTGATCCTTATTCAGCGGATATGCATCATGGGCATCTGGTTTTATTGTTTTGTTTGGTTGTCACTGTTGAATTCAAAAGATAATTCTGATGCATAGCCAGGGTTGAGAACTACCGACTCAAATATTCTTGCTGTCATTCTCACAGACACACACACACATTTCATGATATGGTAGAGTAATCACAAATAGGACTTGGTAATGAGTAAAGTAAAATCCTCTGGACAGCAATACTCTGTGGTTCATCTGTCTGCTCTTATAATTATTCCATCACCTATCTCTAGAAACAGCTGTTTCTTTTCACTGTCAATACTGCTGCTTCTAAACCTTTAACCACTGCTTGCATACAGCTAACCATAGGAACCTCCAATTCAACTACAGTGATGTCACAGCTTTTTCTCTGCTGAGTTTTGAGTAACAATTTTTAGCGGTTAATTCTCAGATCTTTTTCTGCTAAGGTTCTATTATTCTTTAAAGAGCGTGACCTATCTCCTGAACTTATTATGTGCTTAACTGTACAGCTATCTATTTTATTTTCTTAGAAAATATAGCACTATGCATGAAGAGGGAGTCTATTGAGTATACTACTGGCACAATCAAATAAAGAAAACTAAGTAAAAACAATTTTCCTAATGGAATTTCTTACAGCAAGAATCCAAAAATAATTCTATGGCTACAAATATAAGAACACCAGGAATTATTTTTCTTATACATTTCTCACTGAGATCAGATGACCACTGGCAGTTTCCTAGGGTCTTCCTGATGACCTCGAGTTAGATTTTTATAATATTCATGATTACCATATGACATGTTTATACTATCTTAAGCAAGAATAGCTCACTATATGCCTCATCCATCAGTTGTTCCTCAAAAGTAATGTCACTAACTTTGATGAGGTTATTTTACCGTAAAAATAATGAGTACACAGGGAAAAACCTTCTCTCCCACTCTAATCTCTGGAACCAAACTGTTTGACAACTGTTAGACCATTCTAAAAGAGTGTTTTGATGTGAAACTAAAGCCTTGATCCACTGCACAAGTAAAACAGTAGGTCAATGGGCCCGATTTTCACAACAGTAGTATTTGTACTTTAAAACCTAAAGCAACCTTTACAGCAATTCTTATTACTTCTGTTTCACATTATTTGTTTCTACCCAGCAAATGCTGTATTGCTTTATAAGACTTATTTTTTTTATCTATTATTCAACATATTTAAGCACAAATTATATTACACCACACAATGGGTATAAAATGAAGAAAACCAATATAAAAAATGATGGTAATAGCCTTCCTACATCTCATTAATTGGCATCATCATTTAACCAACTTTTCAAGGTAGAAAACTATTAGTCAGCCCTTAATCCGCATGTAATATTACTCCTTACATCCAATCCATCAGAATGTCCTGGTTCTGCCTCAAAAATAAACAACTTTCCTCCATGCCACCATCTCTCTAAAAGCAAAGGCTGGCAAGCATTTTCTGTAGAGTCAGTTATTAGCTATTTGTTACTTTAGATTTTGTAGGCCATACATTCTCTTGCCCTTGTAATGCAAAAGCAACCAGACAATACATGAACAAATGGGCACAGCTGTGTTCCAATAAAACTTTATTTACAAAAAGAATTGTCAGACCAGATTTAGCCTACAGGCAGTAGTTCGCTGACTGCTGCCTTAAAGCATGTCACCACCAACCTTCCCTAAATTATTCTTAACTAGTCAGTCTGTTCCCAGTCCACCTATTTAGAGGAGGGTACCCCATTATTCTCTATCTCATAATTTTATTGCCTCTGTAGCACTTACCATAAGATTTAATTATCATGTCCACTGTTTTTTTTCTTCCACCGGAGAGTAATTTCCATTCCAAGAAAGTATGTACTGTTATAAATTTTATCCCCAGGATCAACACAGAGCCACACAGCAGACTTTCAATAAACATGTGATGAATGTATTCCACATTCTCTTTTTTTTTAAGACAAGAGTCCGTCGCCCAGGCTGGAGTGCAGTGGCACAATCTTAGCTCACTGTAAACCTCAACTCCTGAGCTCAGCAATCGTCCCATTTCAGCCTCCTGAGTAGCTGGGACTACAGGTGTGCACCACCATGCCTGGCTAAATTTTTTATTTTTAGTAGACACAGGGTCTCGCTTATGTTGCCCAGGCTGGCCTCAAACTATCCTCCCGCCTCAGCTTCCCAAAGTATTGGGATTACAGGTGTAAGCCACTGCACCTGGCCTATTTCAAGTTATTGATCTCACAGATCCTTGATATTTTGCGAGAGAGAAAACTAAAAAGTACACAAACATACACATAACTGTAAAAAGTGCATTGGAAGAGAAGAGTGCTTTGAGAAGGGAGTATTCAGAAATGTTAATTTAAAAGGGAAGAGAGTCTAAGAACTGTTATCTCAGGTAAGTGCATAGCATGTGCAAAAAAAAAAAAAAGCCTTAAAATCACACAACTTATTGGACTACCTTTGGTCTCTGAATCTGGATAATTTCTAGAATGAAATAAATTCAGTTAAGTTTGAGTTAGGAATGGATTCCTCAGTATCCAAACTCCAGAACAATTGCTGAAGTTGGGAGGATTACCTGTTGGATTTAACAGGGAAATGGGTTAAGTCTCCTATAATTTGGTGACTCCAAATCACTTGTTTTGGTTTAAACTAATTACCAATTCAACTCATTCTGGTGATAGGATCTCGCTCTCCCTCTCACTCCAATGGCCTCCTGGCTATTCCTCAAGCATGTTCCCTCCCTGGAGCTTTCTGCTCCTTCCACCAATACAATTTCCCTAAATACCAGAAAGATTAGATTTAACAGAAGGAAGGAATAGTATCCACTCGCAGCTTCATTTATTTATTTTTACCTGCCAGGCTCCTATAGCTTTTATATGTGTGGTCCCTGAAGTACAGCGTCATCAATTCCTAGACCTCAGAATTCAGGCTTGTTACTTGCCCTCTCTGAGCTTTACCTCTGAATTCTTCATCTATTTAATAAGATCGGTATCTTCCTCAAAGGAAAGCAAGTAAACAGCATATTGCTGGACTCAGAAAAAAACCAGTCAATACCTGGTAGCTTTTGTTATACAGCACTATTATCAATGGAAGCCATTCATTTGGGTGCCAGAAGGCATCCCAGATGACTTGTGGCAGACAACCACACCTTCTTTAAAACCCCTCTTGGTGACCCATTTAAGGCATAAAGTCCTGACTTGATACGCAATAAAACTCAACAAAATATCTCCACCTTCATTTATTTACGTACTTACAACAAACATCTGCCATTCACTAACAACTGGGACTTACAAGAATGAAAATATTTAACGTTTACTGAGTGCTTTGTACAGGCCAGACGCGGGGTCACAAAACTGCTTTGCCTATTCCCCGCGTCATTTAAGAATCACAAGAACCTAGTAATGATCCCAATTTTCAGATGAGGAACCTGCCCAAAGTCGCTCCGCAAGTAACTGTCAGGGTCAACACTGGATCCCAGAGGCTGACTCCCGAGTTCAGGTTCTCAACACTGAATCGCAGACTGGTCCCAGTCCTGGAGGGATTCACAATCTGCAGCTGTCACTGAAGAGGAGCTACAGCGCAAAACCTCAACACGAAGGGCACCGGCAAGAACTGGTCCAACGCGACGCAGCACACAAGCGTCGGGGAAGGGGCGAGCGCGCAGCTGGTACCTTTGCCGGCGGTTTCCGCGCGGGGCTGAGGCGCCGAGGGATCCATCCGGCCAGGGGGCGGGGCCGAGCCCAGCTGCACGTAACACCCGGAAGACGGCGGAGGACTGCGAGGTGCTCGGCCGGCGGGCCAATGGCGGCCAACGCCACTTCCGGCCGCCCTCCGAGCATCGCTCTCCAGCAACCCAAAGCCAGGCGACGGGGGGAGGGGGATCCCAGCAAAGGTGGCGACTGAAGGGACCCAAGGAGAAGAGGAGGGCGACGTCCGGAGCGGCGGCAGAGCCAGGGGACGCTGTGTGAGGCTGACAAGGCGGCGATTACCTAGTCCTTTTGGGCTTCGCCGCCGTCGGTGGAGGGCAGGAGGCGGGCACAGCGGCCCCGAAACCTCCTTCTCAGGCTCTGGCCGCCCTCTCCTAAGCCCTGCAACATCCAACGCGGTCTTGGAAAATCCCGCGAGAACAGGCTCCGAATTGTGACTGGGTTCTCGCGAGAAAGAAATCTTCCTTTCCGTGGGCGGAGCAATCTTCCCTGCGTCTCTTCCCTAGGAGGCCTGGGGCGGGAAGGTCCGCGGGAGTTGCTAGTGTCGCGAGGTTTCAGGTCGCTCTGAGCAACGCTGGGAAGAACTGGGGAGCTTGGGAGCGCTGTGGCTGTCAAGAGCAGCCGAGGCGGTGGAGGCCTGGCTGAGGGCGTCCCCACGGTCGCGGCTTCTGACCTCTCTGAGCAGCTTGGTTCTTCCGCGGTGGTGCCGCACCCCAGGAACTTCAGGAGCTGCCCCCGGGCCCAGCACGGGGCCAAGTGAAATTAGCGCGTTTTCCTGGATCCTGCAGTTTATAGTGTATCATAAATACTTTAAATCCAAAGCCAACAACAGTTGCTACAAATAAACGTAAAAATACTGTTGAAGTGTAGACTGTTTTCCTCCGTACCATCTGACGTTTCCAGCGGTTCGTTGAAGGCGGGAGAGCGCTAAGCTGTCCGCACTGCGCCTGGGAGCATCCTCAGGGCAGCGCCGCCCACCTGCGGGGTGAAGGACGCGGCCTCTGACGCTCCCAGGCAGCACGGATGGACGGATCCCTAAGTGGCGCCCGTGCGTGTTAAAGTGGCTTTGTGTACTACGTATATCGCGGATTTAGTGAAATACCTGGCGGGGCCTGTATACGTTCTCTGTTGCCACAATAACCAGTGACCACAACCTCTGCGGCTCGAAGCAGCGCGCTGTGTCATCTTGCGGACAACACATTGATTACCTCGCAGTTCTGTAGGTCGGAAGTACTCCCTGGGTGTCACCCGGGCTGCATTCCTTTCCGGAGACCACACGACGATCTTTTCCTTGCCCTTGCCAGCTTCTGTCGACTTGCCTTGGCTTTGGTCCCTTCCTCCATCTTCAAAGCCAGTGATGTGCCATCATCTCTCTCAGCCTTCCATCCTCAAGTCTACCGCTGATTGCAGGTGGGAAAGATTCTGAGGGCTCGCCTGAGTCATCCAGGATCATCTTCCCATTTCCAGGTCTCTGCCCTTAATCACATTAGCAGACTCCTTTTGCCGTGTAAACGAATATATTCAGGAGTTCCGGAGATTACGAGATAAACATCTTTGGGGGATCATTATTTTGCCTATTTTAAGAAAACAATATGACTGCTTGTTCTGCAAATAGATGTCAGTTCTTTGGCAGATACTAAAAATTAGTAGTATGCTTTTTTATAAAATGCTTTATAATATCACTTGTTTGCTTACCAGCAAGTAATAACTTTAAGCCGAAGTGAAACATCGAACTCAGCCATCTATGTGTGATATGTTGGCCAGATCACTTCCCTGCATTTTAGTGTCCTCACCTATCACTGTAACGGTGAGGCTATTATAGTTAACTACCTAAAAAGGGTAACTGTAAAAAAGAAGATAAGTGAAACTCCTAAAACAGTGGCTGCTCATAGTAAGGCATATATGCGTGGCTATTGCTATTATTATCAATGGAATGTATCCACTTGAAAGTTGTATTCTACATGGCCATGATGTCAGTTTAATATTTTGGCTAATAGGCCCGGCGCAGTGGCTCTCGCCTGTAATCCCAGCACTTGGGAGGCTGAGGTGGGCGGATCACGAGGTCAGGAGATGGAGACCATCCTGGCTAACACGGTGAAACCCCGTCTCTACTAAAAAAATTAGCTGAACATGGTGGTGCGCACCTGTAGTCCCAGCTACTCGGGGGGACTGAGGTAGAAGAATCGCTTCAACCCTGGAGGCGGAGGTTGCAGTGAGCTGAGACTGCGCCACTGCACTCCAGCCTGGCGACAGAGAAAGACTCCGTCTCAAAAAAAAAAAAAAAAAAAGAAATGTGGCTAATAGTTGGTAGTACATTATTACTTAAATTAGAAATTTAAACTAGATTTTAACTTAAAACGCTGTAGATATGAAGATATATTTTATGTACAGCTAAGAAAAGAAAAAACACTGCTAATTATAATTGTAACTCTTGATTCTAACATACACCCTGATGTTGGAAATCTTAAAATCTAGAAAAATCTGCTTCTTAGTATTGATGGATTATATCTCTTTTCACATTGTCTCTAAAATCAAAATGGCAGATGGAAATTTTAATCAAGCTTATTTTTTTCCCCCTACAACTATCAGGAAAACAGTTTGATTTTTTTTCTCCCCTCTCTGAAATGACTAGTTGTATAATTTTGTCTTATTTTTCAGGAGTCCATTGAATTAAGATGTAGGCTCTTGACAGAGCTGACCTCTAACTAAAAGTGATAAACAAATTCAGAAATAAATTTTGATGTAAATGGAAGGTATCATCTGGTTGAAGGAATACCCTTGTGACTAACAAAAGGGGATACCTCATTTTCTGAGTGTTCATTATTTAACCTTACTGCTGTACTCAACGTTGTACACTGAAGCAGAAATAATCATGACGTGAAAGTATGTCCTAATGAACTAGTTGCCTCATAAAATTAGACATCCTCAAGTATTCCTTCCCCCACCTATTAATAGTAGCTTGTGTCTTTGCATTGATATCATGGTCTAGGTGCTGATACTGTGAACATCTAGCACTCTAAGTCCTGTAACTGCAAACTCAAATTGAATATCTTGTAAAATATGCAGAAATTCCTGGAGTTAATATTTGTGATGTTGAATAAATCACATGAATGAACTGAATCGCATGCAAAACTATTGGCAAAGGAGGATCTAGCAAAAATTAAGCCAATTACAACTACAAAAGAGAAAAATAACACAGATGGTGATAACAGCCATTTCAAAAGAGGCTCATGGAAGGATGACTAAACCCACCAATATTTTGCCAAAAAGTAGTCTCTTTTTATGTTCACACTGCAAAAGTCAAATATATACCTGTATGTGGTTGACAGATTTCCAGAATTGTGAGTTAATCCAGCAAAAAGGCCCCAGGGGAAAAAAAAAGATATGAAACACTAAGACAACACAAGAAATTAAGTCTTTGAGTTTTAGTTAGATGATTTTAGGTTGCAGCATTTCTCCCTTCATGCATTGTTCCAGCCAAAAAAAAAAAAAGAAGGAAGAAAAGACGAGTGAAGGCAAGAGAAAGGACATAAAATAGATGTGTCATTCCTTGCCATGAATAACCTAAATCTTAAAGTTTAAAACCCAATGTTGCACAACAATGTAAACACAGTTAACGCTATTGAACAGTACGCTTAAAAATGGTTAAAGAAGGTACATTTTGTGTTATGTGTTCTTTCTTACCATAATTTAAAAAGCAAAACAAAAGAAAAAAAGCTCAGCCAAAGAAAGAAAACTTAGAGCCTTGAGCGAGGTATAGCGAAAGATATATAGAGTCAGTGATAGAAATATGTCATGGTCCCATGTAATGAATATTATTATTATTACACCTTGAATATTCACCAACACCAGTTTTGCTTCATAGACTCAATAAATAATAGAACTTGAAATCTTAATGATCACTTGATCTAAGTGTTCTAATTTAAAGGTAATGAAATAGCTTGAGAAATGTTAGATTATCTACCCAAGGTCACAAAATAGCAAATAACAAAGTTAGGACCGGAACACAATTCCTGACTCTCATTCCAACGTGACAGAACTATAAAATACTATTGCACAGGAGAGATTTTTAGATTTGAAAAATTAGAATTTATGATCGTATTTCATGAATATTTAATACCTCATGTGAGATAAGTATAAAAATTCTGCAACAAAACACCAAGAACTACTGGTTGAAATACATTTATAAAAACTCTCAAATGAAAAAAGGAATGCTTATACACTGTTAATGAGAATGTAAATTAGTACAACCTCTATGGAAAACAGTATGAAGATTTCTCAAAGAACTAAAAATAGAATTACCATGTGATGCAGGAATCCCACTATTATCTACCCAAAGGAAAAGAAATCATTATATCCAAAAGAAACCCACACTTGTATGTTATCACAGTAAAGTTCACAATAACAATGTTATGGAATCAATCTAAGTGTCTATCAAGAGATGACTGGATAAAGAAAAATGTGATATGTAAACACCATGGAGTACATTGCATCCATAAAAGAAGGAATAAAATCATGTCTTTTGCAGCAAGATGGATGGAACTTGAGGCCATTATCTTAAGTGAAATGACTCAGAAACTGAAAATTAAATACCACGTGTTCTCACTTAGAAGAGGGAGCTAAACAATAGGTACATATGGACGTGAAGAAGGAAATAATAGACACAGAGGACTCCAAAAGTGGGTAGGATGGGAGAGGGGTGAGGGTTGAAAAGTTACCTATTGGGTACAATGTTTACTCTTTGGGTGATGGGTAGACTAGAAGCCCAGACCTCACCATTATGCGATATACCCATGTAACAAACCTGTACTGTACCCCTTGAATCTATAAAAATTTAAAAAATAAAGAAAATCTCAAAATGCATAGCTGAGTTTTCAAAAAGTATATGAAATACCCATGACCAAAAATAAGGAAGAAGTGGAAAACTAGCTTACTAAGATGATGCTTATACCACTCCTTTCCTGGACACATTTGTTTGGCTCAGTTAACAATCTTGTGGGAGCAGAAGACATGGTCTCAAGCTCCCACAAGGTCCCACATTGAAACTGAGACTCTCATTTGAAATCAGAAAGCTTGAAAGGTAACCTCCTTAGTGAAATGGTGAGCTAGAAGAAAAAAATGTAAACAGCAGAAGAGGAGGATAAAGAGGGATTTGTCTGTCTTGGCGTGAGATTTTTGAAGGGGTTTTGTTAATTTCCTCTGAAATTTTGAAACCACAGCTATGCCCTCAAACAAATTTAGGATTTGAATGTATACAATCTGCATGACCTAGGAAACCCCAAGCCAAGATAATAGCATAATGTAGTGCCCGATTAGTTGCATCTAGGTTGCTAGAAAGAAGTAGGCACATCTTTCTGGAGGGAAACATTAAAACAAGTACTCCTTAGAATTTCTGCAGATAAAGTCCCATCTAGCAATTCACAACCCTAAAGCTGCAAAACATACACAGAAAAAAGCCATCATGAAGAAGGGCCAGCAGAGAAAACATACAACAGAAAAAGAGTTTTAGTAATTTCCGAGAACAGAAGTAATTGATGGAAGGGGTTTTTTAAAGTGTGGTTAAAATACTTGTTGATATTTTTAAAAACTGAACTGAAAACTTAAGAAAGGAAACAGAAGTCACTGTAAAAACAGATTTTTTTTCCAAAAGAACCAGAACTTCTGAAAATAAAAGTTTTAATTATTAAAATGGAAAGCTCAATGGTAACTTAAAGAGAAAGTTCAACATACCCTACTAGAGAATTTATGAGCTGAAAGATCTGAATAAAGAACCGCAAATGCAGGACAGAAAAGTTAAGCAGAAAATACAAGACAAAGGTAGAAGGAAATGGAGTCTAGGGGGCAAAAACAAACAAAGAATTGGGATACCTCAAAATATTAATATCAGACAAAACAAGCTTTAATGCAAGAAGCTTTAGGACAAATAAATTATGTAAAATGATAAATGGCATTTTTTTTTAAACCAAGGAGCTAAAAATGTTCTCCACCTAGCACCATCTACTAACTGTCTTAAAATATATATGAAAGGTATCAGAATTTCAAGAGTAAACTGATAAGTCCACAAACATGCCAAGAATTTTTAACACATTTCACTAGTAATTATCAGATTAAAAAGAAAGTAGACTTGAACCACACAATTAACAATCTTGATCTAATGGACATATGTAGCGCATACGCCATCCTATCATCAGAATTAACATTTTTGCAAACACATGGGGAACATTTACAAAAATTAATGATGAATTATGTCATAAAGCAAGTCTCAACAGCTTTCCAGAAATCTGCTTTATACAAATCATGTTCTGTGATCACATTAATTACATTAGAAATTGGTATGTAAGAATACTTTTAAAGAAGATATAGTCAGAAATGTAGAAACTTTTTTTTTTTTTTTTTGAGATGAAGTTTCGCTCTTGTTGTCCAGGCTGGAGTGCAATGGCATGATCTCAGCTCATCACAACCCTGCCTCCCGGGTTCAAGTGATTCTCCTGCCTCAGCCTCCCGAGTAGCTGGGATTACAGGCATGCACTACCACACCTGGCTAATTTTGTATTTTTAGTAGAGACAGTTTCTCCATGTTGGTCAGGCTGATCTTGAACTCCTGACCTCAGATGATCTGCCTGACTCAGCCTCCCAAAGTGCTGGGATTACAGGCATGAGTCACTGTGCCTGGCCCTTAGAAACACATTTCTAGATAACTTATGAGCCAGAGAAAAAATCATGATGAAGATTAGAAAGTAAATATGCAACAGAGCCAAAAAATGGAATGTGTTTAGATGGTTTCAGCTAAGGTCCTAAGATGACAAAGCCCATATTTTGCTGTAAGATAACATTCCATGTAAGATTTCCAAAGGAAGTCATCAACACAGATTTTATTATCCTAATTCCTCACCTACATTTAGAATAGAAAACGACTGGGAATGGGAGATTAGAGGGAGAGAAGATGTTTTTGACAGAGCAATTGCAGCACTAAATCTTTCCAGATAAACAAAAGGGGTTTCAGAGGGATCACAATCTGGAAATTTTGATACGCATTCCCTAGAATTTGTGGGATATTGTGAACTATTTGACTCAAACTTTAGAAATCTGAAGGAGAAGTACTATGGATGGCTAACTGCTCTGAAGTTTAATAGGAAAGATTCACATATTTGGGGGCACCTTACTCCCAGAGTTTACTGTTAGGAAAGAATGCACATTTCCTCTGGAGCAAATGTAGGTCATAAGTAAGTGAAAGCCAGTAGATGTTTCAAGATGATCCCAGGAGGAGATCTGAACAGCTGGATGCCTAAAGGTAAAGTAGTGACTTTGAAGAACACAGAGAAGGTCCCAAGAGAGAAAGATACCCATGGACAACTATGCAATCTCATGCTGGTTAAGTCAGACCTTTCCTGTTGCCCACCCCCACCTTTTTTTAGACAGAGTCTGCTCTGTTGCCCAGGCTGGAGTGCAGTGGCACAATCTCAGCTCACTGCAACCTCCGCTTCCCGGTTCAAGCAATTCTCCTGCCCCAGCCTCCTGAGCAACTAGGACTACAGGCACGCACCACCACATCTGGCTAATTTTTGTATTTTTAGTGGAGACAGATTTCACCATGTTGTCCAGGCTGGTCTTGAACTCCTGACCTCAAGTAATCTGCCTGCCTCGGCCTCCCAAAGTGCTTGGATTACAGGAGTGAGCCACTGCACCTGGTCCCTGTTCCTTATTTTATCTCTTTTTCCAAATCAACCCTAAAGAAGTCGGAAGCAGCTTAGAAAGTAGGAGAGGAAGGTGAGGTATAAATGATATGAAAGAAGCAATCACCTCCACATTTTCCCCTGCAAACCACTTGTCTGTATCAACTGTGAGCTAGTCTTTAAGGTTGAATGAGTGTTGAAGTCTTAATATATTTTTTTTATTACCATGGACTTATTTATTACCAAACTGACTTTTTGTTTGTCTCTTTTTAGTGGCTAGAAGTGACCACAGGATTTTTCTATTATCAAGAAAGACGAGAGGAATCATGAGACTTTTCCTAGTTTCCTTTCAAGAATATGAAGAAAAAAATAGCTCTCAAAGTGGGTTAGAATGAGTATTGTTCAAATAAATGAACTTATATTCATATTTCATCCCCTCAGTCCTGCTGTTTCAACATCCATTAGAACTGAATAATAGTACTACATATCAAAGTTTGTAGGAAATTGCTAAAGTGTAAAAAAATGCTTATATTGAAAAAGAAGAAAAGCTGAAAATTTATGATCTGTGCTTCCAACTTAACTTTTAAAAAGAATAACTAGAATAAAAGGAAACTAGAATAAATGGAAAAAATTAAAAACAGAAGTTAAGGAGTAATAAGAAACACAACAAAGCCAAAAGTTGATTCTTTGAATCAATTAATGAAGTAGGCAAACCACTGTGAAATGCATCAAGAAAAATACAGAAAAGTCTCAAATGAACATTAGGAATGAAAAATAGAGCCATGTGAAAGAGAATTTCAAAAATTAGGAAAATCATAGTACTCTAAAAATGATTTCATGCCAAAGTGTTTAACTGTATATTGCCTTAAAAATATATTAAAAGGGGGCTGGGTGCGGTGGCCCACGCCTGTAATCCCAGCACTTTGGGAAGCCAAGGCGGGAGGATCATGAGGTCAGGAGATGGAGACCATCCTGGCCAACATGGTGAAACTGCATCCCTGCTAAAAATACAAAACATTGGCTGGGTGTGGTGGCGCGCGCCTGTAGTCCCAGCTACTCAGGAGGCTGAGGCAGGAGAATCGCTTGAACCTGGGAGGCAGAGGTTGCAGTGAGCCGAGATCATGCCACTGCACTCCAGCCTGGGCGACATAACGAGACTCTGTATATGTATATTAAAAAGGAAAAGAAGCACTGAAGAAATCTGTAACTGTTGGAGAAACTTGAATCAGTAGTTGATCATGTCTCTCCAAGAAAAGACCAGATATAAGTGAATACATGAAAGTTCTGCCAAATGTCAAAGGGAATAGATAAATCCAATAGCACATAAACTTTTCCAGAAAATACAAGAGAAGGAATACTCCCCAGCTTATTTTATAAACTTGGTTAAATCTTGATAGCAAAATCCAATAAGGATACCATGACAAATAAAATTATAAGTAAATTTTACTTACAATTACATGCAAAAATTCTAAACAAAATACTGGACAACTGAATCTAATTTTGGATAATACTAGCAATAATTAATAATAATAATGCATCATGACCAAGTTGGGTTTATCTCAGGAATGCAAACATAGTTAAAACTGGAAAATCTAGTAGCGAAATTACCACACTAACAAAGAAGAAAAATTATGTCATCTCAACAGACAGAAAAATTTTCTAAAATTCAACCAAATATTAGTAAAAAAGCAATTGAAAGAAAATTCCTTAACTTAATCAAGAGTATCTATTCCAAACCTGCAGCAAGCATCATAGTTAACGATGAAATGTGAGACACTTTTTTTTTTTTTGTACTTTAAGTTCTGGGGTACATGTGCAGATCTTGCAGGATTGTTGCATAGGTACACACACGCCATAGTGGTTTGCTGTCTCCAGCCCCTCTGTCACCTACATCAGGCATTGCTCCCAATGTTATCCCTCCCCAACCTCCCCACCCCCTGCTGTCCCACCCCTAGCCCCCCAACACCAACAGATGTTCCTCTCTCTATTGGGCACTATTCACAAACAATATGATTATCCAATAAAAAGCAACAGAATGTGCAAATAAAATTTTAGAATAAGAGAATTCAACATGGTTTGAGGATACGAGTATAATTTATAAAAATCAACACCTACTTAGGTGCTCTCATTGTTGAACACTCGCCTATGAGTGAGAACATGCGGTGTTTGGTTTTCTGTTCTTGTGTCACTTTGCTGAGAATGATGGCTTCCAGCTTCATCCATGTCCCTACAAATGACATGAACTGATCCTTTTTTATGACTGCGTAGTATTCCATGGTGTACATGTGCCACATTTTCCTTGTCCAGTCTACTATTGATGGGCATTTGGGTTGGTTCCAGGTCTTTGCTATTGTAAACAGTGCCACAATGAACATACATGTGCATGTAGACACTGTCTTTTTAAAACCATGAACACAATGACGTGTGTTATCGCTACTTCTATTCGACATTGATCTTAACCATTTCAATAATAAAATATACTATATATAAATTATGCATATTGAGAAGGAAGACTTAAAACTGCCAATTCACAAACAACGATTATTCAATAAAAAGCAAGAGAATGTGCAAATAAATTTTTAGAATAAGATAATTCAACATGGCTTGAGGATACAAGTGTAATTTATAAAAATCAACTCTATTTCTATAGACTAGCCACAGAAGTTAGAAAATATTATTTTTAAAATGTATTTTTACAGTAGCAACCAACAAAATATAAGAATAGCTAATAATTATCTAAAAATGTGTGCAAGTTGTTTATAGAGACAATAATAAAACCATATTGTAAACCTACACAAAAGGAAAGATATACCATGTTCATGATATTAAAAAATAATAAAGATGTTAAGATTTTCCGCAATTATTCATAGCGCAATTCCTTGCCAAATTACTGGCAGGTGTTTTTCCCTCTGGACCTTGACAAAAAGATTGTAAAATATATGTGAAACTGTAAAGTGCCAAGAGTGATCAAGGCAATTTTGATAAAACATCAAAAGGAAAAGAGGACTAAGTGGTGGTGAAACTATTTTTTTCCACAGAGGAGGGAAATAGGGTTGAATGTCTAATACTATACACAAAATTAAATTCCAAGTAAATTAAAAACAAAATGTAAAATGCAAAATGATTAGAAAACTTTACAATTAGAAAAAATTTAAAAAACCAGTGCAACAAGTTATTTTTACACATTCAAATTTTCCAGTCATCCCAGCACAGCTGTCAAATACCAAATGAGTGGTAAAGTACCAGAACGATGAAAGAAGTGGTAGAATTATACCACTTGTAGGACTGCTTACAAAGCAGCTGCCTTCCTAGACATGCTTCTATTCTTACTCTTTAAATGAATAGGATTGTATTTTATTGTTTATATGTGAACATTTGCATGTTAATGATGCACATATGGTTATATTCTAAGCATTCTTTTTGGCATTCCTTTGTTTTTATTTAATGTAACAATTTAATGACAAATGCAAAAAATATAAACATAAAACATTTATGAGATTTATATCATACATGATTAACTCATTATAAAAAAAAAGCATAAAACACTAGCATATCCATAAAAGAACATGCTACTCAGATTTGTTAGCCTTAAATAAACAAAGGTAGGTTGGCTGGGTGTGGTGGCTCACACCTGTAATGCCAGCACTTTGGGAGGCTGAGGTGGGTGGATCACGAAGTCAGGAGTTCAAGACCAGCCTGACCAATATGGTGAAACCCTGTCTCTACTAAAAATACAAAAATTAGCTGGGTGTGGTGGCGGGTGCCTGTAATCCCAGCTACTTGGGAGGCTGAGGCAGAGAATTGTTTAAACGTGGGAGGTGGAGGTTGCAGTGAGCTGAGATCTTGCCGCTGCACTTCAGCCTGGGTGACAAGGCAAGACTCCATCTCATAACAAACAAAAAAAACAAAGATAGATTGTCTAAAATTTAAATATAAGAAAGGTAGATTGTCTAAAATTTAAATATAAATTAATAGATTAATATTGCTTTAATAAATACAACAAATACAGACGTAATTATAATAAAATTTAAAATTCTAAAACTAATGCTTGAAAGTTATATTATAAATTGAATAAGATTTCACATAAAATATTGACAAATAATACTTGGACTCAATCCTTATTATCCTTCCCTTACACATATCCAGAAATGTTGTAGCATAGGGAGCTGTCTTATATAAGTTCCACAGAAAGAGTTTTTCCCATCTAGAAAAATACAAAATTGTATTTTTCCAAGAAATAATCTCCAAAAATCAATTACATATTAATAATAGAGTCTATGGCCTCCACTCCATAAAGATTCAGTTAAAGTAATATGAATTACATTTGAAGGACATCAAGATGTAGATTTACAATATTGTGTAAATCATCATGGAAACATTACATAGTTGAATCCTATGTAAAATTATAGGGTGAAAATTGTTTTCTATTCTTTCCATGGACTCCCCTAGTGGTCTTCAGATTACATGACCTATAGGGTCCATTTTCAAGTCTAAAATTCTACGTGATTTTTGCTGAAGATAATTTTTCCCTCAGTTATTTTATAATGCATCATCTCCTTTGGCAACTTTCCTTGAATTGTATTTTGATTAGTTAAATTCTTCAAGCGAGGCAAACTTTTTCAAAAGAGAAGCTACATAGACATAGTTTAAAATTTTTAAGTTTAAATTTTAAACTATGTCTATACACTTTGTAAAGATGATTGCCAAAGTTTTACTTTTCAAAAATGTTCCCAAAGGAATTGGCAGCTTAGGTACCATGAAACAAGGGTAAAGAGAATTATATGGCCATTACAAGATATGCAGACTTGGATAGTTGATTCTGAATGCAAATATAATAAGGATCATTTTTTATCACATTGCCCTGAATTGGAATGTGATGGCATGATCTGGGGATTGACAGTGTTTGGTTAAAAAGAAATTAACTTGAGGAATTAATTAAGACAGGGAAATATAAAAAGCATGTAAAAGGTAAGTGAGTTTATTTTTAAACTGGATACTATTTTTTTTTAATATAAAGCAACTCTTTCAGGGGAACTGCTCTCTCCAATTTATGCATAGATTATTTGACAGACTGGTTGAAATATCCCACACCACTTTTGCACAGTGGAAATGCAAAACCCAAAGAATTCATATTTTCAAGACTGTTAACACCTTCTCAAATTTCTATAATTCATTCAATTTCTGTAGAAAAACATGGGCTTTATTTTTCTTACTATTAATTATTTATATAGTTCAGTTTCACAAATAGGTTCTCAATATCTAAAAGCCTGCAATAATTTCACTGACAAAAACATTTTCTTAAGGTTTTTTTTTTTTTTTTTTTTGCATTTACAAGTGTTCTCACAGTAAGGCCTCATATGGCTGTGAATTGTCCTTGGGCTTTTAATATTCACAGTCAGGAGAGGCTCTCTTCTTTTTCTAGCAAGCTTTTTATTTCCTTCCTTCCTTCCTTCTTTCCTTCCTTCCTCTTTCTTTCTTTCTTTCCTTCTTTCTTTCTTTCTTTCTTTCTTTCTTTCTTTCTTTTTCTTTCTTTTTTTTCTTCCCTCCCTCCCTCCTTCCCTCCCTCCCTCCTTCCTTCCTTCCTTTCTTCCTGTCTTTCTCTCTCTCTCCCTTTCTCTCTTTCTTTCCTTCTTTCTTTTTTGACAGAGTCTCACCTTCTTGCTCTGTTGCCAGCCAGTAGTGCAATGGCACAATCTCAACTCACTGCAACCCCTGCCTCCCAGGTTCAAGCAATTCTCCTGCCTCCGTCTCCCAAATAGCTGAGATAAGAGGCCCCTGCCACCATGCTCGGCTACTTTTTGTATTTTTAGTAGAGAGGGGGTTTCACTATGTTCGCCAGGCTGGTCTGGAACTCCTGACCTCGTGATCCACCTGCCTCGGCCTCCCAAAGTGCTGGATTACAGGCGTCACCCACAGTGCCTAGCCTACTTTTCTTAAAGAAATATTATGTCAGTTTCTAAGTCTGTGGCACCATGAAAATTTACATGCCTGTTAAAGGTGGACACTCACACTGTATTTTTAGATGATAGTTAAGAAAAGTAGATGATGGTGGGAGTTCATACGTGGTCAAATATCATTAGAAAAGAATTCCGCTAAGGAAAATAGGGCTAAGACCATAATAAAGATGAATTAATCAAAGAAAGTCCCCATTCTGTCTTCCACTTTTGTTTGTGTTTTTACTTAGCATGCATTGATAAAAGAGGATATTCTTGAACAAAAAAAGGTAAAATTACCACTTCTTTCTGCTTTTAAGTATTTAATTATTACATAGTGGTATATATCACTAGTCTAAAGGAGTAAAGTACACATTTTTTGTCATCATATTATTTCTTCAAAAACATGTGGTTCTTCCAAATTGGTCACAGTTTAGTGGAGAAGAAAGGGCTGTAAACCAAGCACAGTGTGATACTATACAGTGACTCACACTCTATAAATGCATACTGATGCATTTTTGACCACACTAGTATCTTTCAGATTTCAGGCATGCGTGTATAAGCCAATGGAATTTACATGGTTCTTTTCCTAACTATGTATTTTTTAAAATATTTCTTATAACCTATAGATGATTTATTGAAACTAACTCAGTTTAGTGCTAAATTCTATTAAGTGTCTTTTTCTTATTTGTCTGCTGTAAAAATTCCCTAGTTATTGAGACAAATTACAAAAGAAATAATATATTTTAGAGAATCTTAGAAAAGTTGCCAGTCACTTGGGTGACTGTTCATTCATTCATTCAACAAATATTTATTTAGTACATCTACCATACGCTAATAATACTAGGCACTAAAGATATAGCTATGAAACAGAAAAGCCTAGTTCCTATCCTCATAAAACCCAAAGTCATCAATATGTCCAAAAATGTTGGCTAAAACATGGAGATTATACAAATTCTTACATAGTTAAATAATACAGCTGTTGTTGGAATTATTATCATACTTAGACACATTATATAGTAAAATTTAAGAATATCAAAGACAAATTTCTAAAAGCTTCCAGAAAGAAGCAGATCACTTACAAATGAAGAGGTAACATATTCATTTTAGACATTTCAAAAACTTCTGCAAAAAGACAACTAAGTTGTATTTTTTAGAATTCGAAAAAAAATCTTTGAAGCTAGAATCTTGCACTTATCTGGATTGGCATTTAAATATGAAAAGCACAATAGAAATAATCTTGACCATATAAAACCTCAGAAAGATTGCCACACAAAGGCCCTACTGAAAAGAACTCTTGGCTACAACAATAGTAGGAGACATTAATACCACACTCTCAACAGTGAATATTACGAGTAGACAGAAAATCAATAAATAAAAAGAAGACACGTACAACACTGTAGACAAATTAGACTAACAGACATATACGGTATACTATGCCAATGACAGCAGAATATATATTTTTCTCAAGTGCAGAGGAAACATTCTCCAGGGCAGACCATAAGTTAGGCTACAAAACAATCCCGAATACATTTTTTAGAAAATTGAAATCATACTGTCTATCTTTTGCAATCAAAATGGAACGAAACTAGAAATCAATAGCAGAAGAAAAAAAGAAAAATTCACAAATATGTGGAAAGTAAACAGCACACTCTCAAACAACTGGAGGGTTAAAGAAGAAATTACAAGGGAAATTAGAAAATATCTTGAGACAAATGAAAATGAAAACACAACATAATAAAACTTACCAGATGTAGTGAATGTAGTGTGAAGAGTGAAAGTTATAGCTGTAAATGCTTACGTTAAAAAATAAGAAAGGTCTCAAATCAGTGCTCTTTCTACTTTATAGAACTAGAAAAACAAGTAAAAATTAAACCCAAGCCTAGCAAAAGGAAAAAAGTTACAAAGATTAGAATAGAGAGGAGAAAAATGGAGAAAATCAACAAAACTGAGAGTTTGTTCTTTTAAAAGCTCAAGAAAATTGACAAACTTTTAGCTGGACTGACTTAAAAAAGAAGAGAAGACTCAAGTGATTGAAATAAAAAGCTTTGCTGATTTTATGGCAATAAAAAGAATTATGACATTATCATGAACAATTGTACAACAAATTAGATAATCTAGATGAAATTGACAAATTCCTGGAAACACAAAACCTACCAAAACTGAATCATAAAGAAATAGAAAATCTGAGTAGACCTTTTAAATGAGTAAGGCAATTGAGTTAATAATCAAAAACTTTCCAACAAAGAAAAGCCTTGGAGCAGGTGTCTTCCCTGATGAATTCTACCAAACTTTCAAAGAAAGATTAATGCTCATCCTTCTTAAACTCTTCCCAAAAACTGAAAAAGAATGAGCAGTTATTATCTAAGTCTGTAAGTCCACCATTACCTGATATCAAAGCCAGAGAAAGATGCTACCAGAAAAGAAAACTAATATCCCTTACGATTACTGATGCAAAATACTCAACAAAATACCAGCAAGTCAAATTAAAGAGCATATTAAAAGGATTACACACCAGGACCAGGTGGAATTTATTATTGGAATACAAGGATGGCTCAATACACAAAAGTAAATCAATGTAATACACTACATTAATAAGTAAAGGAAATAAAAACACACAATCATCTCAATTGATACAGAGAAAGCATTTGACATAATTCAGTACCCTTTCATGATTAAAAGAAAAATATACTCAACAAAGACTAGAAGGAAATTGCCACAACATAATAAAAGCCGTATCTGAACAACCCACAGCTCAAACATCATACTCTATGGTGAAAGCTTTTCCTCTAAGGTCAGGAACAAGGGCAAGGATGCCTGTTTTGCCACTTCATTCAACACAGTACTAGAATTCATAGTCAATGTAGTTAGGTAAGAAAAAAAAATTAAAGGCATCACAATTGAAAAAGGAGTAAAATCATTTCTGTTCACAGATTACATCATTCTGCATGTAGGAAACCACAAAGGTTCTACACAAACAAACCTGTTAGAGCTAATAAAGCAATTTGAAAAAGTTGCAAAATCATAAAATAGTCATGCAAAAATTATTGTATTTTTATACATTAACAATGAAAAATTCAAAAAGGAAATTAAGAAAATATTTCCACTTACAATAGCATCTCCCCCAGCCAACAACAACGACAAAAACACACAAAAAAAATACCACTTAGGAATTAGTACAACTAAGGAGGTGAAAGACTTGTACACCAAAACTACAAACTATTGCTGAAAGATATTAAAGAGGACACGAATAAATGGGGAAAAAACTGTGTTCATAAATTGGAAGACTTGATATTGTTAAGACATCGATGCCACCCAAAACATTCTACAGATTCAATGCAATCCCCACTGATATTCCAATGCTTTCTTGTAGAAATAAAAAATCCATTCTAAAATTCATACAGAATCTCAAGAGACTACATATAGCCAACTCAATCTTGTAAAGAACAAAGTTGAAGGTCATACATTTTCTTATTTCAAAGCTATCGTAATCAAAATAGTGTGTTAGTGGCAGAAAGACAGACATAGAGAATGTTGTTGCTATTGTGAGTAATAGCGACATTATCACTCCCGCCAAAAGTGGAAGCAACTCATGTGTCTGTTGATAGATGAATGCAGAAACAAAATATGGTATATACATACAAGGAAATATTATTCAGTCATTAAAAAGAATGAAATTCTGATACATACTACAACATGGCTGAAACTTTAAGACATTATGCTAAATGAAATAAGCCGAGTCATAAAAGGACAACTTAGAGATAACTTGCTAGAAAAATAAATTAGAATATAAATCTTAAAGCAGCAGAAATCACTTTTGTTTATTTGGAAGAACACAAGATGAACTAGGAAAAGGAAGAAAAAGCCACATAGTAAAAGTAAACATAAAATGAAAAAATAAATCCTCATATAACAGTAATTATAGTAAATGGCACTCGTATTGGGTTACAAAACAAAGCACTAAGTACAAGAATAAGATATTCTTACACTTTCAAATAAAAAGATATAGAAAGGTATAAATTAAAAGCACTAAAAACATATGTAAAAGAAACATAAATAGCAATAAAAAAAAACCAGAGTACCAATCTTAATCTTAAATCTATCAAAAGAGTTCAAGCCAAAAATATCTTCTACAGGCAAAGAGCAGTATTATACATAGATATTATAACAGGTCAAGAAGGTAAAGCAAATCAGGATGTTCAGCACAGTTGCTGGATACAAGATCAGTTTTAAAAAGGCAGTAACATTTCTCTGTACCAGCAATGATCATGCAGAAAACATAATTAGGAAATAAGCTGGTATACACAGCAGTAAATACAACTACAACATGTCAGTAAACTTTTAAAAGAATGTGAAAGACCTCCATGGAGAAAGTTTTAAAATCCTATTATGAGACGTGAAGTTCTAAATAAATGGAGAAATAGTTTATCTTCATAGATAAGATCATCTAATATTCTAAAAGTATCCATGCACCCCCTGACAAATAATGCATAAATCTATAGCATGCGAATTGAAATTGTAGCTGGATATTTGAAAGGCTTTGCTTATTTTAAAATGTATAGAAGAATGAAGATCCACAAATAGTTAAATCAATTTTGGAAAAGAAGACTTAAGGGCAGGAATTTGCTCTACCAAAACTTAAGATTAAAACAAAGCTATAGCAATTTTTAAAAAACACAAACAACAGTATGGTACTAGTGTAAAAATTCAAATGAAGAAATGGAAAAGAACAGAGACCTCAGATGGAAGTCTTAGATACAATAAACATGGCACCACAAATTCCAGGGGAAAGGAAAACCTATTTATGGTAATGGGAAAATTAGTTTACTGTATTGAGAAAAAACAGATTTATATCCCATACCATATACATATATATACATATGCATACATGGGCTGTGTGTATATGTGTGTGAAAACATATATGTATTTATGTGTATACACACTAAATATCTAAATATGAATGGCAAAACTATAAAGCTACAGAAGAAAGCATAGGTTACCTTTATGACCCTAGTATGGGAAAGAACTCCTAAGCAAGATTCCAAAAGCAAAAGCAAAAGGTAAGGAGTTGTTAATTTGGCTTAATCAGAATTATTCAGTGAAGGACCCCACAGCCAAACTGAAACCAATGTGCTAACTGGAATTTAGGATGTAACAGAAAACATATGCAAATCAATCAATACTAAAGAGTCAGGAGAACTAATTGAAAAATAGACAAAGAATATATATAGGCAATTGCAGAAGTGGAAACCTAAATGGCTAAAGTATATATGAAGAATGTTCATATGTATTAAAAATCAATTAAGAGTAATTTAAACAAATTCAAAAATTACAACTAGATATCCATGAGATAAAAAACATATATGCCCAGCCAGTCCTTACCTGGGTATACATATTCTAAAGAAGTTTTCACACATAGGAGTCGTGTATTACATAGTCATTGAAGTGCTGTTTGTGGCTTCCAGTGATTAGGGGAAATCTTGGTGTTCATTCCTAGAGGAAGGGGTGAGTAAAACGTGCAGACTGCATAATATTGAGTACTCTTTGACAGCTTGCAGTAACAAACCAAGTGTCAACAGAGCAATATGAATAGATCTTAAAAACACAGCACTTTGGGAGTCCAAAGTGGGTGGATGACCTGAGGTCAGGAGTTTGAGACCAGCCTGGCCAACATGGTAAAACCCTGCCTCTTCTAAAAATACAAAATTTAGCCAGGTGTGGTGGCAGGTGCCTATAATCCCAGCTACTTGGGAGGCTTAGGCAGGAGAATCGCTTAAACCCAGGAGGCAGAGGTTGCAGTGAACCAAGATTGCATCATTGCACTCCAGCCTGGGGGGCAACAAGAGTGAAACCCTGTCTCAAAAACAAAAAACAAACAAACAAAAAAAACCCAGCACGGAGTAAAAACAATAAGAAGTAGAATAATGTCTAATAATATATAGTGAACCATGTTATTATATTTTGCAAGAGTATGTATACACGTATGTTAGACTTCAAACTCATTAGCCCAGTCGTCTATGGAAAGAGAGGAGAATGGGATAGGGAATGGAAACAGGGAATGAGATGAAAAAGGAATAAATATCTAAATTAACTGTTTACTTCAACTCTTATGATTGGGTGATATGAACTGAGGAATATGATTAGCTTAACTCCCTGCAACTGAGGTCAGTTGAAAATACTGATAAGATATAATATCTGACTTGATGAATGTGCAGTGTAGCTGAGGAAGATGACAGAACTTACTTTATAGTAAAAACATGTGAAGTAATATAAGTCAAATAAATGTAGGTGTAATCAGAGACGAGTGTAATCACATCCAAATATGACTATTCTTCAATGCCAACTAAACGCTTATCTCTTCTGCATTCTTGAAAAATAGTCATATTTAGATGTATAAGTTAGATAAAATATTATTCTACACCAAGTAAACTGAGAAAATTCAGAAAATGGAAAAAAAAATCATGGCAAGGGTGAAAAACCAGTGATTAAGTTTTGCAGAAGTATTTGCTGCCTGAAGGGGGTTAGTGAAAGAAAGGGTTCCTGGAAGATTTTATAGGTGAGGCTAGAGAGTCCAGCTATTCCAAGGCAGTAGAGATCCACTGAAGATTTTACAGCAGGAGAGTGACGTCCCAAGGACACAGGGGTCATTGCTGATGCCCCCAAAGTGCCTGCTGATCGAGCTGCCAGAGCCATCGATTAGTAGCAATGACTTCAGGGACTCATCTAGAGTTCTCACATTTCCTTGTACTTCCATTTGACTGAAGAATAAAGGACTTAGAAAATCGGAGCCCTAAGAAATAGTGAAAATAAGCCTGGGAAAATCCCTGGAGCCTAAAATTAAGCTCTGCGTGTTCTTGGTTTCTTGCTGCTCTCTGGAAACTTCATTACGTTTCTGTTCCTCTTTCCACTCCAACACATTGCAGCCCTTTGATGCCTTTAGATTTGCAAGTTCCACACCTTTTTTGGACTGTAGGTGTGAAGACCCAGTTTTGAACTAGGCTGACACTGGACAAGCTGGAAGACCAGCAGTTGCTGCATCAGGTCAGTGCAGGGAAGCAGGTATTAAAGAGCTGAGCCAGAGCCCTGGGTGCCAGAGCTGGGAAGAAGGCTGGTCTGGCAAACACTCATGATCATGGAGATCTAACTTGAAGTAGCCAGGTTGTCATGACCTACGGACTTAGTCTCATTGTTCTTTAAACTTAGTTCTAAAATTTAGCAAGCAACAGAATGAAGAAAGTTCAGCTTAGTTATCCTGCCTCCTCTTGTCACTCAGGTGTGAATGTGAATGCAACTGGACTATCTTTTTCTCCTTGCCCAGTTCCTACATGTAAAGATTGCTTTACCAGGAAGAGCCCTTAAGTCTTTGATGTCAGTTGTTTAATTCTCTGGAAACTGACCTGTGTTTCCCCATATCCATCTTGCCTAACTTTTGTAGATTTCCTGGAGCTTGTCTCTCCCTGCAGCTAAAATTCTGGCTGCCAATAGGGGACTCAGCCTCACCCCAGTTTCTAGAATCAAACCAGGTATTAATAGGAGGAATTAAGTTGCTCTGACTCAACATTTAAGTACTCTAGCAGCAAAGATGCTTGATGTTGTCCAGCCCTGATCTTGGGCCCCAGTTTTTACAACAGGCTTCTATCTTGCTCCTAATCTGCTCTTTACACAGCTGCAAAAGCCCCTGCCTTGGCAATGTTCCTGGTAACAGGATCCCTCTGGGGAATGGCTCAGCCTTGCTCTTCCACTTTTCCTCCCCCCATCACCTCTGCTGCTCTTCATACACTGAAGCCTTGCCCTTGAACACTGTCTTCATGATATTTACATGTTGTGCTCAGTATGGTGATTAGGCCACAGACAATCAATAAGGACATGAACTAGGTTCATCATTCCTAGGGGGAAAGGGAAGGCCAGGGGTCCATTAAAAGGATGTCATTCATTGCTGATGTCCTAGAAACTGCAAACTGCCAATTTGAATTTAGGAAACATCTATTATTCTACCTTGATTCTATCTAAAAATGGGATGAGAAAGAAAGTGGGTTAGTGAACTCCACCCTCAGGAATAAGTGTAGAGTGAAATATAGTGGTCTGCAAGGTATATTTCAGACATCTGCCATTCCACGTCCTAGGAATATACCTCCATCCTGCCCTTGGAACAGAAAAGTAGTCGTGTATTCAAGCCAAATTGGTGTTAGGAGATTCACATATGACCTTATCAGGGACACTATAGTCTGCACTCTCTTTTCTGCCTTTTGGGGAATGCGTACCAGACCTGGAACACTGATGACTATTCAGGAAGGGGATGGAAGCGTGGCCACAAGGTGGGACCCTGACTATTTTCTGGAGTCATCACAAGCTGGGACCCAGCTTTTCTGGCTGTTGTCATCCCGTTTAACAACTGCTTTCATGTTTGTTAAAATAAATAAATATCGGTGTGTTTAACCAGTGATGATAACTACTTTGCCTTTTGGCAAATCCCAAGGAGATAAAACTAATTCATGTCATTTAGAGGGGAGAGGAAAAGTCACACACAAAAGTGTGATCTTCTTAGATATCCATTTATCGTGTTAAAAGGCACAAGGAACAGATCACCTGACAATTGCGGAAGGGTTCTCTAACGTTGCTGACTTCTACCAGATTGGCACCTTCATTATCCGATTTCTTTTCAGAGATCAGGAATAAGGTCCTTATTTTTTTTAAGGTTTGTATGCTTAACTTCAGATGAAGAAGAAAATGCAAAATGAGGGAGATTATGCCGTGGCATGAAACAAAATCTGAAGGGGTAGAAAGGATGGCTGAGTCACTGGAGAGGGAGGAAAGCTGAGTGCCGGGCCTGCCGTGAAGATGGAAGGGGGGCATCGGCAAGAAACCGGGCCAGAGATAGGTTGTGCGGGGCTTTGCAGTTAAAACTCCTGCAGATGGTTTTTGGATGGGATCAAATATCAGAAAGGCAGATAAGTCACAAACCCAAATTAGGTTCCAGTTAACTCATTGCTCTCACTTACAATACTCAATATAATCCCCGACATTTTCTTCCACATGCAAGCTTTTCCTATCATTCTTTCAATAAACATTTACTAAATGTCTATTCTGTAGCAGGCATAGCTGCAGGTAAATTAGTCAGAAATCGATTGATTGAAAACCAGATCTCTCTAAGCCAAATTAACAAAGTATTAATTTGTCTAAAAACAATTTGCTAAATGTACCCAATTTATCACAAGTGTATTTTTAAAGACTATTCTTGAATATATTAAATGTAATATTCACAGGAGTATTTTTAGGATTATTCAAATTGTAGCAAGTGAGGATGTAGGTGGTCTAGCGTTTTTCAGACTTTTTTTTCCTAGTCTAGTTTTTTTAATATAAGTATTGGTTAAGGGTTTGTCTTCAGGTTTGTTGTATTTGCTATTCCTTCAGTCTGGACTGCTCTTTCCCAGATATTTTCATGTTCACTTTCCAAATTGCCTGTCCTTTTGTGAGACGTATCACTGGATCCAGCTAAAAGGTGAAGTTTGAAAACATTAAAATGTTTCTCTAAAGCAAATATTGTACATAAATAATCAAATCAGTTACAAATAAAACTTCAGCTTTCATTTTATCTTAAGAAGAATTTAAAGGACCCACTTATCAATGGTAATCAATTTGTAATTAATTTACAATCACTCTGAAATCCTCAAACATAACTTTTTCAGGTATTTATAGCTTGGGATTAATTAAAAATTCCACATTTGTTTAGAGACTATTTCTACTTCATGTTACTCATTGCACATTCTAGAATTAGCATACAGATTACCCTCACACTTCGTTGGCACACTAAAGAATTTAGTTATTTTTATAAATTGCATAAATTTCTAAGTTTTTCTAAAATATCTTATTACCCTAGAAGCAGATAACCAGCTGTTTAAAGTTTCAGACTTTAACTGCCTATCAGTACAAAAGAATATATTTAATCAAAAACCTCCAAAGAGATAATCCTAAGGAAAAAAAAGACAGCATACCGGCAAGAAAAGAATGATTTTGAGTGTAGTACACCACGTTCTAAATGAAAAATTTTGGATGACTTACAAGAATGCAGAGAGATTGAATATGAATGGTGTGATTCAGCTGATAAATATGTGCTACGCGTTTACTAGGAAGGCAAAAAGTACAGGAGAGAGATCTCACTTAGTGGCACTTACATTTTATAAAATCAGAGCCACTTTAGTTTATTGAATAAGCTCAAGTCTTATTTACAGGCAATGATAGAAAAGCCAACATAAGTGGCTACAACTGGGACCAAATATTTAAGATACAACTAAAGGGCTCACCTTCCAGTTTACAAGAAATACACAGGAGATGAACAAGCTATAGGACACTATGAAGAAGTGAACATATTTGGGACATGATACAGAACAATGGTCCTGGGTGTTTTAAAAATTCAATGCCAAAGAAAATAAGATATGTTGGGGCATGAGGGTGCTACTGAGAACACTGTTGTGTTAAAAAGAGATTAAAAGAGGTATGGAAAGAAAATACAATATATAAACCTGAATTTCAAAAAGCCATTCAACACATTGCTAAAATTGAGGAACAAAAGAGAAAATTTGTACATGATCTGGGTAAAAGATAATATTATATAATTGCTAATTTTCTTGGATGTGTTAATAGCATTGTGAATATAGTAGTGGAATGCCCTATTTTTAGGAAGTGATCCTGAAATATATAGCGGAGAATATCCTGAAGTCTGTTACTTATTTTGAAATAGGTTCAGCAAACAACATACACATACAAGTGCACACACCCACACCCACCCCCACACACCTTATCTAACAGAATGTTAACAATTGTTAAATCTAAACGGTAGGTGTCTACATGATATGAGGATTCATTGTATTTTTCTTCTGAATTTTCTATACATTTGAAAATGTTCATAATAAAACATTGGACAAAATAAAAATTATTAAAGTTTTTGTAGTAAAGACAGGTCCTTTTAGAATTTTTTAAAAAGGATCTTAAGGAATTATCTTTATTTTTTTATTTTTATTTTTATTTTTTTGAGATGGAGTTTTGCTCTTGTTACCCAGGCTGGAGTGCAATGGCACGATCTCGGCTCACCGCAACCTCCGCCTCCTGGGTTCAGGCAATTCTCCTGCCTCAGCCTCCTGAGTAGCTGGGATTACAGGCACACGCCACCATGCCCAGCTGAATTTTTGTATTTGTAGTAGAGACAGGGTTTCACCATGTTGACCAGGATGGTCTCGATCTCTTGACCTCGTGATCCACCCGCCTTGGCCTCCCAAAGTGCTGGGATTACAGGCTTGAGCCACCGCACCCGGCCGGAATTATCTTTATTAAAGATACAGAACTAAACTTAAGCATACAATAGTGCTCTTTATAAAGAATGCCATTAGCCTATTTCTAAATAAAATGCCAGGCAAATAATGGTAATTATTCTTGAGACATAGGCAATTATTGGCCTTACAATACCAACCACCTGTGTTTCTAACTATTCTGCATCCTCTCAGGGTAAATAGTGACTTACAGCACTATATACTTTAAGCTCATAGAGATCGGTATATGATAAATTATATTCAATGTTATAGGCATCCAGTCTTATACAAATGTCATAAAGGAGGCAGATGAAATTCTGACTTAATACAAAATCTAACGATCTTTGTAAGCAAAATGGTTGAATAAACATTTTTCCATTTGGCAAATATAGCACATGAATTAGTTGAATTTACCTGAGTAAGTGTGGAGCTCACTGAGATTGCGTCTTGGCATCGCGGGAATATTGCAGTTAAGTGCAAAATGCTTCCCAAAGGATGCTGCTTTTTTATAGCCCAGGCTGGAGAAACCAGCTTAGTAGCAAATTGGTCTACCTGTTAAACAGGAAGATAAAACATAGAGCAGAAGAAGTATCTGTCAGTGTTGTGGACTAGAGCTCCTGGCACTGCCAACCCCTTCTCAAGGACCAAGATGATCCCAGTGGGCTTCAAAAGCCACCGTGGGTGATATGCAAAGTGCCTCAGGGCAGTTAGGAAGAGAAGACCTGGCATGCTTGGCAGCCTAACAGGGAGGAGTTTAACTTTCTATTTACCTTCAACTGAATATGGATTTCCACCTTGCATGCAAAAGCCCACTTTTCAGTCAGCTGCTTTCAGAGATCTGATGCTGGATAACAGCTTCTTAGGAGTGTTCTTATTTTCTTGAAAATCTGAAACACAAGAAAAGTATTATTCTTGGGCACCAAATAAAGACCTGGTAAAAATCCTTATTGCCACAGAAAGTCATCATCTTCTGACATTGTGAGAGGTAGAACTCGGAGGCAGCAAACGCTCTGCAATAATACATCAACGCTCTGATCTCTTTGAAAGAAAGTTTCCCATTATAGGCTTGGCTAATTGTTATGCTCTAGGTGAAGACCATCTGGAGGGAAACTTCTACACAACAACTAATTTCTTCTTCTAGAAGATGTCAAAAGTAGAAGCTGGTTACTCATAGTGAGATTGCTGTCACCCGTGAACATGTCAACTGAGTCATTCAAGGAACATCTAAAGTGGACTTTTCAGAAGTTGAAAACTTTGCTTCTCTTGATTAGTAGTGCGGGAAGAGGAGAAATAGGTATTCCTTGATTAACGGGCAAACACGCCCTTTCCCAGAGACTCAGACAGTTGGAGAAACCCATGAATGCGTTAAGTCAGAGAGGGATAAAAACGTGCTGATATAAACAAGCACTGATTATTTTCTCCTTTCCACGAATAATACCTTTTTGTTTGCAGATCCTCACTACTGCAGCAGCGCAGAGAACAGAGGAAATTAGGCCAATAACCAAAGCGAAACTTGAAGCTTTCTTTAAAGCGCCTAATTACGGTTTAAAAAATTCTCCATCCTGCTTTGCTGGAAGTTGAGACCCAGGTCTTCTACCAAACTGTGAAGTGCAAGCAATTTCTAACAACTTTCCCTAGACCAAACCATCCTCTCCCATCTCTGTCTCTTCCTGTCTTGTCACTTCTGGTCATGCCTCCTTGGTGTGCCTTCAGGCTCTTGCTTCTCTGATTCTCTGCCGGAACATACCTCTTTTCTCAAGGGCGTGCTAAATGGCTTGAAACTCTGGCCAGTAAACAGTTTGAAACCCTCCATTTGTATTTCATGATATAGCTGCTTACGGACAATTGGAATTTCAGTTTAAAAAATAAAGCATAGTTTTCAAGTTGTGATGTGGCTGTTGATTTCATTTTAAAATTAGAGATGGGTGAAAGGCAAGCTAAGGGAAAGACTATACTGTGCAGCAAAGCACACAAAACTTAAGTGTATATGGCTTGGGGAATTTTTAGATATGAATCCACCGGCCCACCATCCGCAGCAAAATATTGAACATTTTAAGCATCCCAGAAGTTTCTATTGTGCTCTCTCCTAGCCCTAACCTCCTTCCACCTAAAGGTAAACATGATCCTGACTTCTATCACCAGGGATTCATTTCACCTGTACTTAAACTTTATGTGAATGGAGCAATACAATATGTCCTGTCCTGTGTCTTCTATACACTCAGTTGTTACATGCAGCTGTGGTTCATTCATTTTCATTGCTATACAGTATTCCATTATATGCACATATTTCCATTTCCATTCTGTTTCTCTGTTGTTACAAAATATGCCACTTCCTGGGCATGTGCTCTTCAGAAATGTAGACTTTATAGAGCAGTTATAGCAAAATTCCGCAGAAAGTACAGAATTTCTATCACCTCCCTGGTTCCACAAACCTACAGCCTCCTCCACTATCAACATCCCCCTACAGAGTGCTACATTTGTTACAATCGATAAACCTAAATTGACACGTTGTTATCACCCACATTGACCCTTTTCCTTATGAAATGCCCCTCCACAGTCCCTAACTCTTGTACTCTGAACTCTTCTCTCTCTGAAGGTAATATCATTATTCCTGCTTTCTATTAGTTTGACATGGTATGTTTTTCCCCCTCCAATTACTTTTAATATACGTGTCTTTATGTTTAATGCGGGTTTCTTGTTTTGGGATCTTGTTTTTTGATGTACTCTGACAATCCGTCTTCGAGTTGGTATATTTAACCATTGACATTTAAAGCAATTATTGATATAGTTGGATTAATATCTACCATATTTACTACTGTTTTCTATCCATTGCCTGTTTTTTGATTTTATTTTTGAATTCTATTTCTTTTCTGCCTTTGGAGATTTTAATTGATAGTTTCAGATTATTCTGTTTTCTCTCTTTTCCTAAGATACTTTTTGTTGCTGTTGCAATATATATTTACAACTAATCTAAGGTAATTGTCAAATGAAACTATATCCCTTCATAGGTAGTGCAAGTACTTTACAACCAAGAATATATTATTCTTCCTTCCTATCCCTTGTATCATTGTTGTCATTCATTTCACTTATCCATAGGAACACACATACACATATGTATTCATAAACATATATGGAAGCATGCATAATCAAATGCATTGTTGCTACTGTTATTTTGAAGAAACTGTTTTCTGTTAGATCAACTAAGAATAAGAAAAAGAAATGTTTAAAATTTTCCTTCACTTACTCCTTCTTCTTTACACAGATCCCAGTTTTTGACCTGTAGCATGGTCTAAAAAACTTCCTTTACTATTTCTTGCCAGGCGAGTCTGTTGGCAACAAATCCCCTCGATTTTTATCTGTCTGAGAAAGTCTGTATTTCTTCTTCAGGTCTGAAGGATAATTTTGCAGAGTAGACAGTTCTAGGTTGGTGGTTATTTCCTCTCAACACATCAAATATTTCACTCTACTCTCTTCTTGCTCACATAGTTTCTGAGGAGACTGTAACATAATTCTTATCCTTGTTCCTCCGTAAAGTGTTTTTCCTCCTCTGGTTTCTTTCAATTTTTTTCTTTGTCTTTCATTTTCTGCAGTTGGAATATGACATGCCTAGGTGTGGTTTTTTGGCGGTAATCCTGCTTGGTGCTCTCTGAGCTTTCTGGATCTCTGCTTTGGTATCTGACATTTAGGGAAATTCTCAGTCATTATTGCCACCACTATTTCTTTCGTTCCTTTCTTTCTTTTCTTTCTTGTCTCCATTATGCTAATGTTACACACAGTTCTTAGATGTTCTGTTTTTTTTTTCTCTCCCCTATGATTTCTCAATTTTGGAAGTTTCCACCGACAAATCTGCAAGCCCAGAGATTCTTCCCTCATCTCTCTAGGATGATGAGCTCCTGAGTAATGAGCCCATCAAAAGCATTCATTTCTGTTAGTGTTTCTGATTTATAGTATGTTTTCTTCTTTCCTAGAATTCCTATCTTTCTGCTTGCATTACACATCAAATCTTGCATGTTACTGACTTTTTTCATTGGAGCCCTTAGCGTACTTATAGTTGTTTTGAATTTCCAGTCTGATAATTCTAATATTCCTGCTATACCTGAATTCGTTTGGATGCTTATTCTGTCTCTTCTAAGTGTAATGCTTGCCTTTTAGTATGCCTTGTAATTTGTTGTTGAAAGCCAGACCCACCAAAGCTCCTGGATTCTCATGTGCGTAGACCCTCAGGAGCCCAGCCAGGTCTCTTGACAGGTCTGAGTGTGCCCAGGTCTCATGGTGAGTGCAATCCAGTCTCCAGCGGAGGCTCTGCTGCACTTAAGTACATCACAGACACAATTTCAGGTTTTAATTCTATAGAGTTTCATTAGACAGAGAATATCAGAGATAGAAATTGAATACTTTTTGTCATGGCTACAGTTTTTTTCTGAAAGCCAGTCAGGATTTGTAGTTCACAGAGACCCCTCACCCCGAAAACCAAATTTTAATATTGAGTGACTGTCATCAACTCCTGACATGGAGAGCTGGTTATTCTGAAGCCACAGATTGAAAAAGGCCTTTTGATAGTAGATGCTGCCTTCTACGTTTGTTACCAGAAAAGGGTCCTGATCCAGACCCCAAGAGAGAGTTCTTGGATTTTGTCCAAGAAAGAATTCCAGGCAAATCCATAGAGTAAAGTGAAAACAAGTTTATTAAGAAAGTAAAGAAATGAAAGAATGGCAGCTCCATGGACAGAGCGGACCCAAGGGCCATTTTTACGGTTATTCCTCGATGATATGCTAACCAAGGGGTGGATTATTCATGCCTCCACTTTTTTAGACCACGCAGGGTAACTTTCTGATGTTGTAGTGGTATTTATAAACGGTCATGGTGCTGGTGGTGTGACCGGATCTTTGGGGTGTGGCTTTTCTGGCTGGAAATCTCCATGGCCAATGGGGCCTTTGCCCGAGTTCTTGCCCTGTATCCAGGAAGAATGAGGTACGCAGACAAGTGGAAGTTGAACAATTTGAGGAGGAGCTTTATTGAGTGTTGCAGCAGCTCAGAGGAAACCCACAGTGGGTAGCTCCTCTCTACCAGCAGGTCGTCTAGTGAGCGTTCAGCTCTCAGCAGAGAGGAGGCCCTGGAGAGGGTAGCTCCTCTGCGTAGACAGGTTGTTAGCACGTCGCTGCAGCCTCTGAAGCTCTCAGCAAAGAGGGTAGCTGCTCTATGCCAGCAGCTTGCCTTGTCAGCAGGGAGGGTAGCTCCTCTCTGCAAAAGGTCATCGGTCCTCTCTCCATCCTCTGCTCAGCTCTGGCCGAGCCACGGGCTTTTATTGCCTTCAGAGGAGGAAGTGCATGCTAATTGGTCCGTGGGTGGCCACGGGCGGCCTGGAAGGGGCACCCTGAGTGCCCGCTCTGGTCGTTGGTGCTGGCAGCCAGGTCCCCAGCCTACTGGCCCCGGCCTGAAGGAGGGCCCTTACCAGGGACCAGCCGCTTCTGCCCAGGAATCTGTCTGCCTCCTGCTGCCATTCATGGCCCTGAGGTTCGGCCTCAATCCGCCTCTGAGATCAGCGCAGGCACTGGGAGAGGAGAGAGGCCAGGCACTGGAAGCAGACACCCCCAAGCCTGCAGGGAAGCGGGTGGGGAGTGGAGGTGGAGGGGCATGTGGCGGGGGAGTGTGGGCCTTCCCAGGTCCCCCGAGGATGCAGGCTGCAGAGGTGCCCTGGTCCTGCACCCGGGAGCGCTGCCGCAGCTGCTGCACCCAAGGGAGCTCCCGCCTCGCCAACTCAGAAGGGCGGGATTCCTGCTTGCCCGTGGCCCCTGCCTGCTCCGTGGAGCCGGAGGTCCAGGTCTACAGCCGCAGGTTGGGGGAGCTGCAGCTGCGCCCAGGAGGGCAGATCCCGCCACCTCCTGGTTCTCCGCCAAGAGCACAGAGAGGCTTAGATCCTCAGCTGCAGTGGGGAGGGCAGGACTCCTGCTTGGTCTGTACAGCATGAGCCCTGGGTCTGCAGCCAGGGTTTGGGTGGCTGCGGTAGCACCCAGGAAGCTCTCGTGCCAACTCAGAAGGAGTGGGGCTCCCACCCGCTCCATGGAATATGCAGCCCCAGCCGCGCCTCCCGGCTGCCGCCACCGCCGTCAGTGGGAGTGTAACAGTGAAGACAGGCAGAGGCCGCTCTCCTCGCCATCTTAGTTTTGGTGGGTTTTGCCTAGCTTCTTTATTGCAACCTGTTTTATCAGCAAGGTCTTTACGATCTGTGTCTTGTGCTGACCTCCTGTCTCTCCCTGTGACTTAGAATGCCTAACCTCCTGGGAATGCAGCCCAGTAGGTCTCAGCCTCATTTTACCCAGCTCCTATTCAAGATGGAGTTGCTCTGGCTCAAATGCCTCTGACATCTTTGTTCTGATAAAAATACATTTGCCTAGGGATTATTTTAGTTTTAGGAAGTTAAAAGTCAGCAATAGAATTGGCTTAATTTGTAATGAAGTTGTTTCCAGGTGCAGTACTCACGCCTAGTGCTGGTCACTCCATTCAGCTGAGATCCGGATTCACCAAACAATCTGAAACATACACATTCCCCATAGTTAATTATGATCAAGATTACAAACATCACCAAGAACGTGCAGTGTATATCAAACATAAGTTGAAAGGAATGGAGGGTACTATGAGTTTTGAACTCAAGTTAGCAAAGTCTTTTTGAAAACTTGGTTCTTGACTCGAAGACTGTTTTCAGCAGTAAATTGCTCAAATTTATTCTGTATAGTATTTAACTAATCTCTAAATAAAAATTTAAAAATTAGTTTCAAACCCATAATAATTAGTGGATCTTCCATCTTTAATAAAGCTGTAACAAAACCTACAAAAATCAATCACTATGCATCTTGGAACTATAGAGAATTATTTTTTGGAAATTGAAATCAAATCTTAAGAGTTGCAGCTGATCTTTTTCAGAATTTCAATAAATTCTAGCACAGGTTACCCAAAGTGAGTTCTAAAACAGAGATTCTCAAAAAATAGCATGCACCTCGGGATCTTGTCCAAATGCATATTTTAATTCATTAGGTCTGGGGTAGGGCCTAAGCTTCTGCATTTTAACAAGCTCTGAAGAAACGCTGATGATGCCGATCCACCATTACAGATTGAGTAGCAAAGGTCGGTGACCCCTGATGTGTCCCTGTTATTATGAAAACACAGAGGGAATGCCTAGGTATGTACTGCAACAGGTGACACAACCTATGTGTCAAATGACACTAGTTCAATTTTAAGTCCTGCCACTTGCTAGCTCTGCAATCTTGAACGAATTCATGCAATGATTCTGAGCTTTAGTTTTTTTATCTATTAAATGTGTGTTACTGCCTTACTAGTTCAAAATATAGTGGAGTTTCTTCTAACTTAAAAGTTAGATTCTAAATAAATGTATAAGGCAGAAATATATGTATATATATATATATGATATTTGTTTTTTTTTTCTTTTTTTTGAAAAAAAAAGAAGAGAAAGAAAGAAAAAAAAGAATTAAAACAAATGAAGGAGAGGAAGAAAGAGGAAGAGGAAGAGGGAGAGAGAACGGGGGTGTTGCTCTATTGCCGGGCTAGAATGCAGTCTAAAAGTGGGTGTGCCTATAATTGTGCTTGATAATAAAGACATGAAAAAAAAATGAGGGAAGAAAATAACAAACAAGCGGCCAACCAATATTTCATTTAAAACTGTAAATAGGTGTGATGTGGTACTGATAAGAGTGTATATTTTGTGTATTTAAAGTGGAGAGTTCTATAAATGTTAATTAAGTTTACTTGTTCCGGATCTGAGTTCAAATCCTGGATATCGTTGTTAATTTTCTGTCTCGTTGATCTGTCTAATATTGATGTTGAAGTCTCCCACTATTATTGTGTGGGAGTCCAAGTCTCTTTATAAGTCTCATATATCTGGGTATTCCTGTATTGGGTGCGTATGTATTTAGGATCTTTAGCTCTTCTTGTTGCATTGATCCTTTTATCATTATGTAATATCCTTCTTTGTTTCTTATGGTCTTTGTTGCTTTGAAGTCTATTTTATCAGAGGCAAAAATTGCAACTCCTGCTTTTTATTTATTTATTTATTTTTGCTCCCCATTTGGTTGGTAAATCTTTCTCCATCCCTTTGTTTTGAGTCTTTGTGTATCCTTGCATGTGAGATGGGTCTGGGTGCGGCATACCGATGGGTTTTGCCTTTTTTTGCCTGTCTGTGTCTTTGGATTGGGGGATTTAGTCGATTTAAATTTAGAGTTAATAATAATATATGTGAGTTTAACACTGCCATTTAATGTTAGCTGGCTGTTTTGCCTATTAGTTGATGTAAATTCTTGATTATGTTGATGCTCTTTACTTTTTGGTATTTTTTAGAAAGGCTAATACTGGTTGTTCCTTTCTATGTGTAGTGGTTCTTTCAGAAGCTCTTGTAAAGCAGGCCTGGTGGTGATAAAAATCTCTGAGTGCTTGCTTGTTCACAAAAGATTTTTTTTTCCTTCACTTATGAAGCTTAGTTTGGCTGGATGTATAATTCTGGGTTGAAAGTTCTTTTCTTTAAGGATGTTGAATATTGGCCCCCACTCTCTTCTGGCTTGTAGGGTTTCTGCTGAGAGATCTGCTGTGAGTCTGATGGGCTTCCCTTTGTGAGTAACCCGACCTTTCTCTCTGGCTGCCCTCAGTATTTTCTTCTTCATTTCAATCCTGGTGAATCTGGCGATTATGTGCCTTGAGATTGGTCTTCTTGAGGAATATCTTTGTGGTGTTCTCTGTATTACCTGGAGTTGAATATTGTCCTGCCTTGCCAGGTTGGGAAAGTTTTCCTGAATAATATCCTGAAGCGTATTTTCCAGCTTGGATTGATTCTCTTTGTCACATTCAGGTACACCTATCAAGCGTAGATTAGGTCTTTTCACATAGTCCCATATTTCTTGGAGACTTTGCTCGTTCCTTTTTATCCTTTTCTCTCTAATCTTGCCTTCTCATTTTATTTCATTAACTTGGTCTTCGACCTCTGATATATTTTCTTCTGCTTGATCAATTCTGCTGTTAAAATTTGTGCATAGTTCGCGAAGTTCTCGTGTTGTGTTTTTCAGCTCCATTAATTCACTTATATTCCTCTCTAAAGTGTGTATTCTTGTTAACATTTCATGAAACCTTTTTTCGAAGTCCTTAGTTTCTTTGCATTGGGTTAGAACAAGTTCCTTTAATTCACTGAAATTTCTTACCATCCACCTTTTGAAGCCTGCTTCCGTTAATGGAACACGCTCATTCTCCATCAGGCCTTGTTCCATTGCTGATGAGGAACTGTGATCCCCTGTAGAGGGAGAGGCGTTCTGACTTTGGGCATTCTCAGCCTTTTTAGCTGGTTTCTTCTCTTCGTTATAGATTTATCCATCTGTGGTCTTTATAATTGGGTCTCTGAGTGGATGTCCAACTTGTTGATTCCCAGTGCTAAAATCTGAGCAACCCACTGCACCGGCCAAAACAGCAGCGTTAAGATCGATGGTGCTTTTCTGACTCTGCACCAAGAACCGCCGCACCAAGGCAGCGGCAAAACCACCTCGCCGGCCACAAGAGTTGCACTGGTGACCCGTGGAGCTCCTCCGCTGGAAATCTCCTGGTACGTGAGCAACAAAATTCGTCTGACAGTGTGGCAACCTCTCGTTCTTTCTCTGCGCTTTCACTGGGAGCTACAATCCCGAGCTGCTAGTGATCAGCCATCCTGGATCTCTCTCCTATATGGTATTTGTATATGTACATGCTTGGAAGTACCTTTACATCTTCCATTAAGTATATGATTTCAATAAATCCAGTGCAGGTAGGCAGAGACTTTGCATTATTATCTAGACAGTAATTTGTTCCTGGACAGTTGGCATCATGGTTTGTTGGAACATTCTGCAGTTCCAGTGAGGTTCAAATTCCCTTCCATCACCAAGAAGGGGTGCGGAGTACAGTAATTGTCCAAATCCCCTTAGGATTGCCCTCTGATTCTCAAAGACATTGAGCAATTTCAAATTAACTTTCAAATATGTTTGTGTAAACTGTATCCTTTTTCAGAAAGAACAATCTACCACATTCACTAATAAACAGAAACTTAAATTGCAACAGATGTTTCCCTCTTTGAAATGTTCTTGAATTCATTGACAGACCTTTGGCTAAACTGATGAATTAATTTGTTCGGGCCAGATTTCATAAATCCTCTAATAATTCTTCCCTTTAAACATATTGACTTGATTTTTCAGATCTACAGCACGTGGTTTAAATGTTTTAACCTTTACTGCTTTAATCAATAACATTTATTTCAAGGTTGGATGATGACTGACCATTGAAAGATACAGCTAACTAAGAAATAAAGTCCAATTTGTCAGTTAAATAAACCTGAGTATCTAAATAATAAGTAGAAATCAGTCTGTGTCACTGAATTTTGAAATGTTTGACAGCTTTAATGTAACTCTTTCTCTCCCAGAACTATGTGGCAGATAAATTTCTGGGTACTGCTACAAAGCTTGGCATGCATGTGGATGGCCATGCTTAGATGTAGCTAATTGAGCTTGGCTATACACAAGCCAGCTTTTAACTATACAAGTAGATTTGTTTATGGTGTGTTAGAATCTTTTAAAAATTAATACATGAAAGCTAAGTACCCAATTTAGCATGGTTCAAATCAGGCTTTAATACAAAATTGAGCTGAGCTTTTAAATTTTATTTTTCTTAACTCACAGCACTAAACTTGAGGTGAACCTTGCTTACCATAAACAAGTTTAAGCTCAAGTTTGGTAAAAAAAAAAAAAAATTCAAATAGTATATATGAAGTTTTTTGAGTGTCTGTTAGAAAACTTTCTTTCTAGAGTCCAGTGAGCTGAATTTCATCAGTGTTCTTTTGAGGTTAATTCTCACAAGGCCATGAGAGAAACTCAGGGGATCACTTATTGGTTATATCAAGGATGGATTAAGTTGATTATTTTCCTTTTTGATATGAGTACTGTCAGAGTCCAGGGTTCCCATTAGAATATTGAAGTGAAACTGGTCATAATTTCAAGATAAAATGCCTTCTGTGCATTGGGAAAACCACTTGATTACGAACCTCTCAATCTTACACTGGGTAAGTATAAGGTAAAGGTTAAAACACATGCAAAACAGCATCAGAATTACTGTATCTGGATCCGAGTTAAAACACAGACTAAGACAAAGGTACCCAAATCATTCAATGGAGAAAGGATAGTCTATTCTACAAATGGTGGTAAGAAAACTAGATATCCATATGCAAAATAATGAAGTTAGACTTTTAACCTTATATCATATATAAATATTGACTCAAGATGAATCAAGAACCTAAATGTAAGAGCATAAACTGTAAAACTCTTAGAAGAGGACGTGCAGCAAGGCTTCATGGCATTAGACTTGGCAATAATTCCTCAGATATAACCAGAAACATAGACAACAATAACAACAAAAAATAGATAAGTTGGACTTCTTCAAAATTAAAGACTTTTGCCTATCAAAAGTCACTATAAAGGCAGTGAAAAACATAATCCACAGAATGGGAAAAAATTGCCGACCGTATACCTGATAAGAAATTAATATCCAGCATATATGAAGAACTACAACTCACCAGAAAAGGAGAAACAATCCAATTCAAAAATGGGATGACGTGGCTGGGCACAGTGGCTCATGCCTGTATTCCCAGCACTTTGGGAAGCTGAGGCGGGCAGCTCACTTGAGCTCAGGCATTCAAGACCAGCCTGGCCAATATAGTGAAACCCCATCTCTACCAAAAATACAAAATTAGCCAGGTGTGGTGGCGTGGGCCTGTCTGTGGTACCAGCTACTCAGGAGGCTGAGTCAGGAAAATCGCTTGAACCAGGGAGGCAGAGATTGCAGTGAGCAGAGATTGCACTAGTGCCCTCCAGCCTGGGCGACAGAGTGAGACTCCATCTCAAAAAAAAAAAAAAAAAAAAAAAAGATTGACTTTAACAGGTATTTCTTCAAAGAACATACAAATGACCAAGAAATATATGGGAATAAAAGGCTCAATATCATTAGGAAAACACAAATGAAAACCACAAGGGCATGTCGCGTCACACCCGTTAGGATGGCTGCTATCAGAAAAGTGGAAACCACCAGGTGCAATGGCTCACGCCTGTAATCCCAGCACTTTGGGAGGCCGAGGCGGGCAGATTACCTGAGGTCAGGAGTTCGAGACCGGCCTGACCAGCCAGACATGGTGGCAAATGCCCGTAATCTCAGCTGCTCAGGAGGCTGAGGCAGGAGAATTGCTTGAACCCAGGAGGCGGAGGTTGCGGTGAGCTGAGATCATGCCATTGCACTCCAGCCTGGGCAAAAAGAGCAAAACTCCAACTCAAAAAAAAAAAAAAAAAAAAAAAAAGAAAAAAGGAGAAGACAGTAAATGTTGACAAGGATGCGGACCACTTGTGTTTTGCTGGTAGGAATGTGAAATGGTGGTGCTGCTGTGGAAAGCAGATTGGCAGCTCCTCAAGAAGCTAACAGAGAATTATCTTATGATCTAACAATCCCCATTCTCAGTTTATACTCAAAAGAATTGAAAGCAGGAACTCAAAGGGATACTTGTACAATGCTTATAGCAGCATTGTGCGTGATAGCTAAAAGGTTGAAACAACTCCAATGGCCATAAACTGATCAGTGACTAAACACAATATGATATATACATACAATGGAATATTATTCAGCCTCAAAAACGAGTGAAATTTAGATACGTACTTCAACCTAGATGAGCCTGAAGAAAATTATACTAAGTGAAATAAACCAGATACAAAAAGACAAATATTTTATGATTCCACTTACGTGAGGTAGCTAGAACAGACAAATTCACAAAGACAGTAAGTAGAATAAAGTTTACTAGGAACTAGGGATGGGGTTGGGAGAATGGGAAGCTATTGCTTAATGGGTATAGAGTTTCTGTTTGGGATGGTTAAAAAAAGTTCTGATGGTTGCACAACGTCATGAATATAGGTAAAACTACTGAATTGTACACTTACAAGTGGTTCAAAGGGTAAATTTTACATTATGTGTATTTTACCACAATGAACACACACACACAGAGACAGAGACAGAGACAGAGATATTGCTGGGTCCTCTCCCCAGAGTTTCTAACTCTCTAGGTCTGGGCTGGAGCCAGATAATTTACATTTTTAACAAGTTTCCAGGTAATGCTTATGCTGCTGGCCTAGGAACCACACTGGAAGAACCCTCTCCTTTAGAAAATAGTTCTTGTCTCCCAAGAGGCAAAGCAATGCAAAAAAGGATTTTCAAGAAAGCTTCCAAATTGTGGCCAACTCTGCTAGAAGGTAATAGACACCTGCAGCTCAGTGCTGAAGAGGATGCTGCAGTTGTGCCCAGGCTCCATGGGAAGGAGCTCCAGGACGGGGGAGGCTTGCACACCATGGGACAGGGGAGGAACTGACAACACAGATCCACATATTTATCATCCGCAAGTTTGGCTGGCCTTAATCTTGTGCTTGTTGTATCCATTTTATAACACAATCACATTCGTACACTTGACTTTAATTTACAACACAGTTATATGTCTTTGATGCAAGACTTCAGCAAAAGCAAAGCCAATATGGCCCAGCCAGGGTGTCAGGGTTTTCTGGAACTCTACCCATGGAAGAGGAGGAGATTGGAATGAAGAGAGGAAGGCACAAGGGAGAACGCTGACATGTGGAATAAAGTTGGAGAAAACAGTGGGAAATAGAAAAGTGTGTGCAAAGATTTCTTGCGAATTCCTAAGTACTCAATTAAAAGCAGACCAGAACTTGAGAATGGGGTTGAAGACTAAGGACTGTGAGCGGGGAAAGGGTGGACAATGCATTTTCAGCCACCAGGCCCATCACTGGCTCAGTCTCCTAGGCCCGGCTCTTCTTAGGCAAACCGTGCTGGAGGCCTGGATGACATCTGGAATTCAAGAACTCTTCCTGTTTCAAATACAGCCTAGAGAACACAGGTGGTCCACAGGCTGCATTTTTGCCACCCACAATTTTGGACCGCATTTAGAGGAGCCAGTGAAAGAATCAATCTGCTGAGTCAGAATAAAATTCAACACTTTACAAACTCTTATCCAAACAGGCATTCGTACATGTTGCCATGCTAAACACACAAGCGGTCCCATTAGTAATAAACTCTTCAGACACAAAAGGCATTTATGTCACAAATTCTGTACCAGTTATAAATAGAGGGAAAGGCATCTGGGAATGTGAAGTCAAGAGTCCTGTGTTTCGCTGCTAGCTCAAGTGCAGACAAAAAACATAGGTGTTCACCTCTTAATTCAGTTCAGTTTAACAATATTTCTCAAGGATCTATTTGTGAGGCACTTGGATGCATGGCCTATGAATAAGACCAAGTCCCTTTCTTGGAAGCGCTTAAAATCTAATGAACAGGGAACGTAAATACACAAATCAATAAATTCAAGGCAGGGTATTGAAGATGTTATGCGAGTGATACAAGCAAAACATTGACCAAGTTAAAAACGACAAAACAAAACAGCAAGTGAGGTGTTAACTCCTCCGTATCCCATGAGAATACTCTTAGCATGCCCAGTTCCTGTTACAAAAGCAGGCATTTGATAAACGGCTCTTTGAATGAACTAGATGAGCATTATCTCTTCCCAGGCCTAAACAGCCCACCAATGACCTAGTTTACAATTTATGCACTGTTAATTTGCCTAATTAGACCCAATATCTCCTTCTGTGCCAGAAATCACATGTAGATTAGAGCATTCATGGTCTTGAATCAGTTGACTCAGTAAGAAAAAAAAATTAGTCATGAAATGCTTTATAGACCTGAACTTCTCAGATCCAGGACATTACAATCTACTAAATAAAGAATAACTTAAAGAGGAATTTAAATAGAAGAGGATATTGAGAGAGCCATAAATACAGTAAAAAAAGAAGGTAAAATCTGTACGTGGGGTTCATATGTTAAAGGAAATGATTTCTCTCTAAAACTCACGTTTGTTTCTGCCAGATGAGTGGGAAAAGATTCTGAAGACAAAAAGGGGGTTAGAAATAGGAATAACTACCTTGGGCGAGACGTCCATCTCTTAAAAAAAAAAAAAAAATGGCTGGGAGTGGTGCTGCACACCTGTAGTCCCAGCTGCTCAGCAGTCTGAGGCTGCGGTGAGCTATGCATGTGCTGCTGCTCGCCAGCCTGGGTGACAGAATGAGACCTTGTCAAAAAAAAAACTGGGGGGAAGAATTGTGTATGAATCAATCGGCCTAATTTCTCTTAGAATCATACTTCTCTCATATCATACTTGGCACACTGACCCATTTTTGTAGGAGTTCAAGACAGAATATTCCTGTTAATTGAAATTCTTTCATTTTGCACACTGGAGGATAATCCCCGCAGATGAGGCTTCATGTGCTTGGCAATATGGAGCTCATGTTGCGAAGGAAAAGCAAAGGGGTTGAGCTGCTTGGAATTTCTTGGCAGTGGAAAAACTTTTCAAAAACAAGCATCTTCAAGGCAGTGTTCTCAAAAGTTACGAGGTTCTAAATATATTTTAGCAACATGTTTTTAAAGGAAAAACCTGAGACTGATTATTTCTGTTCTACTGAAGAAGACGGTATCTATGTTATGGCTCTTCATCTTACTGCGCAAAGTTAATCTCACGTTAAGCAAACATGAGAACAGGGCCAGTGAATCTGGTGCAGCAAAGAATAGCAAACAGAAGGAAAGCAAGCCGTTTGATAGAACGTGGTAATGTGAGGTTGCAACACAGGATTTCATTATCTACTTCAGTTTTTAAAATAAGAAAAGTATAATTCCTTTCACTCTTCTGCATAAAGTATCTGTATTTAATGCATGACTATTTGACAGAAAAGGAAAAGCCTCAGTAACTAGCATGCTAATATCACAGTTTACCATATACTTTATCAGGTAACAATAGGCATTCAGCCACCGACCAGGTGTTCACACGTAAGAAAATCACCTAGTTTCGCTGACCTTTCATTTCTGTCTTAGTTTGTGTTCCCCTTACAGCACACATGTAATAAGGACTTTATTTAGAAAGCATGCTGGGGGGAGTTTGTCCTGGCTGGGGAGAGCTGACAGTGCTGTCCTTCCCAGGTTCGGGGATGTCCACTGAGAGCTTGAAACAGCACATGGTGGGAGCATAGACACCATGGAGCATAGACACCAGTAGATGCTCCACACAGGGGCTGTTTCTATTCCACTTGTTGTTTTCCTCTGTATTTTGAGCACTGGTTTACTAGCGTGATGCTGGTATGGGAAACTCAGCAGAGGAGTGGAGGAGTAACACAAGGAAGGGAAAGCCTGCAGCTAGGGGACGTTTTTAAGCCTGCTACCCCTAGAAGTAAGCTAGAGATTACTTCTGTGAAGAAACTCTGAGAAATGTTACAGGACACATTGCAAATTTCACCTGCCTGAGGATAGAGGGAGCTGAGGTATTGATACACCAACTGCAATCTGTTATTGTAAAGGCTGCTGGGATTAGGGTTAGGGTTACAGTTGATTCCCCTAGCACCTCTGCCTCCAGTGAGTGGGAGGAGTGGCCTTGCTCATCCTCAGCAAAGAGGTGCAGCTCCCGTCAGCCATCAAGTGGCAGGCCAGCACGGAAGTGACAGAACCCAGGAGTATGGGTGGGGCACCAATGGCATCTGCTACAATTTCTTTGCTCGTATATTTTAGAAAGTCAACCATCTCATTAACTTAATGGGAATATCCTAATATAAAAAATAGATACAATTGTATTCTTTTATAGAAAGTGGCAATCCTAAGAGAAAGACAAGATGTTTAGTGTATCATCATCATCATAAAAATGACAATGATTGGCAATAACCCATCAATCTAGAAAATAACAGGAATAAAATTTTTAAAAATTCCTAACAGAAAGCCTAGTTAGTGTTGTTCATGAATAGGATGTCAGCACTGGGGACCAACTGTTTGTGAGGCCATGGAGCATACATTTTGGGGCATAGGTAAAGACTCCCACTTAAAATGACCTCCCCCTCTGCACCCCTCTGACCCCTAACATTTGCCACTTTGGTTTCTTCACAGAGTGTGGCAAGTAAAAAGCCCCTAATGCTGGTGAAAGGGGTCACTTTGAGATAATACATGAACCCACAAGCTTTACCCAGAGCCTCGCCGTGATGTTTTTGTCAGAATACTGGGCGCTAAGGAAGTGGACAACAACAGGAAGTTTCTACAGCGGAAGAAGATTGGAAACTATTCAGAGCATGGAATCGTGAGTGAGGATGACTGACAGAAACAGAGGCCAATGACTTAGCCGGGGCCAGATGATGTGCAGCCTTATAGACTGTACAGAATTTAATTTGGATGATACTTTCTTAGATGTGATGTGATCTGACTTACATCTTAAAAGGATCACTTTGTCTCCTGCAAAGAAAATATAAAGGGGTCAGGAGTGGAGCTGGGAGACCAGTGGGAGTATTGCAGGAATCCAGGCAAGGGATGGAGGGGTAGAGATGGTGACACAGGAGAGGGTTCAGACCATGCTGTGAAAGTAGCTGGGCAGGATTTGCTGAGGGATAGAATACGGGGTGTGAAAGGAGGAGAGGAATCAAAGACCCTGCCAAGGGTTTTGGCAAAGACACTGGGTGAAAGTACGAAACTTGCTAAAATGGAAAGACGGATCGGGGGGGATAGGTTAAGGGTGGCAGGAAATGAATTCCGTTTTAAACGTGGGAATTAGGTCTGGAATAGAGATGTCCAATAGGCAGTGGGGATGGCCTTCATTTCCCTCAAAGAGACCAAGAGCTTTGCATCTGTTCCAGTGTGTCAGAGTCCAATGCTTTAGAATATTCAAGAGATAACTTTGCCTAGAAGTTGAAGGACAATTTTTTTTTTTTTTTTTTTTTGAGATGGAGCTCATTCTTGTTGCTCAGGCTGGAGTGCAATGGCGCAATCTCAGCTCACTGCAACCTCTGCCTCCTGGGTTCAAGCGATTCTCCTGCCTCAGCCTTTGGAGTAGCTGGGACGACAGCTGCCTGCCACTATCCCCTGCTGATTTTTGTATTTTTAATAGAGACTGGATTTCGCTGTGTTGGCCAGGCTGGTTTTGAACTCCTGACTTCAGGTGATCCGTCTGCCTCGGCATCCCAAAGTGCTGGGATTACAGGCATGAGCCACCACACCCAGCCAGGACAAATATATATATATATATATTTTGAAACAGTGTCTCTCTCCGTATTGGCTAGGCTGGAGTGCAGTGTCACGATCTCGGATCACTGCAACCTCTGCCTTCTGGGTTCAAGGGATTCTGATGCCTCAGTTTCCCAAGTAGTTGGGATTACAGGCATGGACCACCATGCCTGGCTAATTTTGTATTTTCAGTAGAAACAGGGTTTTACCATGTTGGTCAGGCTGGTCTCAAACTCCTGACCTCAAGTGATCCGCCCACCTTGACCTCCCAAAGTGTTGGGGCTATAGGTGTGAGCCACCATGCCCGGTCCAAGACAAGTATTTTTAATTTCTCACTCTCATAGGCTACATTGTGTCCTCCCCCAAATTCTTATGTTGAAGTCCTAACTCCCAGTACTTCAGAATGTGTCTGTATTTGGAGATATGGTCTTTTAAAAGGTAATGAAAATGAGATCATTTAGGCTCTAATCCAATCTGACTGGTAACACTATTAGAAGTGGATGTGAGGACACAGACTCACAGAGGGAAGATTATGTGATGATGTGGGGAGAGGACACCATCTACAAGCCAAGGAGAGGGGCCTCAGGAGGAATCCGCCCTGCTGACACCTGGATCTCAGACTTCCAGCCTCCAGAACGATGGGGAAACACATTTCTAAAATCGAAGCCACCGAATCTGTGGCACTTTGTTACAGCGGCCATAGTAAACTAATACACTCACTCTGGACATTAAAAATTTGAATTCCTAAAAGCTGTATTTTTTACTATATGATATCTGTTTTCAAGCAAAATAATAGCTGGAATTGAAGTCTACTTCTAGAGAACAAACAAACAAATAAAATTGACCTGTTCTTTGGAATTATTTGCATTTTCCATCTGAATGCGAAAGCCTCTGTACTAACAATAATAATTATGCTTTTTCATTGAATGCTTTTTCTAACAACACTTATCCAACAAATTAATTATTTCTCATGATAACTACCGGATTATGTTATTAAAAATCATGACATTGACATGTAAGCATTATTACATAGATTTAAACTTAACGGAAATGAAATTTAGGACACTTTCCTATTTTATATCACAGAAGCCTGGAATCCGATTTTTATTATTCTGATCCACACTGCATTTACAAGTGGTATAGCCAACCACGCGGGCTTCTGGAATTTTCTGAGATCATTCAGGTTAGCCGACAGCATGAGATTAGTAAATATCAAGGAATGTTTCAATAACCTTCACAGCAAGAAAGAGCTGAGTATAGAAGAAGCCTACAGAAAAGCAGTCGTCATTAAATGAAGGCTGTTTGAGCCTCATTCAACATAGTCGATGAAGAGACCTGCATATTGTTGAGAAGAATTCTTATCTGGAGTAGGGATGCTGATTCACGCACGACTAAGGGAGACGGAGAGTAGGTCTTCTGACAATGTGGTCCATGACTTGTGGGTCCATTCTCAAGCAGTCATTCCTGTTCTTTCATTATAGAGGATCATTATTTAAGATCCAGGACCACAGGAGGAGGGAGACAGCTCCAGAGGCATCAGGATCATCACTTAGTGCCATTTTCTAAGTTGTTCCTAGTAACCATTTGTCTTGTACTGAGGACTGGTGGACGAAAGAGCCTCCAGGCCCCAGCAATGAAGCACTTACAATATCACACTGGTTTCCTGTCCTGCACCAGTGTCCCCAAATCTTTATTCATTGGCAGGCTATATGGCTGTCTCCCTCTGAGATTTAATTTATTTCTATTTTTTAAGACCAGCTTGTTTTCAAAAGTAAATACATTTCTGTTTGTTTTGAGAGTTTTTGTTAAGATGCCGACTTTCCTACTTTGCCAGACTATTTGTTCCAGCAATGTCTATAAAATCAAGAGACAGGGTTGCCAGGCATGGGGTGGTCACAGCTTGCTTCAAACTGTCTATTAAACTGTCCATTAATCTGCCTAGCAAGGAAGCTACTCCCATGAAATCACTGAATCAAGGCTCATGAATTCTCTGCTCCACCAAATAAGTTTTATAAACTTGATGAGGCCTCACTTTATTTCAGTTTCATTAACCTTTATATTTATTCTACACAAGTGATTCGTGAGACTTAGGAACCTCAATGTGAAGGGTATTTTAAGTAGGAATTGATGATTTTTCAGCCCAGTATATGGGCTCATTATAAATAATTCCCAAATCTGATCTCTTGATGAGAGATGACAGTAGAAGTCTCTTCACACTTCTCTGCCAATGACCAACACTACTTTGTGATTATACATGAATGTGGACAAGTGTTTTCTTCTCCGAGTCCTCCTCCTCTGATTCCAAAACAAACCTAGTTTTTCCATGTAGATGATTTATCGGTAGAACCTTAGCAGAACCACTGCCCCCATTACTAATTTAAGAGATTGTTTGCCCGGAGTGTTCGCCCCCGACATTTTTCAGGATGATAGTTCTGCAGTTTGGTGTCTTAACTAATGAAAATAGTTACTACCTTTCAAATTGTTATTTGATGTTATGTTATCTTATAAAAATCATCTAGGTACCCTGCAGTTGCCATCTGGGCAGGAGGTAAGATTAAAGTTTTTCCTTTGAAATCTGTTATCATCTCAACCTTTTATCTTTTAGATTTACTGGAGGAGTGAGGTAAGGAAAAGGCATGTCTCCAGGTGATAAGAAAATAGTAAACATTTTTCTTTATTGGAGCATAGCCAACTGTTTTATTTTTCTAGAAATTCTAAGGCCTGAGGAATCAAAATTGATTTGGCTAGGGAACTCTGATGGGTATGCAGGTTTCACCCAAAAGTAAAGGATGTGGGTTCTGCCTTTGATGTGCCCTCACTCTCCCCCTCCCTCCAAATGTGGACAATTACGACGTCAGCAACTGGCCACAAAATACTTCTGCAGAGACAGGCTCTATCAGTTACTCTGACCAAGAATCCGCAATCCAAGATGGTGAGCTAGCATTCTCTCTGAAGGGCCGCACTCAACCATTCCTTAACCAACACCTGGGGCTTCTTGAGTTAGCGTACTGAAAGTCGCAAACGAGTTTTTATTGGAGAAAGTAGTGGCCTGTTGACTGTCATGATACATTGAGCTCTGAATGGTGAATGTAAAGATATTCAAGATGCATGGGTTAGCTAAAAGATTTTTTTTTTTTAAGTAAACTTCCCTTCCCTTGAATGTAAAGGATGTGAGGCTCTCTTCTGGTTCAGTGTTTTCTTGGCGCCCGTCATATCAGTTTTGGTCAGCCATACCAATTGTTTGAGTGGGTGAATGAATGAATGTTTGCAAGCCCATTTCTGTGAGGACGCTGGATGGTCCTCCATCCAGGAAAAAGGAAAAGTAACTCAAGTTGTTTAAATTTTCTGGCAAAATGTCAACCTGACAATTTGCACACAACACCTAACACATAGGAATCTTTCCACCCAGGCACACACACGCCTCACTCTCCGGCAACTAGGCGTTGAGAGGAACAGGACCCAGCAGCTCGTGTCTAAACCTGCTCAAGATCATTGGTGTTTACAGTAACATATTCTATGAGACATGCTTAAGTTTGTACTTAAGGTTTTCAAAGCCCTGTCTCTATACTAAGTTAGAACCTTAAAAACTCTTTACAAGACAACATAATCTTGCAGAGATTCTTGTGTCATTTCTCGGCCGTATTTGGCATTGCTCAGGCAGAGTGGGAGAGTAGACACTTTGTAAGAATAACCTATGTAAATATGTTTCCGATTTTTTTCTGTTGTTTTTAAAGAGATTATCTGCAATGTTGCTCGAATACCCTTTGTATTTGGATCTTTTTGACAAACTGTACTTTGAGATACAGTTCCAGGAAAGTGTATCTCTTCCAATGAATTAGAGCTCTTCCTCATATCAAATGATGAAGACCATATATCATCTTTTCCTTTTTATGTTGGCTGCCAGGAAGCATTCCCATGCTTTAATGACACAGCCACGGACCCACGAAAGCCCATAAAGCACATATCTCTGCATCTACCCAGCATGGAGTTGACTGCCTATTTAGCAATTATTTGGTGAAACCTATCCATTTCAAAATCTAATTTCAATTTGAAATTACAAATTTTAACTTGTAATTAGTCGAAATATTTGAGGTGCTTGTGTGGAAAACCTAATAAAACATTACTTGACAAAACAAAGATAATAATATTTTATGTAAGAGTCGTATCTGATCTTTCATCAAAATTAATAAGATCAAGCCTAAGATTTGAAAAGTAAAATCTCATTTGTGAGCCCAGCTTACATTTGATTTTTAAATTTACATTAATTAATTATACATGGATTAACCTCTTTCTTTTCTTTCTTTTTTGTTTTTTTTTTTTTTTTTGAGATGGAGTCTCACTCTGTCACCAGGCTGGAGTGCAGTGGTGCGATCTCAGCTTACCACAACCTCCACCTCCTGCGTCCATTCTCCCGTCTTAGCCTCCTGAGTAGCTGGGATTACAGGATTACAGGTGCGTGCCACCATGCCCATGGAGTATTTTTGTATTTTTAGTAGAGACGGGGTTTCACCATATTGGCCAGGCTGGTCTTGAACTCCTGACCTCAAGTAATCTGCCTGCCTCGGCCTCCCAAAGTGCTGGGATTACAGGTGTGAGCTGCCACGCCCGTCCAACTCTTCTTAATATTATGTATAATTACAATGAGTACATCCTTTACCTGAATCAGTTTCTTTTAATATGATCAATTTAATATTTAATTATAAATACGTATAATCAACATTCTTTTATTCTGAGTCACAAAAATTACTACATGCTCAGGCAAATGGAAAATTATTCTTATTTATTATTCTTTAAGTTCTGGGATACATGTGCAGAACGTGCAAGTTTGCTACGTAAGTATGCATGTTGCCACGGTGGTTTGCTGCACCCATCAATCCATCATCTACATTAGGTATTTCTCCTAATGCTATCCCTCCCCTGGAAAAAAAATTTTTTTTCAGCATCATGCTCATGTCAACATTTTCTTTCTGACTTCTACATTCTAATGCCACGTGTCAACCCCATGCACAGTCTGGGTATACATAGATGTAGGAAAATAGCATACCCACCTTCAATCCCAATCACAAAACTCAGTTTAAAAGAAAACTCTTGAATATCTAAAACATTAGGCCATCATCACAGAAACCTCATGATGATGAGCAAGTGCCTTCAGCCCAGCGTCTCTGAGCGTCCAGTTGTTTGGAGGTCGCTCAGTTTTGGGACCATTGGATTCCGTGCTACGTGTTGGCCTCCTTACTTTCTGTTCCATTCCCCGCTCTTTCCTGCCTTTCCTGTTTCACTGGAGGCCGATCCTTATTAACTTCATTTCCCCAAAGCTCTTGTTCCAAATAGTTTCCTTTAGGTTTGGCATAAGAGGGACACTGGTTAGAGGCGGGAGGGTAGGAAGAAGGGAGCAGCCAGAATATTCCTCTCCCATCCTCTCTGTGGCCCAGCTCCGGGGCTCCGATGCTGGCTGTGGTGCCCACTCTGCTAAGTCTGGTAGCCTCACCTCCGTCCTGCGTCCTTCCCACTTTTAGGGTGATAGCGGCTTCCTAGTGTTGCTATATCTTCGCTTTCCTCACTGTCTTCTGTTTTCTTTGCCCCTTCAGCTCTCCTCACATCTTCCTCACTGGCCATTTTATTCTATTGAATCCTTGTTATCCACAAGACTCCACAGGGGCTCCCTGGCCTGGCTTCTGCTTTCCTGATTGGACTCTGATTTACAGGGTTCCTACCCACAGCCCGAGCTGGGCACATAGAACTCAGCCAAACCCAGCAGCTTGACAGAGTGCGGAGGGCTCTATTTTATGAAGACTCAAGGCGCTCCTAAGAAAACTCTTAGCCCCAGGAAGGAAAGAATGGACATTGGGTCAGGGTCATAGAGGGAGCATTTTAGCCAGAGTGACCTAAAACAGAGCTTTCTTGGAGGGTGTAATCACGGGCAGCAGGAGTAAAGTGAGGGGGAAGGGAACTGAGTCAAGGAAAATGCAATCACACGGAAGGCGGAGATTTGCCGAGGTGACTACGCCTTCCCAAGCAGACACACAGATGCCTCCTGGACAGGAGCCACGGAGCCTTTGGGAGAGTCTGTCCATGGAGAAGAAGGAATAGGGGATGGAGAAATATAAGAACTGACCCTGCTGGTTTCTTCCCACCTCCCGTCTCCTGCCTCTCATTGTTCGGAACGTCCCAGACAGCGGGGTGTTGGAGCTGGGAGACGGCAGTAGGGCTGGTGGGTGCTCTCCATCCAGCAAGTAGCCCAGGCTGACGTGGGGTGGAGGGAGGCTGGAAGCTGGGTTCTGCTTCTCTGACAAGCCCGAGCCACTGTCTGTCTCACTGATTTTCCTCCAGTTCAGACCTCATGGGCCGTGCCTGGGTTGCAGCGATCCTATGCTGCAACGACAGAGGGCATAACATAAAAAATGGTTCCACTAAAGCCTTCATGGACCATTGAGGCCACTCGGTGTCAGCAGCTTGGCCCCAGTGGCGTGGCCGTTACAATAGATGGTCCTGGCATCGTGGCAGGGGTGCCTGGTGGGCAGCTTCTGCAGCCATTGAGGATAGTAGCATCAGCTTTAGCAGCAGGGGCATAAGGGGCCCTGGGTTTTGGCCACAGCATCTTTGGCAGGAGACTATCCAGCGCAGAAGTTCCCGCGTGTCAGCAGCAGCGACCGCGTCTGTGATGGCTTCGGTGGCATAACTGCTGCAGGGGCATTGGCAGCAGGAGACACAGTGGTGAGTCTGAGTGGGAGAACGGGCCCTGGTGACCCAGCGGTGCCAGTGGATGCAGCGCTCTGCGTGGGAGACTGACATCACCGTCATCTTTTCCCCTTGGGCGGGGTGGCTAGACCTGGTGTGAGATTTTGCTTCTTGCTGTCAAAGCATGGATCTACTAGGGTGAATCACAGAGATACCCCTTCAATCCACCAACCAGATAGGTTCTTTCTACTAGCAATTAGATTTTCAACTGACAAGCAAATTGTGCAAAAAAAGCCACCACTTCAACATCAACCAGACGATATGAAGGTGAACTTCAACATGTTAAATCCCTGTTCTTCCTGGAGCCCTTGTGCTGCAGTTCCCGCATGCTCCAGCCTCCCTTTTGTGTTAGTGCTATTAGTCTAAGACTTTGAGACAAGAGTACATTTCCACTGTTTTCAGATAACTCTCGTGAAAGACGGTAGAAAGGACACTGACATGGAGAAGCCATTGTTCGGGAATTCACAGTCAAGCAGGAGTGGGGAACACTGAGTAACTGATTGGATTTACATAAAATAACACACAGGAAGGGCAAGTGCGCTCTGAGGGCAGCCGCAGACAGCTCTTCAGGAGCACTTCGCCACCTGTTCCAGATCTGGGCCAAGAGGCATGGCAATTGGCAGATGTGCAAAGTGCCAAGCGAGGGACACGAAATGGCATCGGGAAAGTGCTATTGTTTCTAATGCTAAAAATGTGCATCCGTGTACTGACCACAGCCCCTTGCAAGGAGAGTGTGGCATGCAGCGGGAAGGCGGCGCGGCCCGAAAGGCGACCCAGCCAAAGGTTGGCTCCGTGAGGCAAACGTGGCCATGAATTTGACTTCTAAGAGAGCACAGGCTTTGTCTGAAGAACCACAGCTCTGCCTACCATAGCTCCTTCTCTGGTCTTCCCCACACGGCCCTGGGATTCTCCTTTAGGTAAATGTAGAGGCACAACTAGTGACAAGAATCAACGTCTGGGGCTGACAAATGACAGTCCTGCCCCAGGCTCTCCCCACTTTCACCTCAACCCTGGCATTGCCTGGCAGCACTGGTCCAGGTACCCATGGCCTTTCCCCTGGAGGACTGCCATAGCGTCAGCCTGCCTTCTATGATTCTTTTTCTTCTTCTTTTTTTTTTGAAACGAAGTCTGGCTCTGTCACCAGGCTGGAGTGTGGAGGCACGATCTCGGCTCACAGCAACCTCTGCCTCCTGGGTTCAAGCCATTCTCCTGCCTCAGCCTCCCAAGTAGCTGGGACTACAGGTACGCACCACCACACCCAGCTAATTTTTGTATTTTTAGTAGAGATGGGGTTTCACCATGTTGGCCAGGATGTCTTGATCTCCTGACTGTCCACACCAGCCTCCCAAAGTGCTGGGATTACTGGCATGATCTTCTTTTTTTTAGACAGGCTCTCACCCTGTTGCCCAGGCTGGAGTGCAGTGGTGCAATCACAGCTCACTACAGCCTCAATCTACTGGGCTCAAGCATCCTCCTGACTCAGGCTTCAAAGTTGCTGGGGCTAAAGGCATGTTCCGTCATGCCCAGCTAATTTTTTTTCAGAGATGGGGTCTCACTATTTTGCCAGACTAATCTCAAACTCCTGGCCTCTAGCATCCTTCCACCTCAGCCTCTCAAAGTGCTGGGATTACAGGTGTGAGCCACTGCACTCATTCAGCCAAAACCTGATTCTTCTTAAGCAGGGTTTCAAGGTTCCTTTTCTTGAAGCTCCAATCATCTCATATGCATCCTTCAAAGCCCTGAGTGGTTTCCCGGCCACAGCTCAGAGAGGGCCAGCACCTCAGCCAATAGTTCTAGTGTGTTGGAACCATGTTCTCTGTCCCTCCCCTTCCACATCCGCAGTCTGGTCAAAGCAAAATGCTGGCTGCTTTGCTTCACGCCACACTGCATCCGCTTTCACACCTCTGCTCATGAAATTCCCTCTGGCTGCATTGCTCTTGCTCCCATTCCTTCATATTCAAACCCATTCCACCCTTTAATACCCAACTAGTCCTCCACCTAGCCCTCCTAGTCCTCCATGATCTACCATATCTAATGACTGGACTTCAGGAGCATTTTCTCTATACGACGTCTGTGAAATGTAGTGCTGGTACAGCTTGTGTCTTGGCTAATTAATGCATATCTTGTTCCCCATGTAATAAGCCAATTACTTTTTGGAAGATTCCCCAGGGACCGCTGGGCGCAGTGGCTCATGCCTGTAATCCCAGCACTTTGGGAGGCCAAGGCGGATGGATCATGAGGTCAAGAGATCAAAACCATCCTGGCCAACATGGTGAAACCCCGTCTCTACTAAAAACACAAAATTTAGCAGGGCATGTTGGCAGATGCCTGTAGTCCCAGCTACTCAGGAGGCTGAGGCAGGAAAATCGCTTAAATCCTGGAGGCAGAGGCTGCAGTGAGCTGAGATCGCACCATTGCACTCCAGCCTGGTGACAGAGCGAGACTCTGTCTCAAAAAAAAAAAAAAAAAAGATTCCCCAGGGACCACGCTCAACTTCTTTGTACCCATTCAGCCCAGGGATGTAAGGCATCTTGCATCTACCTAGTGGAAGAATATGGACATTTTTTAAATGTTTACAGTGAAATGACTATATGTAATTCTCCCTCTCCCACCACCAAATAAATTCATCATAGTGGGCAATGGTATCCCTGTCTTAATAATATGCTAGCATCATTTAAAGACAAATGTAGTCACAGTCATAATCATAGCTTCGTGATCTCACCTTAATTAGGTGTGTAGCTGGGTTTCTGAACACGGCCACATTCACAGGTCCTAAGCCTTCGGACTCAGCATGTCTTTTGGAGAACAAAACTACATCCATAACACTGTTATAATTATTCTCACTTTGCATATTATTTACACTTTACATAACAGAGATTAAATGACTTGCTCAGAGTCATACATCCATAAATTGTGGAAGAGAGACACAAATCTAACTATTTCAATTTGAGGTTACAAATTCTTTTTTTTTTTTTTTTTGAGACAGAGTTTCGCTCTTGTTATCCAGGCTGGAGTGCAATGGCGTGATCTTGGCTCACTGCAACCTCCGCCTCCTGGGTTCAAGCAATTCTCCTGCCTCAGCCTCCCGAGTAGCTGGGACTACAGGCGTCTGCTAACATGCCCAGCTAATTTTTGTGTTTTTAGTAGAGACAGGGTTTCACTTTGTTGACCAGGATGGTCTTAATCTCTTGACCTTGTGATCCACCCACCTCGGCCTCCCAAAGTGCTGGGATTACAGGCGTGAGCCACCACACCCAGCCGAGGTTACAAATTCTTAAGTGGTGACATAAAATACTTTAGCTTTGAATTTTTTTTAAAGAGTGTAACTTATCGATAGAGTCTTACGAAATGGTTGATGATTTCTCTTAGACCGTGGAACTAGCGCTACATTCTGTGTCTGGGTGTGATAAACCTGGACTGGTACTCATTCTTATCATTGTACTTTTGCTTGAGGCCCATTTGTGATCCTTCCCCTGCCCCAACACCATCCAAGGGGCCGAGTCCACTTCTCCATGTAGGGCCCTTAGGGGACAGCGCTCTGAAAATATCCGAGCACACTGATGTGCCCGTGCCTCGCCAGGGAAGAACAAGCTCCAGATTAAAGCCTGCAGGCCATGGGAGCACATCCTGAACTTGGCGTGGTGACGAAACGTGGCTGGGCTGTGCCACCGGCTTGGAGATCTGGTGGGTGTTAGTCTAAACCAGAAAATTTAAATCCATCAAAAAAAGGAATCAACATGACCTCCGTCAGACAATTTGAATCCTAGACAGGCTGGCTGAAAGAACCTACAATTCTACAATGCTGAACCCAAATGGAGATTATGAACTGGGGCGCCATGCTGAGAGCATTTCTCTCTCCTTTTACGGATTGTACTCTTAGGATTACAAAATACTGCACATCAAAACTGAACCCCAATATGTGACCAGTTAAGGACCTTTAAAATGCCTTGCCAATAATAAAAGCTTGCACACAATAGCTGAAGTTAGTAGGTAAATATTGCTAAAATGTTGCTGATTTAAGAAGATAACCCAACTCTTTATTATTTTATGTGAGTGTCATGTTCCCAAAAGATAAAAGAATTTAGAAAAAGGCCAAGAAAAGTGGGCCATAGACGTCGAGAACACAGTCACCACATTCTACGAAATGCATGCCCTTGAGGGGAGCTTGATGTGAAAATTGCGATTTGGAGATGGAGAAGGTGTGTCTGAATACGTTTTCATCTTGGGGCCTTTGGTTCTCCTAGGATGTGGTGGAAGAAAATGAGGGCACTGATAATATTTTAAGAGGCATAGAGCCCCCTCAAGAGATGAGCAGTGAAAATGCATGGTCATTAGCACAGTTTTTACCACGGCAGAGGCTCACACCTCCCTCCCTCCCTCCCAGCCTTTGTTTCAAGAATGTCTACTCATTTGTAAACTATATATTCTGTGCTCATGCCTGGAGCACAGAAGGCACACGGTAGACATTTGTGGCTTAGGTAACTGAATTAATGAAAACTTAGCCATTCATTATAGATTGGATCCAATTTACTTTTTTCTGATTTCTTAGTACCATAGAAGGGAGGATTGCTGTGGTGGAAAGCAATCATAATAGCTAAATATGTAAAGAGCATGGTTTTCTTGGATAGTTAAGACATGCCTGCTTTGTCAGCCTAGTTTAATGGAGAACTCCAGAGCCATGAGGCTCCCTCCCTGAGGAGCAGCAATGTGGGAGGAACTCAGCATTCAGAACTCCATTGACCCCTACCAGGAGAGGAGAAGCTCACTCGCGCTCTGCCATGTTTGAACACCTGTGTGGCAGGTGGCAGAACAAGAAGCTCACACACCATTTTCCAAATCTTGACCCCTAATTAAATTATATTTCCACAGGAGAAAATATTGGTCGTATTTCTTAGGGGCTTCAGGTCTGGAGAATAGGAAAGCTCATGTCCTTTGCTGCTAGCTAGGACCAGTTCTGATAGATGCCTTACCCTCTCGAGGTCCCTGCAGGATCAGGCTTGTGCCACCCCACAGGTCACAGCCTGAGATAACCCCATGGCCTGGCTCTTCTCCCCCTCACCATCCCGCTTCCCTCACTCATGACCAGTCTTCCTGGGTACACTTCCTTAGAAACGACTCCCAATCATCCTCACCTCACAGAGTCATTTCTGGGGAAGCTGACCTTACACACATGCTTACTCTGAGGGACACAAACCTGTACGAGGTGTGGTAACAACCCCCAACCCAGGTGAATGTGCCTTGAATTGCATCTGTGCTTCTCACAAGAGGGTGGGCATTCAATAGATGTAGACAGAGCCTGATTACACAGGTGTTGGGAATCTTGAGGACAAGCCTTCCGTTTTTATAAAAAACTGCCTGCCTCGTGCATGGCAGCAGGTAGACCCTTTGGCTTTGCTTCACTAAATTAAGCAAAAACGAGCATTATGAAATGTTTAGATTCCCTGGAGTCTCTGGCTTCAAGTAGCTTGATGATTCATTTCTAACAAGCTCATAAAACCAACATTCAGGCCCTAAGCTTTGTGGTGGTGGAGTGGGTTTTCCCTGTTTTATTTTTAATCTAAGAACACAAGCAATGCTAGCCGCACTGATAAAAACAAGCGAAGAGCTAACTTTCAAGATGACCACAGTCAGATGGCAGCCTGGAAGCCACCAGAGCCACTTAATCTTCCCAGACGATGGATCACTGCAGCACCCATGTCTCTCATGTCGGTTGCTGCCACAGTCCTCTGCACACGCTCACTAAAGACATTTGTAGTTCATGGGTCCGACACAGCAGCAGGACCATGGGTTTGGGCAGGGCCAAAGGCCCTCGCGGCAGAAGGGTTACCAAGAGAGTCATGCAGCCTCTGCTGTTGGGATTTGTGAAGACAGTGGGTTTTTGGAGTTCTTGGTGTTTTTTTCACAACCCTCCACTGCTCTGAGGTCACCCTCCTCTCCTTATTCTCGGCTCCTGCCTGTTGCCTTCTTTCAGCTCTTACACAGTCTCCCTTCTTCCAGTTCTGCCCCAGATATTTTCCCAAGCTGTATCCAAAAAAATCACCAGTTTACCCCTTGAAATTATTTCTCAAGAATTATTTTCCCCCAAGAAGTTACGAGTTGCTGTGTCCCACCTTGGTGAGCTGAGAGCCTGGAGATCAAGTCCTGGGCAAGCAGCCGGACCCCAGCTCCTGGGCAGCACCCTCACGGCTTCATTCCCAAGTCTTGTTTCAGACACCCTGAGATCAAGAACAAAGGTGCGTTCTTCTGTTCACGGCCTTTTACAAAATGCGCAGATAACAGAATTTAGATGATGCAAGCATTTTATTTGCAGTACAAAGTGTTTTTAGCTGAGGGTTTGCAGGGAAAACACATTATTTACGTTTTGACGGCATCATGCTTGTCAAAAGCAATTAAATGGGACACAGAGCCCTCAAAGAAATGTTCAAATGTAATCTGGACATGGTTTGGGCATCTGAATAAACACAAACTTGATCAAGCCCTCTTGTTTAAGAAATATAACCTAAAACATGCCACTTTTGACAAAAATTGAAGTTATTCATATGCTCTGATTTAATGTTGCTTCCACCCGCTAGCTTTATAAATGTCATTTGCCATGTAATTCCAAATGATTTTACAGACTAGAGCATGAGATTATTGTGTCAAAAGGAAACTTTAATGATCTTACATAAGTCAGAAAGACTTTATTTAAACTTACATAGGAAGGTGTATTTGTTGTTTGGCCCAAGAACGTCTTATTTGAATGGCAGCATGTAAAAGACTACATGACATTTCTATAATACTGGACTGCAGTTGATAACAGATGAAGGATTAATTTGTTATTTTTTTGTTAATATAGTCCCAAACCATGGAAAGATTGCTTAGATCCATTTATACCACCAAGCCAGCCAAGACAAAATTAACCCTCTAGCGGTCTAGCATAACCAACCACCCCATATTTAATGGCATAAAACAATAGACTTTACAGTATGCTTACAGATTCTGTGGATTGAGAATTTGGAAAAGACACAGTAGAGATGGCTTGTCTCTGCTCCGTGGTGTCTGGGGCCTCAGCTGGGAAGGCAGGAACAACTCAGGCTGCAGGATCTATTTTCAAGATGGTGTCTTCTCTCGCATGCCCAGCTACGCTGCGCCAAGCCTGGCTTACCAGGACTGTGGACCAAAGCACTTAAAAGTGTGTGGCCTCTCCACGTGGCTTGGGCTTCTCATAGCACGGCTGATAGGTTCCAAGTGGAAACATTCTAAGTGCAAGTATTTCAAGAGCAAGTGTCCCAAGAGACTGGGAGACATAGGAGCGGTGCAGCTTTCTCTGACCTAGCAGTGGAAGTTACATAGTCACTTCCTCATGCTTGTTGTAAGCCCATACAGACTGAAGGGGAGAAGCCAATGAGGGGAGAGTCACATGTGGCCATTAAAAAGAAAAGCCGCTATCATGGTTTTGGCAAAATGGAAAAAACATGAGCTTGGCTTTGAAGTCACGTTCGTCTGTTTCTAAACGGGTGACCTTAGGCACACTGCTTGACCTCCTCCTTCCTGCACAGATGTCGGTAGTAAGCAGGATGTCACTATGAATGGACAGGAATCTGTGTTGAAGTGCCTCTGTGCTTCATAAATGGCTGCTAATGCTGGTCCGGTCCAACTTCTTTTTTTTTTTTTAATGTATAATTTCATCAAAATACAATTAACGCAATAAAGTACATATATTTAAGCTGTATGATTTGATAAATTTCAATGTATGAATTATACCCCTGGAAGCTTCAGCACAAAGAAGGCAATGAAAATATCTAGCATCCCCAAAAGTGCCACCCTCCCTCTCCTCACGTCGTCCCTCCTCGCTCCTCCTTCCTCTCCTCATCCCTGGCAACCACCGATTCATCTGCCTCCCGTTGCAAGGCCCGGCTTGCATCTCCTGAAGTGTCGCGTGAGTGGAGTCACGCAGCAGCAATCCTTCTGTCTGACTTCCTCACTTAGCATACATTAGTCCAGATTCTCCATGTTGTGTGTACTGTTCATCCGTAATTCTTTCTAGCGTTGAACAATTCTGTTGTATTGATATATCAAGTCATTTTCATCCATTCATTGTTCTTTCCTCTTCCTTTTATGTTTATTTAGTCACTTTTCCCTCCTTTTCCAGGCAGGAGCATCCTCGATCTCCTTCCCATGGTGCTACCCAAGTCTGTCCTCACAGCACTAGGTCACTTCTCAAGCCTGGCCCTTCGCCTCGGGTCAGCTCGGCTAGCGAACCTCCCCTCTTGTGACACCTGAGGGAGGCATTGACAGACATCCTTTAAGCCCCCAGAAATCTCCTTTGCCTTTAAAGAAAGTGAAATGGAATTCCAAATAAGGGCCCTACAGGAGAGGATTTTTCTGCAGGATGTTTTTCTTTTCTTTCTGTTTCCCGTCCTCAGGGGCATCACAGCAGCAGAGGTGCATGCATTCTGGAAGGTAAAGGGTGCCTGTAGCCCCGGCTTCTCTTTCTGCCACACATGTTTCAGCAGGGGACCCACACCTACTCCAGCCCAAGAGTAGTTTCACTCATGGCTGGAGCCAAAGAATACACAGAAAGCTCCAAATGCTGGGGGTGGTGAGGGCAGTGTTGCATCCAGTTATGGAAGGAGAGAGGTGTCCTTCTTTCTCTTTTTAAAAAGTTTTTTGAGATGTAGTTTTGCTCTGTCACCCAGGCTAGAGTGAAGGCTCTTTGCCTTCTCAGCTCACTGCAACCTCCACCTCCCAGGTTCAAGAAATTGTCCTGCCTCAGCCTCCCGAGTAATTGAGATTATAGATGTGCGCTACCACACCTCTACATTTTTAATAGAGACGGGGTTTCGCCATGTTGGCCAGGCTGGTCTCGAACTCATGACCTCAGGTGATCAGGCTGCCTCGGCCTCCCAAAGTGCTAGGATTACAGACGTGAGCCACCGTGCCCGCCGCGTCCTTCTTTGTCTCTTGCAGTTGTTGCGATTCTCCAGCCCCCTGCTGAGGCTCCTCGCTGGTGTCCCTTCCGTGACCTTAATCTCCCCACCTCACCTCCACACCAGAGTCAGAGACCCTGCTAAAAGCATGTTGTGCCACGCACTTCCCACTCAGAACCTGCCAATGGCTTCCTGTTGCACTTAGAAGAAAATCGAAGGTCCCTGCAATGGCTAATCAAGCCATCCGATCAGCCTTAAGTCCTCAGACGAACCTCATCACCTCCCTTGCTGCCTTTAGAGCCCGCCAGGCGACATGTGTGGTCACCCAGGGCCGCAACTTGGAGGGGCCCCACACTTGGTTCAGTGTTCTGCTGTTGCCTTTCTGAAGGTTTAAATACTTTTTGAACATGGGACCCCGCATTTTCATTTTGCGCTGGGCCTTGCAAATCATACAGCGACTCCAGCCACATGGGCCTCCACTGATCCTCAGTCAGGCCAGGCACATCTCAGCTGCCGCAGGGGTCAGGCAGCGGCGGCCTCTTCCCTCTTCCAAGGAAGCTCATTCAGGGGATGTACACCTAGCTGCTTCTCTCATTCACTTGGGGCTCAGGTCTTCCCAGCAGCTGGAAGCCACAGATCATGCCTGTAATCCCAGAACTTTGAGAAGCCAAGGAAGGATCCCTTGAGCCCAGGAGTTCAAGACCAGTCTGGGCAACATACTGAGACCCCAATTCTAAAAAAAAAGAAAAAATTTTTTAAGTAGTGGAGTGTGGTGGCACAGTCTTGTCATCCCAGCTACATTAATTGAGACTGAATTGGGAGGATCACTTGAGTCCAGGAGGTTGTGTCTACAGTGAGCCATGACTGGGACACAGCACTCCAGCCTGGGCGACAGAGCAAGACCCTGCCTCAAAAACAAAACAGAAAACAAAAACAAAAGAACAGAAAACCCAATGTCTCGCCAAAAGAGGAAACTCCTCTGACCACGATGTCACCGTGTCCGTGCCCCTCAGTCCCCGGGGCCATCTCTTTTGTTAAGTCCCACCTGTCTGCCTGGCTTGATGTTCTATAGTTATTCATATGCAGTTCATTCTTCTTTTCCCAATGTAAGGTCCTTGAAGGCAGGGACACGCTCTGATTTGTTTATTTCTTTGTTCTGGGGCCGAACACAAGCACATACTTGTTCCTCAATACTTTTTTGTTGAGTTAATTTTTATCCCCAACCATTCCGTGAATGGTGACATCTCACCAGGAGCACATTTTAATCCTATGAATTTGGCTGTGAGAGAGGTTCAGAGGACACATTTAAACATACATTGTTTTATTTTAATTGTGGTCAACTGGCTTTTCTCAGACTATCATGAATTTACATTCGTCTTAATCTCTTTGCCTTTTTTTCCCCTCTTTCTCTTCCTCTGGTTTTCTATGGATCTAGTTCTGTGTTTTGAGCATTTCAAGGTGTGGAAAAGTTGAGAATTTTTTTTTAACTTCAAGGAGAGAAACAAGTCATGCATGGAGGCTCATGCCTGTTTCTCTCTTCAAAGAAGCAGAAAAGAGAAGGAAAGAAAAAAGGAAAAAGAGAGAAACAAGATAAGGCACAGAAAATACACCGATAACGCCCCAGATCGCTCTAAACTGACAGCTGCAGCTGGAGTGGGCAGCAGCTGCCTGGTGTCCTGACTGCAGGTCCCACGGCCCCAGTGTTAGTGCCAAAGGTGTCTCTGAGGTCATCTAGCTTAAACTCCAAACATTTTGTGTTCTTTCAGAGTGGAAAGGATGGGTCAGGTTAGAAAAGAAAGTAAAACAAAACAAAATGGAACAGAGAGGAGAGGAAAGAAAAGGAGAAAATGATGGTAGATGGGAGGGAAGCGGAAGACAAAGGGAGGAAACGAAGGGAAAAGAAACTGTGAATGGTATACCGGGGTGGTTCTGCCTCCGGGGTAGACAATTAATTTCTTGAGATTACAAAGCTGTTTCGTTGTACGTCAGGCTCCCAAATTTCAGTTTTCAGACTTTCTCTTTGATATTAAATGTCCTTTAATAGAAGAAATGATCATTGACATCTACATGTTCCATGGGGTCAGATACTTATTATCACTCTCCATGTTCATTTCAAGTGAATTTTTCCAGCATTGCTCATTTCACAGTCTTTCTGTCTGGGTCTGTGTGCTCTACATGTGGGCATCAGTGGCTCCACAGCCAAGAAGGCAGCAGACAGTAGAGGCCGGGTCCGTGGGCTGCACTGAGGCCCCCTAGCAAGCCAAGAGGCAGTCCAGGGGTCCCTGCATACATCTCCCTCCAGTCTCTCTTTTTGCACCTGGGTGAACAGAAATGGATTAATAATAATCTTTGGTTCTCGACACACTCTCCTCGTTGGTCCATGCACACCCCTCTATGGTTTCTATGGAAATTTGTTTGCTTTTTAATAATTGTATCAACTCCCATGGACTCACCAGGCAACCTGGAAACCAGAACGCCGACAACTCGGTGCTTCCATCGGCAAGGTGCCCCCATCCTGGCCGCTACCTCCCCAAACCCAGAACTGGAGGGAGTCCCTTTCCTGACTGTCGTGATGCTTTTTCCCTTTGCTTTTAAACACATGTGTTTTTTGAAATAGATGACATTCTCCCTGTGTTCTCAAAAGGCATGTTGTTTAGTTTGGATTTCTTTTAGCTGTGTGCAGAGGTATCATGTTGTAGGTAATCTTTTGGGACTTGCTCAGAAGGAGGAACTGATCTCTTACAGGACCAAATCCTTCTGCATCCCTTGGTGGAGAGAAAGCCCAGCGATCATTCCCTGAATCTGGCCTGGAGCTGACCCAGCGGCGTGAGGAGGGCCACCTTCCACGCCACCCTCTGCAGAGGAGAGCTGACAGCACTGGAACACACAGGCCTCTGCCGGGGTCTGCTTTTGCTCGGATACCCCACCTGTGCTCCGGGCAGAGCTTCCAGCCACCCACTTTGCAAGCCTGCTTGCTCCCCCACCTGTACAAACACAGGGCTTCCTGTCACCACGTGGCCCAGCAGCACAAGGCCGCGGATGGGGAGCTTCGAGTTTTTAATTTCCTAATGAGAACGATTGTAGACCTGGAAAACAGCTGTTATCCCAGGGGCCACGACACGGTGTAATTCAATTGCGTCTTTATGATTTCTGTCTTGTCCTTTGCAATTTCCCACAAACCTGAAACATGTTTGGCTACTCACTTTCCATCTCACCGTGATCACAAGACTTAGCACTCGGGAGACTCTCACACATGGAGTGGTTTTTACTCCCTAAGTCCCAAGGGGGAAGTAACAGGATGTGGACTTACTCATGCTGTCGTGGCACCATGTAAGGACTCTGAGGCTGCAAGCATAGATAACTCAGTTCTAAATAGGGCCCCTCCCATGTCGTCTGTCACCACTATTACCATTTTTTAAAACAAGAGGCTGATGTGTCATAGTAGAAAGAACATGGACTTCGAAGTCAGAAAAAAAATGAGTTCCAGTCCCACGTGTACATTTGCCAGCTGTGTGGCCTCGGACATTGCCTGGTCTTAGTTTCCTGATCTGTAAGATGGAGCTGGATACGGACTTCACAGGGCACGGTGAAGATGAACTGAGACAAGATGGGAAGGGTGTAGCTCACACAGCCTGTAGGCGGTCACGGGTAGCCTTAGCGCAGACTCCCAGCTCCTCACGCTGCCTCCGCAGCAATCCGAGGACTCCCACTCTCTCTCCATTCTGATCCATCGTACATCACGATCAGATGACTCATCCCAAAGTAGAGTCTTGTATATATCACATTTCCTTCCCTCCCCGACCAAACCACACCCCTAAACAGAAAGCCTCCGAGGTTTCCCAATGCCTTCAAGATGTGCAAATCCTTTAATTGGCATTGAAGCTCCACCGAAATTTAGAGTCCATGTACCCCCTCACAGTGGCTGTTATTACTCCTATATCTGAATCCACTGCGCTATGCAAACTCATTGCTCTCTGAGTATGGCAGATTCCTGCCAGTCTCTTCTCTACCCCCGCTCCCCACGTTCATGCTGCTCCCCTTGCATGGACTGCTTGCCTCTCCTTGGCATTGTATCCTTTCTTTGAAATATAGATAAAGGCCAGCCACAGTGGCTCACACCTGTAATCCCAGCACTTTGGGAGGCCGAGGAGAGCAGATAATCTGAGGTCAGGAGTTTGAGATCAGCCTGACCAACATGGAGAAACCCTGTCGCTACTAAAAATACAAAATTAGCCAGGTGTGGGGGTGCGTGCCTGTAATCCCAACTACTCGGGAGGCTGAGGCAGAAGAATCGCTTGAGCCCAGAAGGCAAAGGTTGCAGTGAGCCTAAATCAGGCCATTGTACTACAGCCTGGGCAACAAGAGTGAAATTCCATTTCAAAAAAAAGGAATGTGGATAACGTCCCATCTCCTCCTCTCCTATCCCATTGGCTATTGAATGTATCCCACCTTGCTTTGTCATTAGTCACCTGTGTATGCAGCCAGCAGCTCCTGCCTAGGCTCTGTAGAAGATGTTCAGAAACATGGTATTGACTGCACAAATTTCAAAGGCATTTCCATTTAGAAATGCCTTTGAAGCCAACTGGAATTCAACTCATAAGAATTTCCTCCCTTGAAATTTTGGAATATCTATAGCCAGACTGAAATTATCAAGCTTTGAGCTTGTGTATTGCTGTGTGTGTGTGTGTGTGTGTGTGTGTGTGTGTGTGTGTGTGTGTTAGGGAGCTGCATTTAGTGGTTTAGCTTCACTTTATTCAGCTCCAAGTGGGAAATGATTATCTTCACTTCTTCCTTCTGCCACCCTCAGCTGATAAGCTCTTCATCAGACCACACTGATTGCTCAGGCAACAAAAATCGGACTGGAATTTAGAAAAGATAATTGAAGCGAACATAAGCCTGACGTTTGTTGATCAGTTTCCTCTCTTCAACTTTTCTCCCAGACTCTCTGCATAGTTTAATCTTCTGTATTTTGTGTGACTTTCTGCTCAGGCAGCTTAGCCTGTAATTTCATCCAGAGCCTTCCAGTGCCTTCCCAGAGCCACTTGAAGTCACTGGGAAAACTCAGAGGATTTCTGTTGCTGTTTAGGGCTGTTGTTTAGCCTGTGATAAAATATGCCGAAGAAAGTCATCTTCCCAGAGGCCCCTGGCAGCTGGAGGGGTGCTCTGGCTATGTTGGCAGTAAAGGACTTTGAGGAAGGGGGCTCTGTGTAAACTCTAAACTTGACTGTTTAGATTCCAGGCATTCTTGATAAGTTATACCTAAACCTGTACTTGGACAAGGACCAAAAGATTATGCATCACTACCATACCCAAGATACGTGGGGATTCTGTCAAATTGAAGATTGGCTAGTGTCCATGTGCAATGATGTAGCCAAGAGAATATTGAATTGAAGCAATTAAACAGTAATATGTTGAATTCATGTTTTTGAAAAGGCTGTGAATTGGTGTACATTTTTCTGCCTACCGGTAAGAGTTGGAAGTTTGAAATCCAAAAATGAAGAAATTCGTCCAGCTTGGAGACTTCCAGTCCCTTGGCTGTGCAGAAGGTTGCTAATGCTCTCGGGACAAGGCCTTCACCAAGAGAATACATCCATGTAGAGTCCTCTCCATTTAGACTAAGGAAACATGCTCTGTCGTGTAGCCACGGCAGCCTTTGCAGCTGTCGAAAGCAGCAAGACTTGCATGTAATCAGAAGACACAGAACTAAGATCAATGTCCAGTTACAGATGGCAGATAGGACACACACATCAGGCTTAGTAAGCAGTCAATCCAGACAGAATCATCGTCAGAAAGCCCTAGGAAGGGTTCTTCAAACAGATCAAACTCATGCTATTCCTGGTGTGTCTGAACATACTGAGAGATCACACAACAGGGACACTGTTTAGGGTTGAAATAATGGTAAGCCAATGCGATGCTCAGCAAACGTAAAGAAAACAAAATGTTATTCAAGAAAGTAAAAGCGTCCGTCATACACTGTTTTATATACCACTGGCAGTGTCATAACTGTATCAATACTAAACATCTATTGATGTATCCAAAATTACAACAGAAGTATTTTTCGAAGATGGAGGAGTGGGAGCTGAGTGTGCATGTGCGTGGGAGAGGAGAGGCTGAGGTGAGGGTGGGAGAGAAGGAGAGGGTGAAATATTCATCTTCCAAATTGGAAACTCAATAGATAATGCCTACATGTGAAATATCAAATAGAATCATCTTAGTTAAACATATAGTAGTGCTTCTGGAAGAAAAGAAAATGAGTATGGGGAGGACTATTTGTATGTTTGTTTGTTTAAACAAGCAATATGGATGAAATTACAGGCTAAGCTGCTTTAGCAAAAAGACACCAAAATACAGAAGCTGAAATGAGATAGGATAAGTTTCTCTTGTTTGATACGGTCTCAAGTGAAGCAATCCGAGTCGGAAGGTCATCTTTATGATCTTCAAAAGGTAGCTTGCACGTGTGGGACTGAGGCAGCCATTCTAGTTTTTGTCTTCCCAGCCGGAAGGAAGGAGGACTGGGTGAGGAGGGCACATGGGCATAACTGATAGGAACATGCCCCAGAGGGCCACACATCTGTTGGTTGGGATGTAGGCACACGGGCCCCAGCTGCAAGGGAGGCTGGGAAGCACAGAGTCTAGCTGTTAGCCGTGTGCTCAGCTGAGACACCAGAGCCCTGATGTTAAAGAAGGTGAGGAATGATGCCAGTGCTCAACCAGCAGTCTCTGTTCCATCAGCTTTGCAGAAATATTTGATTCTTTCAGTTAGGGTCATGTACAACTTCAATACAAATGAAAGCTAAATATAAGGCATGGTTCTTAAAGGTCATCTTTTGAACAACTGAGGAAGTAATCAAAACCTAGATATCAGGGTCCTGAAGCAGAATGCAAGCATCCCCAGAAGAGGTGGTGCAGATGGACCGGAGTCCAGAGGGTCCACTCCTGCTTGGTGCCGTGCCTCGGGTACCTCCAGAGCAGGATGCTCCCAGCAACTTTTCCATGATGGTCACACTGCACATGCTGCCAAGATGGGCGGGCATCCCTGCAAGCCTATATTTTGGAGTAAATGGTTCCAAATGAAGGCATAAAGCAGACCCGGAGATGGGGGTTAGTGCCTAGGAGATTTGCTGGGGAGTACTGTTGGGATCAACACCTGTGAGCCATGGGAAAGAAGCAGGATTGGGCACGGAAGAAGGTGGGGGTTCTGGAGCTGCGATGGTCTTCAGAGGTGTTGGGGCAAGGGGACCCAGTATTGGTCAGTCTTTGATGTGACTGCTCCAGGAGCTCACGACCTGGGGGTATAATCCGAGGTGAAGGTGCTGTCTTCAGCCTGGGCAATTCTGGAGAGGCCTGACGAGTGAGGCCTGCCCCAGCAGAACTCCTGGCAGCTTGGGAACACATTTTTCATTCCTGAGATGTTGCATCACAGAATCTACCGTGTGTGGATCCGAGGAGCTGCCTCAGGGTCTCTGGGAAATCAGTCATTTGAATTTGGATTCTAGTGCGGTGGCTTTAACGTTTCTTTTTAGGAGAAATCTGATAATGGTGCTGTCATTAGGTTGATAGAGGCGCTGGGAGCTGCCAAGGGACCTGCAGGGAAGCTGCAGGAGAGCAGCAGCATGCTGTGGAACCGGCTAGGTTTTTATGCAGGGTGGCTTAGGACAGCTTTTGAAGATTAAAGGGAGAAGGACCTAAAATATAAGCAAACTAGGTGATAACTATCCATCCTCCCCGGTAAACGTTCATGGGTAGTTATCACCTAGTGTTCCCTGTGTGAGGGAACACTGGATGACATATGATAATGACAGCAAGACAAACCTAACCTGATTAGTCTAGATATTCACTTGTCATTTACATGGTGTCTGCTACTGGACTTGGCTTTGGGCAGGCTAGGGGTCTAGAATAGTCTTTCATGCACCTGATGATCTGTGGCATGCTGTGGACAATCCCTGGGCTTAACTCTTATGTTAAAGAGTTAATCTAGAAGATTCTAATGGCAGAACATACAGACAAGTAAATTCAAAATCTAATCTTGCTTTGATTTATGTGGTTGGAAGTAGGGAGGTTTGGGAAATGCAATCAGACAAAAATTATCCCATCTCAATATTAAATGCATGAGAATTAAAAGGAGAGAATAGAAACCATGATCGATATGACGGCAATCTGACAACGTTGGAGTTAGACATGATATTCCAGTGTTCCCGCACACAATCCACTCATGCCAGACTTTGTTCTTCCGATCCCCAAGGGCTTGTCCACCAAGTTACACCTTGGCTCTTAAAACCTAGGTTGCCCTTCTCTATTCCCAACCTCTCACCACCCTTCAGCTATCCCACCCTCATATATAAAGTGCCTTCCCCAATCCTGTCGGCCAGTGTCGATCCCTTGAAGTAAACTTTCTTACCTTTGCCACTTATGTATGTCACAGTTTTTCTTCCTGAGATTTTAAGTCCCATGAACGTTTACCGGGGAGGATCTTGTAGTCCTGTGGGAACATGGACAGTCCTCATCTGTTCGTGGTTAGACGTGATTAACGAACAATCCAATACCGGGAAAACAAATGTATAAATTGTGTAAATAGGATAACACTGAAGTATTATTTGCTTCATTATGGACTTCTTCCCTTAATCCACATTTGTTTCTGGGCAAATGCCCAGAATGAGCCAAGGCGAAGGTTTTAACTAGTCCCTATTTAAAGGAAGCTACGTTCAGACTGCAAAGGCATCCTGCTGAAGGGGTTATGGTGCTCAGAAAGGTAGATGTCTCTGGGTCTTGCCCTGACCCCAAGCACAAGCTCTTTCCCCTCCTGGGGTCCCTGCCAGGTCTCTGCTCAGACACGGTCTGCCTGGCAGCTGTTGGGCTGGGAGCTGGAGGGCAGGCAGGCAATGGGTAGAAATCAGGGGACCTTTTCTCTTCAAAAAGTGCTATTTGGAGGTAGAAACTAGCTTGTGCACCTTTCCTAAGGATTCGGGATGAGGATGTTGGGATTTGGGAAGATAGAAAGATCTAAGTCAAAAGCCATCTGAATAAGATAGAAATATCTTTCTTCTGAAAGGAGGCTAAACATAGAGACATACCCCCCAAAACATGAGAAAATGGAAGTTTTTATACTTGGTGAAAACAAGAAATGAAAGATGATGGAAAGATGAATGCAAATGATCGTCCAGCTTGCCCTTTTGAAGATGCATGTCTAAAAATAAGATCACATGGAGTAGAAATTACATGTCTGGTGCTAACAACAACCCTTTAAGGACCAGGAGATGTGGAGAAAAATGTGTTCAGAAAGAGACTTTCCTCTGGAAACCACTGCTCACTGCCCTGCTGCCAAGGTCACAGAGAGCTGGAGTTGTGCTGCAAAGCTGTTTACATACAAGGACACGCAGGAACGAAAGGTCATGGGAGGTACTTGAGCCTGGAGTCTCCAAAGTCAAAAGACAATAAACACACCAACTTTCAGGGCTTTTAACAAGCACAATCGGGCCAAACAAATTCTCACTTTGGATATAGATCCGCAACATCATGTAGCAGATGGAAACAGGACTGGGGCAAGAGCTGGTTCAAACAGAAGTACTAAGTTTATCACAACCAATGTAGGCGATGGAGGGTTAAAGCCGAAAACATACTTCAAACATGTCTGAACTGGTGTTAAAACTAAGCTAGCATTGAAGAGAGGGATAAAATTCAGAAGCAAGTTTCCAAAGAGACTCATAAGAACCCAGTGGGAGGAAAATCTTTTTCAGAAAATTCATAAAAGTTAATGAGTCGCCATTCTGATGTAATGGAGAGAACTTCAGTAATATGACAAATAATGGAGTCAGTGTTAAATACATAGACTCTCAACTATGACCTGACCGGGTATTTCCTCAGCAAATATTTGGGTGTATTTAATTGAAATGCAATTGTGGCAAAAGTCAACTCCCACAAAAAAAAGTGTTAAAATATTCTTCCTGGAAGTTGTCTCCCAAAGTGACTCACATCAAGTAGTCTGAATAAATATGATGAGACTTGGCACCCCTCTGAGGCATCATTTGCTAAGAAGAAAATGCTTTCAAATCTCCTAGAATTCTTGGAAAACTTACAGAACCCTTGGCCTCATGCAAGCCCATTGTCCCTGTCCAACACACACCATCAGGCACAAAAGTTCTTCCTAAGTCACAAACACAAATCTGACTGGCTTCCTTCTTACAAAGCAACCGCAGACACTTGTCTTTGAAATTCATCTTCAAGGAAGACAGAAAAGTCTAGTTTTTCATCAGTGAAAAACCTCAAATTGAGTGAGAATGACTGCCTAGGCCCTGTTGAATGCAGATGAGAACCACTTTGAGATGATTATTAATTTTATGGAAGTGATATACACCAGAATGAGCTTCTAGCCTACTTTATAAGCAATCAGTTAATCAACAAGTCTAAGTGGAGCGTACACACTTTGCGTTATCTGCAGTGCTGCCTGAGGTTACGGGAGAACAAAATGTCACTGTGTATTGCTTGAACGTTCAAGTAATTTTAACCATTGAGTTGAAATGATCAGGTAGAGGGCAGGAAATGCAGAATGACTTGAACAACTACTTCATGAAAGGAAAACATCCGGTGTGCGTTTGTAATTCAGCATCTTTAAATGTCTCTTTGGGTGGTGTTTCTTGACAAATAAGGCAAAGCATGGTATCTTTCAGTAAATCTTTAAACTTAACAAAAGTTTCTGAAAAATAGATGTACAATCAAAGAAAGACACTTGGAAATAAATTTTATCTACAGTTTCTGCACATTTGTTTTATGTATTTTCTCCTGAAATCATTATGCATTAACATTTTTTGAAAATTCTCTCTATTAGCTTTTGTCAAGCCCGGATTCTGGTTTATCCCACTTTGAAACAACTTTCTGTACCCAAACTCAACTGGACCCCGGAGCCAGCCTATTTCACATATCACATTGAAAGATTCCTTGCATGAGTGTCATTTCTGTTAGACTAGAAGAGCTTGCAATTTACAATTTATGAGTTATTTTAAAGAAACAATTAAATTTTGAAATTTAACTCTCTTGTTTTTGTTAGGACTATATCGCATAACTGTACCTTGCAAAAATAACATTTGCTAGTGTTTCTTCATGCATAAAACTATAAAAAAACATACTAATGTCTAATACTCCCACTACCTAGATAACTTTGATAACATACTTTTAAAAATCTACTCCCTTGTATGACAAAAAATTTAAGAGGTACAGAAAGTTATAGAATGAAAATTAATATTCTACTTCCTCATACTCAACTGGCCATTGTCACTCGGATTATTAGCAGTTTTTTAGAGCTCTTCAGGAAACAGTTTCCTTATATACCACAATATGTATTACATGCATGCACGCACATATATACATACAGATTTTCAATTTTTTAATAGAGAAGATCATACAATCAATACCTATAGAGCCTCATTTGGCTCATTTTCACGTAAGATGCCTTAAAGAACTCCCCATGTTAGCACAAATAAACCAATTTCATTGTTTTTAACAGCTGTATACAAGGATACACAGAAACAAGACATCCAATTCTGTCAGATGCTAAATATATCCAATATAGTCTAAGTATATCTCAACAGCTCCTTGTAAATAGGCATGTAAAATCCTTTTACAGCTTGACCTTTTTTAAGTAAGTTTATTAGTCAGCTAAATTCCTAAAAGTGGAATTTGGCATCTGTTTTTTATTTTTTAGAGAAGGGGTCTTGCTAAGTTGCCCAGGCTGCCTTGAACTTCTGGGCTCAAGTGACCCTCCACCCTCAGCCTTCCAAGTAGCTTGGACTACAGGTGTGATCTAAAAGTGGAATTAAAAAAATAATAATAAGTTTACTAATTTATTCTAACCTTTTCTATTGCCTACAATTTAGAGTGTGAAGGAGCTTCCAAATTTTTTTCAGGTTAAGAAGGAAAAGAAACCTGGAAAACATCAGTGACACCCCTCGTGCTGGCCCGGCTGCTTTGATTAATTTCACATTCCAGTGTGGAGGTGTTCATCTTGCAGGTACACTTAAGTATGAGGTCCACAGCAATGTTCTTCTCACTTCAGAATAATGCAAAATGAGCTATCCAGCAGGTAGCACCTCCCATGCAGTGAGCCACGGAGAGAATTCATTAAGAAACGCGGCCGTTTAAAAATGATTGACACCTGATCAAGTCTTTGTGATTAAGTCACACCATCAAGAGTGTTCTCAGTCACGCTGAACATGCGAGTGCCCGTTGAAGTCAGTACCCACTTCCAGTCTCTCTAAAGGAAGGTTTATGTGAAGACCTGGACCTCAACTGTCATCACGGAAGTAGATTTCCTGGGAGAGAATAACTCACACCTGTATAGCATCTACGTGGTCCCTCAGTCATGTATAATTTTACAAGACCTACAAATTGCAGAATAGAAGCCAATTTTTAGAATCTTGCTTTCATTAAAAACAGAATGTTCATCCTATTGGGGAAAACTCAATTCCTTTGCCAGGATTGGCAGCCAGACCAAACCTTCCGTATATCAGCACGGCATGACAGATTCAAATTATGCCTTAAGTCACTAGGGTTGAGGAGAGATTGAAGGGGACTGTTTCCTTAAAAAGAACAAAATCGCTGATGTAAGTCTGGATAGAAATTTAATTTTAGGGAAAAGAGAAACTCCAGGCAAAGGTAGATTTGCCCCATTAATCAGGCAAGACAGTTTTCCACAAAGCCAGATCCTTTGGCAACATTCCTAAGAGAAGCAGGCCACAGAGCCCACTTTACCTTTGCCATCTCCCTGCCCCCCATGCTCTGTAGCCACACGGGGTCCAAGGAGGAAAGTCGCCACACCCACTGAGGCTGCCCCGGGCTTTTTGTGAACACAACTGCACTCCCATAGGTAACTGCTTTTAGAATTTTTTTCTCTGGGAGTTTGAGAAAACTAACACTCCTCAAGATCCTTGAATTTAATCACAGAATAGGAAATATTGTTCCATAGGTGTACTGTATTAGTAAATTAATAGTCAGACCTTGGGTGCATTAAAAAAAGTAGGCAAAAAACACAGCCAATAATATATTTCTGCTCCTGAAAATTTTCCGCTGAAAATTAGATACTGACCTTGAATAACTAATGGGAATTTTAAGAAAACAAATGGAAAATTGCAGAAATAAATGGAGATATGTATGAAGCAACATGGATTGAACTGCTTTGATTATATGTGCTTTCCCGTTTCGTTCATTCATCCTTTTAACAACTATTTTTGAGCATCGATGCACCAGACTCTTCCAGAGAGAGGAATACAAAGGTTTTGCACATAAATGGTTCAGATGATGGTGTGAGCTTGAAGCGGCTTTATTGCGGCAACTGGAGTCCACCGGTGGGCTAAGAGGACAGAGCACATACCTGGCAAATGCTAAGACAAACAATCCAAGTTCAGTTTTTTAAATGTACTGTAAAATAAGTATTTATAGAATGTGAAAAAAATGACTTCTTTGTTATAAGAATACATTTTTCCCCAAATCTGAGAAACATTTGTAAAATGAATTATATATTTTCATATATATAATATATTATATTTCATATAATATAATGAGTGCATATGCCTCATTAAATATCAAAAATTATTTTTTTAATGCAAATCATGTTCTCTGACCACCAGGCAGAGAGAGGGAGAAAATATCGAAAAACCAAAAATAAATAAAAGGAACCAAGGCCCATATAACTCTGAACCTCTGGATCAAGCCATACCTGAAGTCAGTACAATTTTGGACTCCTTGGTTATTTCAGCCAGAAACTACTTATCCCTCCTTTTTTAAAACCAAGTTTTAATACTTGCAATAAAAACATTCTGATATCAGCATCTGAAAATACGCAGCCTAATTATAAATCAAGTGAGAGAAAAGAACATATTTTCAGACCAAAGGTAGCTCTCATGCAACCTTTCTCAGGCATACTTAAGGATGAGGAATAGCAGGATCTGAAACATAGTGAGTTGAACATGGTGAGGAGAATGACGAAGGGAAGTTCCTGAATGCAGCTATGCAGCAAATCCAGGAAACGATCAATCTCAGAGAGCTAGGTGTCCAGGAAGGAAATACCTTGTAAAAGGAGATTCCATGCATTTGGTAGTATTCTTTGCAAAACAGAAAAAACTTAAAGATGCAGTAGAGCCAACAGTTCCAGAAAATCAAGCAATTAGAAGCTCCAGGAGGAACAAGGAAAGGAAATAGAAACGAGCACATTTCTTGGATCTGCCGTGAGTGCTGTTTACATGGTCATAGTCACATAAATACTTTATTGAGTTTTGGGTCTCTGGAATCAAAGCATTAACACAGCACAGATGAATTTGCCATTTCGGAGCAGAAGTAACGTCAGCCTTGACAAAGATGAAGTTGTCAGGTACAACGCAAAGCACAACGTGGGAAGTCAAAAGGGAAAATGTGCCCGAGTGTCCTTTTGTTAGTAATTGATAGAAAAAGAAATAAAGGGAAGCAACTGATGAAGGTAAAGCAGCGAAGAGTATGTGGAAGACAGGAGAGGAGCGAGCTAAATCCTTACTTATCATGGCAGGAAGTCAAGAGATATCTTCTTAAAGGGATAAACACAAAAACAGGGGTTTATACATATCATTTAGAGGTATTGGGTAAAGTCGAAGATGTGAATCGCATAAACTAAAATCAGGAAACATTACAAGAGTAACATGGATGCCTCTGGGGAACTGAGATGGGGACGGAGATGGGGCTAGCAACTGTGCTTCATTTTAAATTCTTATGATCTAATTAAGTATTTAAGCCAGATGTTTACTACTTTGATGAAAAGGAAGTTTCAATGCTTAAAGAAATCATACTAAATCTCACTCATCAGCAAAGGAATTCAATCAACTCACTTCCAATTAGTTAATTTTACAAAAATATGAAAAATTTGATGATACCCACGGTAGGCCAGGATGTGGCCGGCAGGTGGGAGAGAAATTAAAAATATTTTGACACTAGTGTAACATACACACTCACTACTCAGAACGGACGCCAGCCGTGAAATGCCAGTAGCCCGTGCTAGCACCTACCAGCTGAACATCAGTCTAGGGAATAGCATCCTCGTTTGATGGGGGAATGTCACTGGGTACAGTTTCCCAGGAGGACACTAGTCATTTTTAAAAAATAAAGTTACTTAAAAATATTTACTGAATTGAATATCCATCTAAGTAAAACATTGAAAAGGACATCATTGTAATAGCTTTATCAACATATAATTCACATATGATATAATTAACTTGTATAATGTGTAAAATTCAATGGATTTTCATATATTCCCAGAGATGGGCACCCATCACCACAGTCAATTTTAGAACAGTTTTATCATTCCATAAAGAAACCTCAGAACCTCTAGTTATCCTCCCTCCCAGCCGCCCTCCTCCTCATACCTGGGCCAGGCAGCCACTAATCTACTTTCTGTCTCTATAGATTTGCCAGTTAGTCTGTACATTTCATATACAGTTACATAACATGTGGTCTTTTGTGATCGTCTTCATTCCCTTAGCATACTATTTTTTTTTTTTTTGAGATGGAGTTTCGCTCTTGTTACCCAGGCTGGAGTGCAATGGCACGATCTCGGCTCACCGCAACCTCCGCCTCCTGGGTTCAGGCAATTCTCCTGCCTCAGCCTCCTGAGTAGCTGGGACTGCAGGCACGCGCCACCATGCCCAGCTGATTTTTTGTATTTTTAGTAGAGACGGGGTTTCACCATGTTGTCCAGGATGGTCTCGATCTCTTGACCTCGTGATCCACCCGCCTCGGCCTCCCAAAGTGCTGGGATTACAGGGGTGAGCCACCGCGCCCGGCACATATGATTTTTAAGTTTCCTTTATGTTATACCACATATCAGTATTTATCTTGTTGCCGAATAATATTCTATTGTGTACACATGCCACTATTGCTTATCCAATCATCAGTGATGAACACTTGGGTTATCTCTACACTTTAATCTTAACAATAGTGCTATGAACATTCCTGTAAAGGTTTTTGTGAAAACATGCACTTTCACTTCTCTTACGTATATAATAACAAAGAATGAATTTGCAGTGTTAAATGATAACACCATATTTAAACTTTTGAGGAACGGCCAAGCTGTTTTTCAAAGTGGTTACACCATTTTACATTCCCAGCGGCAGTGTATGAGGCTTCCGATTTCTCCACATCCTCACCAACACATGTTATGACTTGACTTTTGATTTTAGACATCTTTGTGGATAAAAAGTGGTGTCTTCCTGTGGTTCAATTTGCATTTCCCCGATGGCTAGTGATGTTGAAAAGCCTTTCACGTGTTTGGCCATTTGTACATCTTCTCTGGAAAAAATACCTATTCAGATACTGCGCCCATTTCAAGGTTTTTATACCTTAAAAACATGTATAAACAAGTGACCACTCATTAATCTTAGGGAAATCTAACCTTCATCATAGCTAATCTTAATTTGGGTCTTTCGTTTTAAGAGTTTGTTGTTTAGTTTTATTCATTGTGGTGTAATTTTGAGTGGTGCTCTACCCTTGCAGGTTTAGAGAGTTTTTTTTTCCTAAATTTGAATTAAGTTTTGTGCTTCCTGGGAGGTGCGTGTATCTGGTCCTCTGCACACATGTGCTCCGCTCTGGCCTCATGCAGGAGGAGATGTTGAACAGGAGCTGGGCGGGGCCTCTTACCGCACACCTGGGAGCACTGTGCCAGTGCCTGCGCCTGGCGATGGAGCACACTGATGCTCCACACTCCTGCAAATGTGCCAGGGTGGGCTGTGACTGCCTGAATGGGCCACAAACTAGCAAGAGCCTGGATGAAGAGGGGCATACCCGCTTCTGTCTCTGGAATTGAGAGCCTGGGCCTTGACCCAGGTCGGGGGAACTGGTCAGGGGTGTGCCTTTTGATTGGAGGTACACTGGCCTCTGCAATCTGTTCATCTGTTTTTATGTGTTACGGCTTAGTCCCCTCCACAACTTCTTCTTTTTTCTATTTTCTTTTTGTGAGGTAAGGTCTCTCTCTGTTGTCCAGGCTGGCGCATAGTGGCGCGATCACAGCTCACTGCAATCTCAAACTCCTGGGCACAAGCCATCACCCACTTCAGTCTCCCAAGTAGGTAGGGCTACAGGCTAGCCATTACACCTGGCTGATTTCTTTCTTTGTATTTCTTGTAGACACAGGGTCATGCTATGTTGCCCAGGCTGGTCTCAGACTCCTGGTCTCAAGTGCTCCTCCCCAAGTGTTGGGATTACGGGTGTGAGCCACTCCGTCCAGTCTCAGCTTCTTGTTTTTTCGATTTTGCCCACTGTGAGGATTTTTTTTTCACATTGCTGAAGCCCAGGAACTCATCTAGGAAAAAATGATCCCCCTTTCTTCACACCTTTTCAATCTCTCTCTCTCCATCCTCCTCATTTGAAAACACAGCAATCCTCCATCAAGGCTGGCAAAGACAGAATCTCCCCAGAGGACTGAGTCGGAGGCAAAGCAGAATGCTGCTTCAGTCCGGGCTAGAAAGGAGGCTGGGACTATCCCACACGAACGAACTTTGTCTGTATGACGTTGCCATAGCGTATGGTTCTCCTAACACAGCTTTTCATAAGCAGCAGAAGTGTCTTCTTGCCTCTTCTCCCTCTGGAGTCCAGGGACTTGTCCAGAGCTGTTTCTCCAATACCTGGCAGAGTCCATGGCAGACACATGGGCACTCAAACATTGGCTGCATAAATATGTCATGTTTCAAATGAAAGTGCTTCCTGTAGTTGTAATGGTCATCCAATCAGATGATGCTACTGCAAATGATAACCATTTGAAAGACCCAGAAATATAACACAGTTTTCAAAAAGACGTTTCTTAAAAAAACAAAGTCTGAGTGGGATATCATCCGAATGTTCTAGTGCTGTTAGAGTCATGTCCTTAAAAAAGAAATGAGAGCAACGGTGCAAATGAAATATGATTAGAAACACACTGAATTCAAGATGCAGGAGTTCCTAGGATGTCATGTACAGATTCCCAATTTCAGCATATGTTGTTTAAATAAGTGACTGAGGATCAGATCTTTTACGACTAAACATTTATAACACTGTATATGTTACATCTTATCTTTTCATGGCTCCCTCTTCATACTAGTTTGTTTTTATTGGACCACCAGCAGCAAATTCTTGCAATTTTATAACCTTATGACATTGTTGTCATTGCTTTTAGCACAGGCACTGTTACATCTGTTAGTAAAAAATCGAAAAGTATTCTCTCATGAGTCACTAAAACACAATTGCCAAAACCAATTAAACTCGTGCCAAATATGACAAGTCACCAGAAGACTTTTAGCAATTTACAATGTTTTTTGCTGGGAAAAGGAAATAAAGAAAAGAGAGAGGTACATTTGCATAACACTTTTTTTTTCTTTTTTTTTAGTGAGCTTCAAAAGTTATAATCACTGAAATTTAGTAATGCTGACTCCGCCACTATTTCTTCTGGTGTTTTTCACACTATAGTCCAGAGCTGATCGTTCAAGTTCTTGGTGGTTGGTCTCCCCCATCTCCACGCTGCAAAACATTCCTGTTCGATCTGAGCTGGAGGAACTCACCAAAAATGAATGAACAAAGTATAGAAGAAGCAATGGCTGGATTTAAAGTTGAATAATCAAAGGATGGCCAGATATTTAACAGGCAATAAGGAAACCAGCAGTGAAATTCTGCATATAAACCAGCCTTGGGAGAGGAAATTTAGCTCAAATAAAGGCAATGGACAGAGTGAAAGACTGCCAACAGGGAGGTATTTTGCTATCCTCCTCAACAAGTTTGAGATGAGTAACACATTGGCAGGGCGTAGATATAGGGCATCTCACTACATGTAAGTTTCAAGAGAAAAGAGTGTAAATTTATTACAATGTGGAAAGTACAAGATTAGCTAGACTACTCAATGAACATTATGTCTTACCACCTAGCTCTTTGCAGGCTCATCCAGCAGAGAATTGAAGCCTCCACAAAACTGAGGCCCTAATATTATTTTTTTCTAATATATCCTAAAAGTAGAGGAAAAGATGTTCTTAGTTAGACAATCAGTTGCACTATCCACATTTCAAGTCCCACCTACATAAGTGTGGCTAGTGGCTACCTTGCTGGACAAAACAGATACAGAACATTTTCATCACTGCAGAAATTTCTATTGAATAGTACCAATCAAACAGATTTGGGGCCACAGTGACTCATGCCTGTGACCCCAGCGCTTTGGGAGGCTGAGGCAGGAGGATCATTTGATCCGAAGAGAGGGAGGCTGCAGTGAGCTCTGATTGTACAACGGCACTCTGGCCTGGGTGATAGTGTGAGACCCAACCCCACAGATAAGAGGATTTGGGTTGCTAAAAAGAGAATAGAGAAAAAAAAAAATTCTTGGCTATTTCAACTTGTAAAAGGTGAGCAGAATGAGAGAAGCCTGAAGATTTAGGAGCACACAGAAAGGAAGGGAGAACCAGGAGCATCAGAAGTCAAGGGAGAAAAGAGTTTCAAAAGACAGCGAGGAAACAAGAATGCCCCAGACACAAGCGAGGCAGTCATTGAAGAGTACCATTGAACTTGGTAATAAGATCATCCATGGCCCCCCGAAGACTCCAGATCACAGTGAGTTCAAAAATGAATGGAAGGGCACGAACTGGAGCTGATGAGGATACACAATCTTCTAAGAAATTTAACTTTGTAAATACGTGTGAGAGTAGCACTCCGCCTGCCACATCCTCTGTGTGTCATCCTTGAATCGAAGTGTCCCTGACAAGGTAGCTTCTGCATGTCAGTGCTTGATGTGGACCTGGAGATCTTATGAGAGTATCATGGAGCAAGATTGCCATACATAACCCCATAGCCCCACCTTGGTCCTCTGTGGTAGCTTAAGCACTGGGCGGGTCAAACTCACTAAGTGTTCTTATGTGGGTCTTATAAACTAAAAAACCTTTTTTTTTTTCCATTTTTGGTAGCCATAAAATGAAAATAATTCAGCTAACTTTTTACTTAATGGAAGGGGTACCTCACCGGTGGGAAGACAAAAGGTTACCGTGTTTTGCTTATTTTCCCCTTGTATTAAAGAAATAAGCCTGGGGTTTTGTTTAATATTACAAAAGGAATACATTCTCATACAAAAGGACTTAGGAAACTCATATGAGCCAAATGAAGAAATTAAAATTATCCACTATATCTGTTTGTGTGCTTCAGGTCCAGGAGAAAGAAACCCTGGCTTAAGAAACACAGACTACTAGTAACAAGGGGCCCCGGGCCAGGCCAGTGGGTTTCAGGGCTAATTTTTTCAGCTTTTCCTTGATGTCATTAAAAATCCAGATTTATTTCATCTCTCTGATCTGCCGTCTTCAGTGTGATTTTATCATCAGCCTGTGGTAGAATGGTGACAACAGTAGTTCAAGGTGTTACAGCAAGACATAGCCACATTGAAAGGAAAAAAAAAGAGACTTCTTCATCTCTTTTACAAGTGACATTTTCTTGTAAGGGCTTTCTAATGGACTTCTCCTTCTCAAATTCTATTGGCCAGAACAGGGTGACACACCCACTCCTTAACCAACACTTATAAGAGGGTGGGATTCCTTTCTGGACCAATCAGAAAGAGCCATGAAGGCAGTCAGCTGCTCCTGAGACACACATGGCTTGGGGAGATTTTGAGCCCAAAGCAGCAAGTTACTGTAAAAGAAAGTAGGGGGATGGACATAGGGGAGGCAATCACCATTATCCATAGCTAACAGTCTGCAGGACTAACCTTGGTTAACATCTGAATAAACACCCCTTCTTTTCCTCGGAGTGTGTGCTTGTGTGCATGTAATAATACCGTATTTGCTCTTGTAGTGTGGGGTTTTCCTCCTCAGCAATACATTGGGTCAGGCAGGATAAAACTGTAAATAAATTAAACAATAAAAATAGAAATAAATACATTGTGGAATCCTGCCATGCCATAAACAATCTTCTATAATATCATTTTAACGACTACAGAGATTCCATTTTTATAAATATGGCATAATTTATTTACCAAAAAGGAATTAAAAATAAATATTTCCAAGTCTGATATGAAATTTTTTATTTTAATTCTATGCACTCAAAATATAAAGTTAAGGTCTTGCTTTTTTTTTTTTTTTTTAAAGACGGGGTTTCACCATGTTGGTCAGGCTGGTCTTGAACTCCCCACCTCAGGTGATCTGCCCGCCTTGGCCTCCAAAGTGCTTGGATTACAGGCGTGAGCCACCATGCCCAGCCTAGGTCTTGCTTTTTTTTGACGGTAAGTAATAAATAAGGAAGGAACCTTGTATTGACATTTATTTTAATAACTTACGTTTCAAATTAAAACATGAAGCTGATGCTGGGGGACCGTAGACCAAACTTTAAGTAGCAAGAATCCAGGCAGGTGTGGCCGCTCATGACTGTAATCTCAGCACTTTGGGAGGTTGAGGCCGGAGAACTGCTTGAGGCCAGGAGTTCAAGACCAGCCTGGGAAGCATACAGTGAGACCCCATCTCTACAAAAAAAAATGGAAAGCTGAGAATGGTGGCATGAACCTGTAGTTTCGGCTACTTGGGAGGCTGAGGTTGGAGGATTGCTTGAGGCCAGGAGTTCAAGACCATCCTCGGAAACAAAGTGAGACTTCATCTCTACAAAAAAATAAGTTAGCCAGGCATGGTGGCCTGCATGTGTAGTTCCAGCCACTTGGGAGGGTGAGGAGAAAGGATTGCCTGAGGCTAAGAGTTCGAGGCTACTGCCATGATCATGCTACTGCATTCTGGCCTGTGTGACAGAGAAACCCCGTCTCAAAAGTAAATCAATAAATATAAATGAATAGCAAGGACCTGGAGCAGTGCTGTTGGGGGAACGTTCAATAAGGTAGCACATGTGGCTACTGAGCACTTGAAATGTGGCTGTGGAAACTGACGATCTGGCTATTTTCCTTTTCATTTTAATTAATTCAAATTCAAATAGTTACAATATGGCTAGTGAGTAACATATTGCGCAGCACAAAATCAGAGTGTTTCATAATCAAAAGTATTCTCCCTCTTGCAAATCACAATCACAGTAAGATATCCACCTCACGCCTGTTGGATTATCAGAAAGGCAAAAGATAACAAGTGCTGGTGAGGATGTGGAGTAAAGGAAACCCATATACACTGTTGATGGGAATGCAAATGGGTACAACCATTATGGTGAAAGGTATGGAGTTTTCCCACAAAGTTAAAAATCAGACCACCTTTTAATTCAGCAATCCTACTTCCTGTTATTTATCCAAAGGAAATGAGATCAATATTTCAAAGAGATACCTGCACTCCCTTGTTCATTGCTGCATTATTCACCATAGCCAAGATGTAAAATGACCCTATGTGTCCATCCGTTTGGATGAATATATAAAGAAAATGTGATATATGCACAACAGAATATTATTTGGCCTTTAAAAAGAAGGAAATCCTGACATTTGTGACAATATGGATGAATCAGAGGACACGGTGCTAAGTGAAATAAGCCAGACGTGGAAAGACAAATTCTGCAGGAACTGACTTATTTGTGGAATCCAGAAAAGTGGAGCTCATGGAAACAGTAGAATGGTGGTTGCCAGCGGCTGGAGGAGGGAGCAATGGGAGATGTTGGTCAAAGGATACAAAGTTTCAGTTATGCGAGATAAGTAACTTCTCAAGATCTAATGTACAGCAACGTGAATCAAAAATCAAATCACAATACAGCGTTGTACCCTTGAAATTTGCTAAGAGGGTAGATCTTGTGTTCTCACCGCAGAAAAAGAAGAAAAGTGGTAACAATGTGAGGTGACAAATATGTTAATTAGCTTGATTGTGATGATTTTCCACAATGTATGTGTATATCAAGACCTCAAGTTTTACAAGTTAAATATAAAGAAATCAAGTAAAATAAAATCAAGCCAAATAAAAGATATTATTGTTAATAATGTATGTTCTTCCTCGTTCTCAAAGGTATAGGTTTTCAAATACTTCCACAGGACTAGAGGAAAAAGGAGAGGAGGGGACAGAGAAAAATGGAGGTCTATTTGCATGCACTGCATATGATAATCTGCAGCAAATCTCTAAGCAGAGATGCCCACTGAGCCCTGCATCAGGGGTGATGGAACTCAACCACCTGTGCCAAGTGGATCAGAGATGCTTCTTTCCATAAGCAGGGAGACTGTGCTGGCAGCCAATGAAAAAAATGTTCTTTCTCATCAAATGAGGATGCTATAAAGTGCTGACCTGAATTGGGCTTCCCCTTTGTTCTACAGAGAGATGGAAGCCGTTGAAAATGTATTTCCAGCTGAACTGTGGCTCATTACACATTGACCTTGCATGAGGACCTTTTGTTCAGCAGCAGAGGCAAAGTGGGCACGCCAGCCAGAGCGTAACTGTCCACCTATCTCTCCACGAAAAGTCTTTTTTTGAGTCATTTTTGGCTCCAGCTAAATCATGGCAACAGTTAAGGCTTGGCAGAGCTCTGCCCACTGAATGAGACTCTGGCTCGGGAATCTCAGACAGGGATGTGTATTTACTCCGTGCACACTGAAAGCCAAACACTGTCTTGGGTTGGTCCTGTGATTATGTTTTTACCCCTTTTGGTTCTCTATTTGAATCAATTCTCCAGGAATTATATACACAATATTCTGTTCATGAGTACTTTGTGATCTAAAAGTCTAGGCCCTTGTCAGGAGGATTCCCTGGTGTCGCTAACACCACAAAGATCTTTTTTTTTTTAATTGCCTTTTAGGTTTTGGGGTACATGTGAAGAACATGCAAGATTGTTGCATAGGTACACACGTGGCAGTGTGATTTGCTGCCTTCCTCCCCTTCACCTATATCTGGCATTTCTCCCCATGCTATCTCTCCCCAACTCCCCACCCCTCACTGTCTCTCCCTTATTTCCCCCCAACAGACTCCAGTGTGTGATGCTCCCCTCCCTGTGT